>NC_140990.1:115105586-115667919 GCF_052327205.1 Somniosus microcephalus
AAAAAATGCAAAGAAACCTACCTGGAACATTGGAACAAAATAACCGAAAGCCAAAGCAGATTAGAATGTTACCGGGCCCTAAAAAGAGAATATAAACTGGCAGACTACCTCACGACCATCAGAGACACAAAACAGAGACAGACCCTCACCAGGTACAGACTAAGCGACCAGCAACTGGAAATTGAAAAAGGCAGATACAAGAAATCCTGGCAGCCTAGAGAGAATAGAATATGCGATCAATGTCTGGCTGGCGAGGTTGAAACAGAAATGCATTTCCTCCTAAAATGCGAAAAATTCAACACATCAAGAAACATATTATTCAACAAGCTAAGCCAAACAACCCCAGATTTCAAGAAATTGGATGACCTGTCAAAATTGAGATTAGTCCTGGGAGAAGGAGACAGACCATACCTTGGGGCCAAATATTTAACAACATGTCACAACCTGAGGACTGTTTAAAATTAAGACTGTTTAAAATTAATATTGAACGTACCAAATGAAGTACAAAGACTGTTTAAAATTAATATTGTTTCAAAGTAATATTGTATGTACCCAACAAATGTCAAATCGATTGACACCTACAGAATGTTGGAAAACTGTACCTTTTTGCTATGTAAGCTTTGGCAATATGGTTCTCTGTAAACTTTCATGCCAATAAAGCATTCGAATTGAATTGGAACTGGAATTGGAATTGGATTGGGAGTGTGAGAGAGAGAGTTTGGGAGTGTGAGAGAGAGAGATTGGGAGTGTGAGAGAGAGAGAGATTGGGAGTGTCAGAGAGAGAGATTGGGAGTGTGAGAGAGAGAGAGATTGGGAGTGTCAGAGAGAGAGATTGGGAGTGTGAGAGAGAGAGATTGGGAGTGTGAGAGAGAGAGACTGGGAGTGCGAGAGAGAGAGATTGGGAGTGTGAGAGAGTTAGAGATTGAGAGTGTGAGAGAGAGAGTGATTGGGAGTGTGAGAGAGAGAGATTGGGAGTGTGAGAGAGAGTGATTGGGAGTGTGAGAGAGAGAGATTGGGAGTGTGAGAGAGCGAGAGAGATTGGGAGTGTCAGAGAGAGAGCTTGGGAGTGTGAGAGAGAGAGAGATTGGGAGTGTCAGAGAGAGAGATTGGGAGTGTGAGAGAGAGAGAGATTGGGAGTGAGAGAGAGTGAGCGAGAGATTGGGGGTGTGAGAGAGAGAGATTGGGAGTGTGAGAGAGAGAGATTGTGAGTGTGACAGAGAGAGACTGGGAGTGTGAGAGAGAGATTGGGAGTGTGAGGGAGAGAGACTGGGAGTGAGAGAGAGAGATTGGGAGTGTGAGAGAGAGAGAGATTGGGTGTGTGAGAGAGAGAGAGTTTGGGAGTGTGAGAGAGAGAGATTGGGAGTGTGAGAGAGAGAGAGATTGAGAGTGTGAGAGAGAGAGAGATTGGGAGTGAGAGAGAGAGAGACTGGGAGTGAGAGAGAGAGAGATTGGGGGTGTGAGATAGAGAGATTGGGAGTGTGAGAGAGAGAGACTGGGAGTGTGAGAGAGAGTGAGACTGGAAGTGAGAGCGAGAGAGATTGGGAGTGTGAGAGAGAGAGAGAGATTGGCAGTGTGAGAGAGAGCGAGAGAATTGGAGTGTGAGAGAGAGAGATTGGGAGTGTGAGAGAGAGAGATTGGGAGTGTGAGAGAGAGAGAGATTGGGAGTGAGAGAGAAAGAGATTGGGAGTGTGAGAGAGAGAGAGACTGGGAGTGAGAGAGAGAGATTGGGAGTGTGAGAGAGACAGAGACTGGGAGTGAGAGAGAGAGAGATTGGGAGTGTGAGAGAGAGAGAGATTGGGAGTGAGAGAGAGATTGGGAGTGTGAGAGAGAGAGACTGGGAGTGAGAGAGAGAGAGAGATTGGGAGTATGAGAGAGAGAGAGATTGTGAGTGTGATAGAGAGAGAGATTGGGAGTGACAGAGAGAGAGAGATTGGGTGTGTGAGAGAGAGAGCGATTGCGAGTGAGAGGGAGAGATTGGGAGTGAGATAGAAAGAGACTGGGAGTGAGAGAGAGAGAGATTGGGAGTGTGAGAGAGAGAGATTGGGAGTGTGAGAGAGTTAGAGATTGGGAATGTGAGAGAGAGAGAGATTGGGAGTGTGAGAGTGAGAGATTGGGTGTGTGAGAGAGAGATTGGGAGAGTGAGAGAGAGAGAGATTGGGAGTGTCAGAGAGCGAGATTGGGAGTGTGAGAGAGAGAGAGATTGGAAGTGTCAGAGAGAGAGATTGGGCGTTTGAGAGAGAGAGAGATTGGGAGTGAGAGAGAGTGAGATTGGGGGTTTGAGAGAGAGAGATTGGGAGTATGAGAGAGAGAGATTGGGAGTGTGAGAGAGAGAGACTGGGAGTGTGAGAGAGAGATTGGGAGTGTGAGAGAGAGAGAGATTGGGAGTGTGAGGGAGAGAGACTGGGAGTGAGAGAGAGAGATTGTGAGTGTGAGAGAGTGAGAGATTGGGTGTGTGAGAGTGAGAGAGATTGGGAGTGTGAGAGAGAGAGATTGGGAGTGTGACAGAGAGTTTGGGAGTGTGAGAGAGAGAGAGATTGGGAGTGAGAGATAGAGAGACTGGGAGTGAGAGAGAGAGATTGGGGGTGTGATAGAGAGAGATTGGGAGTGTGAGAGAGAGACTGGGAATTTGAGAGAGAGAGAGACTGGGAGTGAGAGCGAGAGAGATTGGGAGTGTGAGAGAGAGAGAGAGATTGGGAGTGTGAGAGAGAGAGAGAGAATGGGAGTCTGAGAGAGAGATTGGGAGTGTGAGAGAGAGAGAGACTGGGAGTTTGTGAGAGAGAGAGACTGGGAGTGTGAGAGAGAGAGAGACTGGGAGTGTGAGAGAGAGAGAGACTGGGAGTGTGTGAGAGAGAGAGATTGGGAGTGTGAGAGAGAGAGAGATTGGGAGTGTAAGAGAGAGAGAGATTGGAAGTGTGAGAGAGAGAGAGATTGGGAGTGTGAGAGAGAGAGAAATTGGGAGTGAGAGAGAGAGATTAGAAGTGAGAGAGAGAGATTGGGAGTGTGAGAGAGAGAGACTGGGAGTGAGAGAGAGAGAGAATGGGAGTGTGAGAGAGAGAGATTGGGAGTGTGAGTGAGTTAAAGATTGGGAGTGTGAGAGAGAGAGATTGGGAGTGTGAGGGAGAGAGATTGGGAGTGTGAGAGAGAGAGATTGGGAGTGTGAGAGAGAGAGATTGGGAGTGTCAGAGGGAGAGATTGGGAGTGTGACAGAGAGATTGGGAGTGTGAGAAAGCGAGAGATTGGGAGTGAGAGAGAGAGAGACTGGGAGTGAGAGAGAGAGAAATTGGGGTTGTGAGATTCCTGGGAATCTACAATGTAAAGCGGGAAGCAAGGATCTCTTTTGGGCGATTAGAGATAAGGAATAGGCTTGCATCTGCAAGGAAGCTGCAGTGGCCACCTACCTCTCTGCGAGATGCCCTCTGCTCTGCCTCTGGCCCCAATGACTGCCAAGCCCCTCCCGATCACGTCCAGCACTGCCTCCTCAAAGGGAGTGATCTCTGGAGTCTTGCTTCCCCTCTCCCGGTCGGCTCCTGCTGTTGCTTGCCATGTGCTTGTTTTTCCTGGAACAGAAAAAGAGTGGCGATTGTGAAGGAGTGTATTGGCAGGCGTGTTTGTGTGTGTGTGTGTGTGTGTGTGTGTGTGAGATGCCTCACATGGTTGAGGAGCTGTGAGATGTGTCTGAGGTGTGTGTACTCTTCTGATGGGTACACTAAAGCCAATAGACTGTAACTAATATAACTTTAAAAGAACCTTAACAAATTAAATTAAAATTTAATTGGCCGAGGTGATGATGCACTCCAGTTCCCGTGGCACCCACCGGTCATGGAAGGCCTCAAGCATGCCGGTGGACACCGCGTGCTCCATCTCCAAGGCCACCCGGGCGCGAACATGGCTGTGGAAGAGAGAGGCAGGCAGTCAGGCCCCCTCGACCGCCCGCTGCCTGGACCAGTTGGTTGCATTATCACCCCGGCCAATTAAATTTTAATTTAATTTGTTGAGGTTCTAGGTAATAGAAAAAGGTTACAGCCTAAAAATTAAAGCCAAGCCTTTCAAGGGGGAAGTTAGGAAACATTTCTACATGCAAAGGTTGTAGGAATTAGGAACTCCCTTCCACAATCAGCAATTGTTACTCGGTTATTTGTTAAGTTTAAACTGAGATTGATATATTTTTGTTAACCAAAGCTATTAAAGGAAATGGTGTAAAGGCAGGTCTATAGCGTTAGGTCACTGGTCAGCCATGATCTCATTGAATGGAGGAACAGGCTCGTGGGGCTAAGCAGCCTGCTCCGGCTCCTATGTTCCCTCCATCATAACGTCAGGAATGGGCCTGTTCGCTAATAGTTGTAGTACTCAGCTCCATTCACAACTCCTCAGATAGTGAAGCAGACATATATATGAGTGAGAGGGGAGCAGAGGGTTATGCAGATAGATTTAGATGAGGAAAGGCGGGAGGAGGCTCTAGTGGTGCACAAACAATAAAATGGACTGGTTGGATCGAATGGCCTGTTTCTGTGCCTTATAATTGTGAATCTTGACAGACAGGATGTACTAGAAGGGCTGGGTATGCTTAGAGTGGATAAATCACCTGGTCCAGATGGCTTGCATCTCAGAATGCTAAGGGAATTGGGGGAGGGGAGAACAGAAGTGCTTGCTATAATTTTCCAATCTTTCCTGGATGTGGGGGAGGTGCCTGAGGATTGGAACCTGGCAAATGTGACACCATTCTTCAAGAAAGGGTGTAAGAACAATCCTAGTAACTGCAGGCCAGTCAGTTTAACATCAGTAGTGGTTAAAGTTTTAGAAACAATAATCAAGGAAAATATTAATGGGCACTTGGAGAGGTTTAAGCTACTTAAGGAGAGTCAACACGGGTTTGTAAAAGGAAGATCGTGTTTGACTACACTAATTGAATTTTTTGATGAAGTAACAGGGAGGATCGTTGAAGGGAATGCATTGGAAGTTGTCTACATGGATTTTCGGAAGGCGTTTGACAAAGTACCAAATAGAAGGCTGGTTAACAAAATTGAGGCTCATGGAATAGGTAGGTCAGTGGCAGCTTGCATAAGGAATTGGCTTAAAGACAGAAAATAGCTAGTTGTGGTAAATAGCTGTCTTTCAGACTGGAGGAGGGTAGACAGTGGTGTTCCCCAAGGGTCAGAACTGGGGCCACTGCTTTCTTGATATAAATAAATGACCTGGACAATGGAATACAGAGTAGAATTTCTAAATTTGCTGATGACACCAAACTTGGGGGTGTGGCAAACAGTGAGGATGATAACAATCGACTGCATCAGGACATAGAAAGGCTAGCAGAATGGGCAGACACGTGGCAGATGGAATTTAATACAGAGAAATGTGAGGTGATGCATTTTGGCAGAATGAACAGGGAGAGGCAATATACACTTAATGGCACAGTTTTAAAGAGTGTGCAGGGACAGAGGGACCTGGGAGTTAATGTGCATAGGCCCCTGAAGGTGGCAGGACATATTGAGAGAGTGGTTAACAAAGCATATGGGAACTTGGGCTTAATAAATAGAGGTATTGAGTAGAAAAGTAGAGAAGTTATGCTGAATCTTTATAAAACGCTGGTTAGGCCACAACTGGAGTATTGTGTCCAGTTCTGGTCACCACAATTTCGGGAGGACATGAATGCACTTGAGAGGGTGCAGAGGAGATTTACCAGAATGGTTCCGGGGATGGGGATGTTAGCTACAAGGACAGGTCAGAAAAGCGGGATTTGTTTTCATTAGAGCAAAGGAGGTTGAGGGGTGATTTGATAGAGGTGTACAAGATTATGATGGGTTTGGATAGGCTGTTCCCACTAGCTGATGGTACAAAGACTAGGGGACACAGATTTAAGGTTTTAGCAAGAGTTACAGTCGGGATGTGAGGAAAAACTTTTTTTTGCAGCGAGTGATGAGATCCTGGAACTCGCTGCCAACGGAAGTGGTGGAAGCGGAGACACCCAATGTTTTCAAGGGGGGACTGGATAGGCACTTGAGGGAAATAAACTTGCAGGGCTTTGGTGATACAGCGGGGGAATGGGACTGACTGGACTGCTCTACAGAGAGCCAGCATGGACTCGATGGGCCGAATGGCCTCTTTCTGTGCCATTATTTCTCTATGGCCCTATGACATTGTCCCTTTAAAGAGACACAGAGACACTGCCCCTTTAAAGAGACACAGAGACACTGCCCCTTTAAACAGACACAGAGACACTGCCCCTTTAAACAGACACAGAGATACTGCCCCTTTAAACAGACACAGAGACACTGCCCCTTTAAACAGACACAGAGACACTGCCCCTTTAAACAGACACAGAGACACTGCCCCTTTAAACAGACACAGAGACACTTTCCCTTTAAACAGACACAGAGGCACTGCCCCTTTAAACAGACACAGAGATACTGCCCCTTTAAACAGACACAGAGACACTGCCCCTTTAAACAGACACAGAGACACTTTCCCTTTAAACAGACACAGAGACACTGCCCCTTTAAACAGACACAGAGACACTCTCCCTTTAGACAGGCACAGAGACACTGCCCCTTTAAACAGGCAGAGCATTATATCGCCAATCCTTTATCGTTGCTGGGTTAAAATCCTGGAATTCCCTCCCTAACAGCACTGTGGGCTTCCGCCACCGGTGGGCGCCACGGGGACTGGAGTGCATAATTGATTTGGACAACCACATTTTAATTTGATTTGTTAAGGTTTATTTAAAGTTTTATTAGTTACAGTTTATTTTGTTTGGTCCAATCAAAAGAGGAACAGCACTGTGGGAGTACCTTCACCACACAGACTGCAGCGATCCAAGCAGGCGGCTCACTACCACCTTTTCAATAGCAACTAGGGATGGGCAATAAATGCTGGCCTTGTCAGTGACGCAGACATCCCATAAACAAATTAAACAAAATATAAGTGTTGCCCTAAAACGGACAAACCAAATTTTAATTTGATTTGTTAAGTTTTACTTGAACTTTTGTTCATTTACAGTCCAATTTGGTTTTTTTTTTTTGGTCCAAACTAAAAGAGTGCCCTAAAGCGGGCACTTGTTGCGATGATTGTTGTTTGATAACTGTGGGGGGCAACCCAGTCTCACCCTTATCCTCTTTTGGTGAAACCATAAATTTAGACAGATAAAAACTGTAAATAAACCATTAAAACTGTAAATAAACCAATAAAACTGTAATAAACCAATAAAACTTCAAATAAACCTTAATAATCAATTTAAAATTTGGTTCTCCAGCTCAATTATGCACTCCAGTCCCCGCGGCGCCCACCGGTCACGAAAGTGATCTAGCGTGCCGGCGGACACCGCGTGCTCCAGCTCTAGGGCCACCCGGGCGCGAACATGGCCACGGAAGAGAGGGAGGCAATCCGGCCGGACGACCCCCTCGACCGCCCGCTGCCTGGACCAATTAATGGCCTTCTTCACCAGGCCCAGGAGCAGACCCACGAGGAGGTCCTCCGACCTGCCCGCTCCCCTCCGCACCGGGTGACCGTAGATCAAGAGCGTGGGACTGAAGTGCAACCAAAACTTGAGGAGCAGCCCCTTCAAATAATGAAAGAGGGGCTGCAACCTCTCACACTCGATATAAATATGAAACACGGACTCCTCCATACCGCAGAACAAACATGCGGTCTAGGAGTCCGTGAACCTACTTAAATACCTATTGCACGGGACTGCCCTGTGCAACACCCTCCAGGCCAAGTCCCCAATAGAACAAGGGAGGGCTCCCGCATAGAGAGCCCCCCATTGGGGACCTCCGCCTCCGTCGGAAGGTAAAACGGCACGCCACGGCATGTCCGGACGGCAGGCGAAGATGGCAAAGTGGAAGGTGTGCAGGAGCAGCCCGTACAGGAAACCCCTCCATGCGGAATGAAAAGGCACGGAGGGTATTTCCTCGAGACGGCTCAAGTTGTGAGGCGCCGGCTCCCGAGAGGGGAGATCGGGGCTGGGCGCCGACAAGGAATTCCGTCCGAACGGGGGAAAGCTCAGACGGGATCGCCCCACACGCCCGAGCCGCCTCGATACACCTAGTGGTGCCGGGGCGCACTTTCACCTTTATCGACTCGATGGCATCGGCCGCGAGCCGGACGTTTACCCAAGACATTCGCCTCACCAACTCCTCCGGCGCCATCCAGCCCACTCCTCCGCCATCGAGCAGGTCCCGACTCGAGTCACCTTGCCAGCCACAGCTCTGTGCTCCGCCAGCCACCCGAACCTGCGGACGTGGAGGTGCGGATTCCTGAACAGTGGCTCCCGAAGGACAGCCACCATTCCTGTCGGGGGAGAGCTGCGCCTGGAAGCGACCTGGTTCCAAACCCATAGCAGTTCCTGGTAGAAGACAGGCAGCCCCCGCAGGCTGGCACACGTGCCACCCACTTCCACAAACAGGAGCTGCGTGTCATAATTGAGGCCGCGCAGCTGGCGGAAAAAATACGTCGCCAGCGCGCACCATCTTGGAGGAATCTCAACGTACAGGTATCTCTGCAGCGTCTGAAGACGGATAGTCACAGCCTGGGTGCGAAGGCACACCAGCGCCTGACCGCCCTCCCTAAGCAGGAGACTCAGAACCGCGGCAGAGACCCAGTGCATCCTGTTGTACCAGAAGAAGTCGACGAGCTTCTTCTGTATCTTGGCGACAAACGCAGGGGGAGGGATCAGAGTAACCAACCGGTACCACAGCATGGCGGCCACCAGTTGGTTTATGACCAACGCCCGACCCCTGTAGGACAACACTCGGAGCAATCCCGTCCAGCGTCCTAAGCGAGTGGCGACTTTGGCCTCCAACTCGTGCCAGTTCGCCGGCCAGGCGTCCTCGGCCGGGCTGAGGTAGACTCCCAAGTAGAGGAGGTGCGTAGTGCTCCAGGCGAAGGGCCTGAACTCCTCCGGCAGGGAGTCCACCTGCCACTGACCCACCAGGAGTCCAGAACATTTCCCCCAGTTGATCCTGGCGGAGGATGCGTCCGAGTGAATCTGCTGGCATTCCCGCATCCTCCGCAAGTCAACGGGATCCATGACCATGAGGAGCACGTCATCGGCGTAAGCCGAGAGTACCACCTCCACGCCCGGCCCTTGCAGAGCCAGTCCCGTCAACCTCTTCCGCAAGAGGCGCAGGAAAGGCACCACGCAAATGGCATATAACTGGCCGGACATGGGGCATCCCTGACGCACCCCCCTCCCGAAGCGAAGGGGCGCCATCAAGAACCCGTTAACTTTAATCAGACACTCCGTGGCAGCGTACAGAAGTTGGATCCGGGTGACAAAATGCGTCCCGAACCCGAATGCGCGCAGAGTCCCGAAAAGATACTCGTGATCCACCCTGTCGAACGCCTTCTCCTGATCTAGGGGAAGGAAGGCGACCGACAGACCAGCCCTCTGGGAATGGTGGAGCAGGTCCCGGACCAGATGGATGTTATCATGAATAGACCGGCCCGGGACCATGTAGGACTGGTCGGGGTGGATCATGTGGGCCAGCACGGCGTCAAGGCGAGCAGACATGGCCCTGGCAAAAATTTTATAATCCGTGCTGAGGAGGGAGACCGGGCGCCAGTTCTTAAGAAGGCGGAGATCTCCCTTCTTAGGCAGCAGGACAATCACTGCCCTGCTCCACGAGAGGGGCATCTCCCCGGTCGCCAAACTTTCCCCCAGGACCCGCGCATAGACGCCCCCCAGGACGTCCCAGAACGCCCTGTGGAACTCCACGGTCAGCCCGTCCAGCCCCGGGGACTTCCCCCCAGAGAGCTGGCGGAGGGCGCCAGTCAGCTCCTCCAGACACAGAGGAGCATCCAATTTTTCGGCGCCCTCCAGGCCGACCTGCGGCAAGTCCTCCCACAAAACTCTGCGCGCGTCCTCGCTGGACGGATCCGGAGAGAACAGAGCCCCGCAATAGGCGCGGGTCTCCGCGTGGATTCCCTCCGGATCCGAGACCGGAGATCCGTCGTCAGCCAGCAGCTCCAGGAGCTGCTTACGGACCCCCCGTCTTTTTTCCAGCGAGTAGAAGAAGGGGGAGCAGCGGTCCAGGTCCCGCAGGAACTGAATCCGCGACCTCACGAACGCACCTCGGGACCCGACGAGCTGCAGGTCCTTCAGCGCGCCCCTCTTCTCTTCGTACACCAACCGCAGGGCCGGGTCCTCGACGACTTGACCGAGACGGGACTCCAGGTCGAGCACCTCCTTCTCCAACCGCCCGACCCTGGCTTCCCGCCTCTTGGTCGACCCCCTCGCATACTCCTGACAGAAGAGACGGACGTGGGCCTTGCCCACGTCCCACCATAGCCTCAAGGAGGGGAAGCCCCCCTGCTTCCTTCTCCAGCCGGCTCAGAACCGACTAAACGAATCCCGGAACCATACGTCCTCCAGCAGCAGGTTGTTAAAGTGCCAGTATGCGGTCCCCCCCCGCGCGCGCAGCGGAACGAGCTCCGCCCACACCAGGTGGTGGTCCGTGCACGGCACCAGCCGCATGGAAGCCGCCGGAATGCAGGAGACGTATGCCCGGGAAATGTAGAGGCGGTCGATTCTGGACGCTCCTCTCCCAGGCCTCACGCAAGTGAAGGCGCTGGAGTCGGGATGGAGATTACGCCAGACGTCCACCAAGTCGAGGGACCCGACCAGGTCCCTCAACTTCTCCATCGCCGCCGGGCTTCGCAGGCCACCGGTGCGGTCCCTTGCCTCGAGGGTGCAATTAAAATCCCCCCCGAGGACGACGCACTCGCCCGCGTCGATGGAGCCCAGAAGAGTGGAGACTTCTTCAAAGAAGCGCGCTTGCTGCGCACCGGCCCCAGGGGCGTACACGTTCACTAAATGGAGCGGCACACCTCCCAGGCAAACAGTGACCTGGAGCAAGCGGCCCGGCATGAGCTCCTTGACCCCCAAGATCTCCGGCTGAAAATGCGGGGCCAGCAAGATAGCCACCCCGCTGGAAACACTGGAGAGATGACTCATGCTGACCCCTCCTTGCCACTCCAGGAGCCACGTGGCCTCATCTCCCGGAACGGTGTGGGTTTCTTGCAGGAAGCACGCCGCATACTTCCCGTCCCGAAGGACCGAAAAGTTACTAAATCTGCGGCTAGCTTCCCAACGGGCACTTGTTGCGATGATTGTTGTCTGATAACTGTGGGGGCAACCCAGTCTCACCCTTATTGGTCCATCAAAAAGACCCAATGACTGAGGATCGGTTTCGATTCGCAGCGCCTTTTCCACTCAAATCTTTTATTTAAATCTGGTAATACTTATTACAATACATCAACTTCATAATAAATCCATTACATTCATTAACCACAATAAGCTAACCTTAACCAAAATCAGCTTTAAAATTAACAATACAAGATAGAATAATACATTTTTTACCAGACAAATACAATGTCAACAATACAAGTACCCATAGTAAAAAACAATACATATCAATCCTACTAGCAATCTAGTAACACCTCATTTTAACTTGGTAAAACCTGTTATCCTCTTTTTTACCCTTTTTAAAAAAATTTTTACATTCAAATACAACAACATTTATACAACTCAACAATTACATAGTAAATCCATTACATTCATTGACCAGTTATGGTCAACAATATAATACAACAATAAATTTTACAGGTAAATCAATAATATTTACAGTACAAACTGCAAACATTCAATAAACCAAGAATCCGTACACGCCAGTCCAACTGGCATTTGTTTAATCATTCATTCCTCCATTCGTCCATTCGTTCGCTCAAGCGTAAATTCCAAGTGCATGACTGCATACATTGTATGCCGTTTCTATCTGCGTGCATGCCTATGCGTTCGTTCATCTGTCCGGCAGACTTCACGCTCACCAGGCGGCAGTCGATAACGAGTCAACACCTGGGAGCGAGAGTCCTTCATTCGGTCGAACGTAAGTTCCAATGTATATACGTGCGTATCATTTATCTGCCTGTATGCATGTGTGCGTTCGTTCATCCATCCGGCAGGCCTCACGCTCACCAAGATTCCACCATCCCGGGGAGCGGGCCCTTCATTCGGTCGAACGTAAGTTCCATTATGTATGTGTGCGTGCGTGCATATATTTGTATCCGCATGAGTGCGTTCACTAGAGCGTTCGTTCGTTCGATTAAGGAAGGTTTTAACATTAAATACCACCACAACATATACAGTCCCACAAAAAAAATCACTTCAAATAAACTACTATTAACAGAACCCGAAAACTTCTTCAACAAACAAGTAATACCAGTTCAACGCCAGTCCTATTGGCACTCTAATAACTCCTCGTCTTCACTTGATGTTATCCAACCATACAATGTCATAATCCTTATCCACAGTCTTCAACCTTTCCACAGAAAAAGAAGCCGTCCACTTTCTCAAATCCCGTAAAAGAGGAAAACAAATACAAAAATGTCCTTCTTCTTGCTGTTATCACTCGCAGGACCCAACCATCAAGACATTCGTTATCCCTTGCCAATATTTATTTTGCCTTTTATCTTCCTTTTATTTTCCTTTTTCACTTTTAATCCATTCTCTTTTCCCATCATTGGCTGTTCAAACACCATACTATAGATGGAAACAGTCTGTCTTTCCTCCACCAAAATGGCGGCACAAACCCGATTCCACCACCGAAACAAAGCCTCACAGCTGCCAGCAGATGGAGCACAGGCGGGGCAGCTGGAACTCATTCGGGCCAGAGACCGTTCTTCGACCTTAGTAACCGTACAACATGCTCACCCACAGCATCATCCGACTCCGCTCCTGGCGGCCAGCCGCTCCACCCTAAGCCCCCCGCCGCCTTCCGCACTGGCGTTCCCCCCGAGCAGCCGAGTTGTGGAGCAGTCCGTTCATCCAGCACCGAGCCGAGCTGAGCTGAGCTCGCACATACGCACCAATAATTTGGGTTGAAAGAGGCTCCAATGGAGAGATAAACATAGGAGGAATAGAGCTCCATGTTGATCTGCTTGTTGACAGCATCCTCACAGTCCTTGTGATAGTTCTGACGCACTTGGGAGGCCATCTTAACTCTTCCTGTTGCAAAGCACTGAGCTCAAACTCCACTGTAGTAACAACCTCACACTGGAGAGGTGACTCATGCTGACCCCTCCTTGCCACTCCAGGAGCCACGTGGCCTCGTCTCCCGGAACGGTGTGGGTTTCTTGCAGGAAGCACACCGCATACTTCCCGTCCCGAAGGACCAAAAAGTTATTAAATCTGTGGCTAGCTTCCCAACGGGCACTTGTTGCGATGATTGTTGTTTGATAACTGTGGGGGGGGGGGCAACCCAGTCTCACCCTTATTGGTCCATCAAAAAGACCCAATGACTGAGGATCGGTTTCGATTCGCAGCGCCTTTTCCACTCAAATATTTTATTTAAATCTGGTAATACTTATTACAATACATCAACTTCATAATAAATCCATTACATTCATTAACCACAATAAGGCTAACTTTAACAAAAATCAACTTTAAGATTAACAGTACAAATAAAATAATACATTTTTTCAGACAAATACAATATCAACAATACAAATACCCATAAAAAACAAGACAGACCAATCCTACTGACAATCTAGTAACTCCTCATTTTTGCTTAGTATAACCTGTTGTCTTTTTAAATTTTAACATTCAAGTACAACAGCACTTATACAACTCAACAGTTACATATTAAACCATTACATTCATTCACCAATTATAGTCAACAATATAAATACAACAATAAATTTTACAGGTTTATCAATAATATTTAACAGTACAAACTGCAACTATTCAATAAACCAAGAATCCGTATACGCCAGTCCAACTGGCATTGTTCAATCATTCATTCCTCCATTCGTCCATTCGTTCGCTCAAGCGTAAATTCCATGTGCATGTGTGCCGTTTCTATCTGCGTGCATGCCAATGTGTTCGTTCATCTGTCCGGCAGACCTCACGCTCACCAGGGGGCACTCGATTCACCTTGGGAGCGAGGGTCCTTCATTCAGTCGAACGTAAGTTCCAATGTATATACGTGCGTATCATTTGTCTACCTGTATGCATGTGTGCGTTCGTTCATCCATCCGGCAGGCCTCACGCTCACCAAGTTTCCCCCATCCCGGGGAGCGGGCCCTTCATTCGTTCGAACGTAAGTTCCATTATGTTTGTGTGCATATATTTGTATCCGCATGGGTGCGTTCACTAGAGCGTTCGTTCGTTCGATTAAGGAAGGTTATAACATTAAATACCACCACAACATATACAGTCCCACACCCATATCAAAAATCACTTCAAATAAACTATTTTTAACCAAAACCCCAAAAACTTCTTCAACAAAGTAATACCAGTCCAACGCCAGTCCTATTGGCTCTCTTATAACTCCTTGTCTTCACTTGGTGGTATCCAACCATATAATTTCATAATCCTTATCCACAGTCTTCAACCTTTCCACAGAAAAAGAAGCCGTCCACTTTCTCAAATCCCATAAAAGAGGAAAACAAATACAAAAAATGTCCTTCTTCTTGCTGTTATCACTCACAGGACCCAACCATCAAGACATTCGTTATCCCTGGCCAATACTTATTTTGCCTTTTATCTTCCTTTTATTTTCCTTGTTCACTTTTAATCCATTCTCTTTTCCCATCATTGGCTGTTCAAACACGATACTATAGATGGGAACAGTCTGTCTTTCCTCCACCAAAATGGCGGCACAAACCCGATCCCATCACCGAAACAAAGCCTCACAGCTGCCAGCAGATGGAGCACAGGCGGGGCAGCTGGAACTCATTCGGGCCAGAGACCATTCTTCGACCTTAGTAACCGTACAACATGCTCACCCACAGCATCATCCGACTCCGCTCCTGGCGGCCAGCCGCTCCACCCTAAGCCCCCCGCCGCCTTCCGCACTGGCGTTCCCCCCGAGCAGCCGAGTTGTGGAGCAGTCCGTTCATCCAGCACCGAGCCGAGCTGAGCTGAGCTCGCACATACGCACCAATAATTTGGGTTGAAAGAGGCTCCAATGGAGAGATAAACATAGGAGGAATAGAGCTCCATGTTGATCTGCTTGTTGACAGCATCCTCACAGTCCCTGTTATAGTTCTGACGCACTTGGGAGGCCATCTTAACTCTTCCTGTTGCAAAGCACTGAGCTCAAACTCCACTGTAGTAACAACCTCACACTGGAAGAGGTGACTCATGCTGACCCCTCCTTGCCACTCCAGGAGCCACGTGGCCTCGTCTCCCAGAACGGTGTGTGTTTCTTGCAGGAAGCACACCGCATACTTCCCGTCCCGAAGGACCGAAAAGTTGTTAAATCTGTGGCTAGCTTCCCAACGGGCACTTGTTGCGATGATTGTTGTTTGATAACTGTGGGGGGGGGGGGCAACCCAGTCTCACCCTTATTGGTCCATCAAAAAGACCCAATGACTGAGGATCGGTTTCGATTCGCAGCGCCTTTTCCACTCAAATCTTTTATTTAAATCTGGTAATACTTATTACAATACATCAACTTCATAATAAATCCATTACATTCATTAACCACAATAAGGCTAACCTTAACAAAAATCAACTTTCAGATTAACAGTACAAATAAAATAATACATTTTTTCAGACAAATACAATGTCAACAATACAAATACCCATAATAAAAAGCAATACATACCGGTCCTACTGACAATCTAGTAACTCCTCATTTTTGCTTAGTATAACCTGTTGTCTTTTTAAATTTTAACATTCAAGTACAACAGCACTTATACAACTCAACAGTTACACAGTAAATCCATTACATTCATTCACCAATTATAGTCAACAATATAAATACAACAATAAATTTTACAGGTTTATCAATAATATTCAACAGTACAAACTGCAACTATTCAATAAACCAAGAATCCGTACACGCCAGTCCAACTGGCATTGTTCAATCATTCATTCCTCCATTCGTCCATTCGTTCGCTCAAGCGTAAATTCCATGTGCATGTGTGCCGTTTCTATCTGCATGCATACCTATGTGTTCGTTCATCTGTCCGGCAGACCTCACGCTCACCAGGCGGCACTCGATTCACCTTGGGAGCGAGGGTCCTTCATTCAGTCGAACGTAAGTTCCAATGTATATACGTGCGTATCATTTGTCTACCTGTATGCATGTGTGCATTCGTTCATCCATCCGGCAGGCCTCACGCTCACCAAGTTTCCACCATCCCGGGGAGCGGGCCCTTCATTCGGTCGAACGTAAGTTCCATTATGTATGTGTGCGTGCGTGCATATATTTGTATCCGCATGGGTGCGTTCACTAGAGCGTTCGTTCGTTCGATTAAGGAAGGTTATAACATTAAATATCACCACACAATATACAGTCCCACACCCATATCAAAAATCACTTCAAATAAACTATTTTTAACCAAAACCCCAAAAACTTCTTCAACAATGTAATACCAGTCCAACGCCAGTCCTATTGGCTCTCTCATAACTCCTCGTTTTCACTTGATGTTATCCAATCATATAATGTCATAATCCTTATCCACAGTCTTCAACTTTTCCACAGAAAAAGAAGCCGTCCACTTTCTCAAAACCCGTAAAAGAGGAAAACAAATACAAAAAATGTCCTTCTTCTTGCTGTTATCACTCACAGGACCCAACCATCAAGACATTCGTTATCCCTTGCCAATACTTATTTTGCCTTTTATCTTCCTTTTATTTTCCTTGTTCACTTTTAATCCATTCTCTTTTCCCATCATTGGCTGTTCAAACACGATACTATAGATGGGAACAGTCTGTCTTTCCTCCAGCAAAATGGCGGCACAAACCCGATCCCATCACCGAAACAAAGCCTCACAGCTGCCAGCAGATGGAGCACAAGCGGGGCAGCTGCAACTCATTCGGGCCAGAGACCGTTCTTCGACCTTAGTAACCGTACAACATGCTCACCCACAGCATCATCCGACTCCGCTCCTGGCGGCCAGCCGCTCCACCCTAAGCCCCCCACCGCCTTCCGCACTGGCGTTCCCCCCGAGCAGCCGAGGTGTGGAGCAGTCCGTTCATCCAGCACCGAGCCGAGCTGAGCTGAGCTCGCACATACGCACCAATAATTTGGGTTGAAAGAGGCTCCAATGGAGAGATAAACATAGGAGGAATAGAGCTCCATGTTGATCTGCTTGTTGACAGCATCCTCACAGTCCTTGTGATAGTTCTGACGCACTTGGGAGGCCATCTTAACTCTTCCTGTTGCAAAGCACTGAGCTCAAACTCCACTGTAGTAACAACCTCACACTGGAAGAGGTGACTCATGCTGACCCCTCCTTGCCACTCCAGGAGCCACGTGGCCTCGTCTCCCAGAACGGTGTGTGTTTCTTGCAGGAAGCACACCGCATACTTCCCGTCCCGAAGGACCGAAAAGTTATTAAATCTGTGGCTAGCTTCCAAACGGGCACTTGTTGCGATGATTGTTGTTTGATAACTGTGGGGGGGGGGGCAACCCAGTCTCACCCTTATTGGTCCATCAAAAAGACCCAATGACTGAGGATCGGTTTCGATTCGCAGCGCCTTTTCCACTCAAATCTTTTATTTAAATCTGGTAATACTTATTACAATACATCAACTTCATAATAAATCCATTACATTCATTAACCACAATAAGGCTAACCTTAACAAAAATCAACTTTAAGATTAACAGTACAAATAAAATAATACATTTTTTCAGACAAATACAATGTCAACAATACAAATACCCATAATAAAAAACAATACATACCGGTCCTACTGACAATCTAGTAACTCCTCATTTTTGCTTAGTATAACCTGTTGTCTTTTTAAATTTTAACATTCAAGTACAACAGCACTTATACAACTCAACAGTTACATAGTAAATCCATTACATTCATTCACCAATTATAGTCAACAATATAAATACAACAATAAATTTTACAGGTTTATCAATAATATTCAACAGTACAAACTGCAACTATTCAATAAACCAAGAATCCGTACACGCCAGTCCAACTGGCATTGTTCAATCATTCATTCCTCCATTCGTCCATTCGTTCGCTCAAGCGTAAATTCCATGTGCATGTGTGCCGTTTCTATCTGCATGCATGCCTATGTGTTCGTTCATCTGTCCGGCAGACCTCACGCTCACCAGTCGGCACTCGATTCACCTTGGGAGCGAGGGTCCTTCATTCAGTCGAACGTAAGTTCCAATGTATATACGTGCGTATCATTTGTCTACCTGTATGCATGTGTGCGTTCGTTCATCCATCCGGCAGGCCTCACGCTCACCAAGTTTCCACCATCCCGGGGAGCGGGCCCTTCATTCGGTCGAACGTAAGTTCCATTATGTATGTGTGCGTGCGTGCATATATTTGTATCCGCATGGGTGCGTTCACTAGAGCGTTCGTTCGTTCGATTAAGGAAGGTTATAACATTAAATACCACCACAACATATACAGTTCCACACCCATATCAAAAATCACTTCAAATAAACTATTTTTAACCAAAACCCCAAAAACTTCTTCAACAATGTAATACCAGTCCAACGCCAGTCCTATTGGCTCTCTCATAACTCCTCGTTTTCACTTGATGTTATCCAACCATATAATGTCATAATCCTTATCCACAGTCTTCAACTTTTCCACAGAAAAAGAAGCCGTCCACTTTCTCAAAACCCGTAAAAGAGGAAAACAAATACAAAAAATGTCCTTCTTCTTGCTGTTATCACTCACAGGACCCAAGCATCAAGACATTCGTTATCCCTTGCCAATACTTATTTTGCCTTTTATCTTCCTTTTATTTTCCTTTTTCACTTTTAATCCATTCTCTTTTCCCATCATTGGCTGTTCAAACACGATACTATAGATGGGAACAGTCTGTCTTTCCTCCACCAAAATGGCGGCACAAACCCGATTCCACCACCGAAACAAAGCCTCACAGCTGCCACCAGATGGAGCACAGGCGGGGCAGCTGCAACTCATTCGGGCCAGAGACCATTCTTCGACCTTAGTAACCGTACAACATGCTCACCCACAGCATCATCCGACTCCGCTCCTGGCGGCCAGCCGCTCCACCCTAAGCCCCCCGCCGCCTTCCGCACTGGCGTTCCCCCCGAGCAGCCGAGGTGTGGAGCAGTCCGTTCATCGAGCACCGAGCCGAGCTGAGCTGAGCTCGCACATACGCACCAATAATTTGGATTGAAAGAGGCTCCAATGGAGAGATAAACATAGGAGGAATAGAGCTCCATGTTGATCTGCTTGTTGACAGCATCCTCACAGTCCTTGTGATAGTTCTGACGCACTTGGGAGGCCATCTTAACTCTTCCTGTTGCAAAGCACTGAGCTCAAACTCCACTGTAGTAACAACCTCACACTGGAGAGGTGACTCATGCTGACCCCTCCTTGCCACTCCAGGAGCCACGTGGCCTCGTCTCCCGGAACGGTGATGGTTTCTTGCAGGAAGCACACCGCATACTTCCCGTCCTGAAGGACCGAAAAGTTATTAAATCTGTGGCTAGCTTCCCAACGGGGACTTGTTGCGATGATTGTTGTTTGATAACTGTGGGGGGGGCAACCCAGTCTCACCCTTATTGGTCCATCAAAAAGACCCAATGGCTGAGGATCGGTTTCGATTCGCAGCGCCTTTTCCACTCAATCCCATGCGACCTGACAAATCTTTTATTTAAATCTGGTAATAATTATTACAATACATCAACTTCATAATAAATCCATTACATTCATTAACCACAATAAAGCTAACCTTAACAAAAATCAGCTTTAAAATTAATACAAGATAGAAGAATACATTTTTTCCAGACAAATACAATGTCAACAATACAAGTACCCATAGTAAAAAACAATACATATCAGTCCTACTAGCAATCTAGTAACACCTCATTTTTACTTGGTAAAACCTGTTATCCTCTTTTTTTCTAATTTTAACATTCAAATACAACAACATTTATACAACTCAACAATTACATAGTAAATCCATTACATTCAT
Source organism: Somniosus microcephalus (assembly GCF_052327205.1). Classification (NCBI taxonomy): domain Eukaryota; kingdom Metazoa; phylum Chordata; class Chondrichthyes; order Squaliformes; family Somniosidae; genus Somniosus; species Somniosus microcephalus. Next base: position 115,125,514 of record NC_140990.1, read on the forward strand.
TGACCAGTTATGGTCAACAATATAATACAACAATAAATTTTACAGGTAAATCAGTAATATTTACAGTACAAACTGCAAACATGCAATAAACCAAGAATCCGTACACGCCAGTCCAACTGGCATTTGTTTAATCATTCATTCCTCCATTCGTCCATTCGTTCGCTCAAGCGTAAATTCCAAGTGCATGACTGCATACATTGTATGCTGCTTCTATCTGCGTGCATGCCTATGTGTTCGTTCATCTGTCCGGCAGACTTCACGCTCACCAGGCGGCAGTCGATAATGAGTCAACACCTGGGAGCAAGAGTCCTTCATTCAGTCGAACGTAAGTTCCAATGTGTAGCGACCTGACAAGATGCTGTCTCTCAATCAGCACGGACACCCATTGGACGAGAAAAATGCTGACGTCACTGGTCACAAGGATTTGATTAAAGCTGAGGTTTGATTGGTCAACGCACGGTTAGAGTCCCGTATAAAGCAGAGCTGTGGGCTGAAGAGAGGTAAACACAGAGGTGAGAGACGCTTAGCGAGGTTTGACCTGATATTCTCTGGAAGTGGTTTCTGGAGTTACAGCAGAGCAAGTTTTAGTGAGCGGGCGATTGTTTCTCTCTCCCTGCTCTGTTTGTTTTCCTTCTGTCTTTAGTTGGGAACCAAAAAGTTTCGGGTTGAAGTTGGAGCAGTTTCTGTGCTGATGATGTTTGAGATAGTTGCTGTAATCTCTTATTTAATTATTTATAAGCCGCTGGTTAACCGGCGTGTTTGGTTTTCCAGGTCTTGGGGCGGACTCCTGGTCTCGGCTGCTTGATTCCTTCTGATTTAGGCTAAGCCTCTTTTGTAAGCTACTTGGCCGGGAGTACAGCGCTGCAATCAGAAGAACCTGAATAGGCCACTTGGCCGCTCGAGCCTGCTCCGCCATCATTTCTGAAACTCCTTCACTCTTTCCTCTATTTGCTGCCACATTACCGTGTCTTCAAGATATGTTAATGGCCATTCCTAACTGAGCTAATTGTCTCCTTCTGATGCAGATCAGATTAAATGTCATTCGGTGTAAAAGTAGCAGATATGGAGAGTGGTGCCAAAATCAATTTACCTTGTATACCTTGGAGATGTGGCGTTCCAAAGGCTGTGGTGAGCCCTCTGATTGAACGGGAAGAACTCTGCGATTCCGGTAAGTTGCTTTTTCTTTCTACTCATTCGGTCTCTGAAATCCAGATGTTTGGGAGATCCCTGGTTTAGCGGCCGAGTCTGGAGAAGGTTCACTCGGTGTCCTGGATGTTTAATGTCTCCTGGCTATTAGAATGATCTCTTTTCTAATGGTGTTAAGAATCTTAAACTTTCATTCATGTAGCGTCTTTCATGACCTCGATGTCCCAAAGCACCTTGTGCCCAATAACACATTAAGTGTAGTCACTTAAGTTGTGATGTGAGCGTGGAGATTAATCTCAGTCCAGATCTAATGGCTTGCCCCACATCTTTCCACTGTCTCTAATCTTACTCTGGGTTTGTAGAGAGGAACTAGATGTGAGTAGAATTTTTACCTTGCCAGTTGGGTGTTGGAGGGGCCCTTGCTCTCGAGCTGTGACGGGGCACTAGTTCACTTGCTGGGCCTTAACGGTTTGTTAAATTTGGAAAATACTTTGCAAATATCAAGGTATTGTAACATTTAATTTGTAATCAAACTGGGTCAAAGGAATTAGAAAACAAATTAAACCTGGTCCATCTGCAACTCGGTCATGATGAGCGGAGTTTAATGCCCACTTTACTGATCAACTTGTGTCGAGCTGTGGTTCTGCTGGAACCACCCACACCTGAAGGTTATGGGTTAATTCCCGTTACAGAAACTTGAGCATAAAAAAATCTAGGCTGAGACTCCAGCGCAGGACTGAGTGCTGCATTGGCTGGAGGGTGAGATGTTGAACCGAGGCCCTGTCTGCTCTCGGAGATTTAAAAGATTCTAACAGTGGTTGAAGAGCAGGGACTTCTTCCTGATGTCCTGGCCAATATTTATCCTCAATCAGTATCACTAAAGCGGATTATTTGGGCACTATCATTGTGGGAGCTTGCTGTGTGCAAATTGGCTGCTGCGTTTCCCACACTACGACAGTGACTCCACTTCAAAAGTACTGCTTTGGCTGTAAAGTGCTTTGAGACGTTTGGCGGTCGAAGAGGCGCTATACTGATGCAAGTCTTTATTTCAGAAGAAAATCTGAACTTTGACCAGAACCGATGCTATAGGACAACAGGAAGAGGAGGAGGCAATTTAGCCCCTCGAGCAATATTCTGCCGTTCAATGAGATCATGGCTGATCTGTGACCTAACTCATTCCCGCCTTTGCCCCTAATACCTTTGGTTAACACATCTGAGTTAAATTTAACATTTGAGCTATCCATTGTTTGCGGATGAGTTCCCAAATTCTACCGCCCTGTGTACTGTCATCTCTCCGAATAATGTTTCACTTTTTGCACCGAACCTGGTACTGCCGGGTTAGACACTTTCGATGTGAAGTTTACTTTTCAAACTTTGCCCCGCCTCTGTCTCGGTGACCTACCCGTCCGACCCGGCTAGCCACGTGGGCCACTCGAGTGATCTTTCCAATCCAGGCTCTCGGGAGTCTGGGCTCACAACCCACAGACCAGGCTGGGTTCAAATTACTGCCGTGAACAGACCGAGCCCGGAGACTGTTCAACTTCTCACTGGGACCGAACCCACTGCCTGCCGCACAGTCTCTGGGCTGGAAGTTCCCGGAGGATTATAACCGGCTGGGTTAGAATGACATGTCGTCATCCTTTGCTGAAGTGGCTTGGGAGAGAATGAAGAACTGTTCTGACTCGGGTTATTGCCTTTCTAACGCTGGGCTGGGATCCCTTTCAAGGCTTGTGATGCAGGATGTGTCTATCGTAGAATCCTCTTACAGCGCAACTTCTGCTTTTGTGACGACAACCTGCGATGCCCCGTGAGCGCCCGCCGTTTAAATCGAATAACGAGTTAGGAATGGATCTGTTTGGTGCTTGTGTATATGCTCCTAAAATCAAGCGAACCCGAGCGAGTGATTTTCAAGGCTTGGGGGCCGAAGATTTACTCCGTTCCTTTATTAACCGCTCACCCTCTGTACACGGAAGGGCTGCGAATTCCTACTCCGGGGAGTGTCTCTTGTGGGATCGAGGGCTCAATTCCAGACTCGGATCCTGGAGTTTGTGAAAATGGCTGTAGACTGGCTTAGCATACCGGCTTGGCCTCAGTGTCACAGTTTAAGAGCTCTGACCGCCCCCACCTCCTAAACTCCTGCCTCTCTCCTCCTGTCTCTGCAGAGGGCGAAGAGTCGAGCGCTGGAATCCCCACCAGTCCCCCGAACACGGTAAATTCGCTGGAGGCCAGGAGACGGTCCACCGACGGCCGACTGTCCGCTGCTGAGGGTCCGGCCCAGCCTCTGGGGTAAGTAATGCCGAGTCTCCCTCAACCTCCAGTGGCGGAGTCCTTTAGATTGGCCGTGTCATCATTCAGTCTCCCCGTTGGCCGTGAAGACCAGGCTCAATGTGAGGAATGAGTTCGGATTTCCAGGAATTATCCAGGATCTCTGAAGACCCTGCCTGATACGATCCGGCTTGTCTGTGCTCCCCCTCCACCGACCGGTGACTACCGAAGGATTGGTGATTAGCTTCGTTGAATTGGGATTCGAACTAGTTTCAACATAGATTTTAGGGGGATTGTTGCTGCCAGAAATGTAACACAGCATTAATTTAAAAAGCAGACCCTCCAAGGTAGTAATCTCTGGATTATTCCCAGTGCCACGTCCTAGTGAGCAGAAATGGGAGGTGAATGAATGGCTAGAGACATGGTGCAGGAGGGAGGGCTTCAGATCCCTGGGACATTGGGAGCAGTTCTGTAGCGGGAGGGGCCTGTTCAAGAAGGCCGGCTTGCACCAGAACAAAGCTGGGACCAATACTTCTGGGCAAGTTAGTCAATGTTGGGAAGATTTAAATTAATTCGGCAGTATGGTTGGGCACCAATATGTAGTATTTAGAGTAGAAATAAGATGTACACTACTGAGTTCCAGTTAGAAATACAGAATTGGGTGGGATCATAGAAAATAAAGTCCAAGTTCGATTTGGAGTGCATGTGTGCACAGGTTGGTGAGCTGCAGGCGCAAAAAACCGCGAATATGATGTGGCACTAACGAGAACTGGCTCAATGTGAGGATTGGATGCTTCATATGGTGGTTCCAAAGTCTTCAGGGGAGGGGACCAAGCACGAGGGGGTAGCGGTTTTGATCGAGGGAAATATTCTAAATGTCCTTGAGGATCAAAGGCAGAATCTTTGATTTGTAGTTGAGAAAGTGGAGACATTGGGCTACTTGGGGTATTTTGTAGGCCATTAAATAGTGAAGGAGATACATGGGCAGATTTTTTCAAAAACTAGAGATGCATGAACGATAGTAGTGATAATGGGAGACATTAACTCCCTCTATGGAATGGGGCTGTGATTTTTCAAGGAGGGAATTCGGGTGTGCTCAAGAGAAATTTATTGATCAGTAGGTTTATTAGCCAAAGAGGAAGAGGCATTGCTGGATGTAGTCCTGGAACTAACTCGATCAATTGGTGAATGTAACATTTGGAGAGCATCTCGAATATTTATCATAGTATGGTAAGATTTAGTCTAGTTATGGAGGGCTATTTTCAGTGAATTGATTAGGATCTGGCCCGGGTAAATTGGAGTTGCAAGACTTGATGTCAGACATGACAAACCATGAGGATGAAACCAATCGACTGCAACAAGAGATAGAAAGGCTAGCAGAATAGGCAGGCAAGTGGCAGATGGAATTTAAGTGAGGTGATGCATTTTGGCAGAAGGAACAGGGAGCAGCAATATACACTTAAGGGCGCAACTTGTGTAGGGACAGAGTGACCTGGGAGTTAATGTGCATAGGTCCCTGAAGGTGGCAGGACATATGAGATCTTGGGCTTAATAGAGGTATTCAGTAGAGAAATGAAGAAGTTATGCTCAACCTTTATAAAGCGCTAGTTAGGCCACAACGGGGGTATTGCATTCAGTTCTGGTCATATTTTAGGAAGGATATGCAAGTATTTGAGGAAGGAAGGACAGGCAGGAAGGAAGGAGGTGGGGTGGCTGTTAATAAAGGAAATAATCACTGTAATAGAGAAATGATATTGGGTCAAAAGATCAGGATAATGAAACAGTTTGGGTGGAGGTAAGGAATAATAAGGGGGGAAAAGCACTGGTGGGTGTAGTCTATAGGCCTCCGAACAATGGCAACTCTGTTGGACGGAGTATCAATCAGGAAATAGTTGAGGGTTGTAATAAGGGAACATCTATAATTATGGGGCATTTTAACTATCATATTAATTGGACAAATCAAATTGGGCAGGGCTGCCTTGAGGATGAGTTCATTGAGTGTATTAGGGATGGGTTTCTTGAGCAGTATGTAACTAACAACCGACCAGGGGGCAAGCAACCTTAGATCTGGTCCTGTGTAACGAGACAGGATTAATTAAAAATGTCCTAGTAAAGGATCCCCTTGGAATGAGTGACCATAACATGGTTGAATTCCATATTCAAATAGAGGGTGAGAAGGTTGGATCTCAAACAAGCGTGCTAAGCTTAAATAAAGGAGACTATGCAGGTATGAATGGAATTGAGTAGAGTGGATTGGGGAAATAGATTAAAGGGTAAGACGATACATGATCAGTAGTGTACATTTAAGGAGTTATTCTACAACTTCCAAAAAATATATATTCCACTGAGAAGAAAAGGGTGTAAAAGAAAAGACCGCCATCCGTGGCTAAGTAAAGAAATTAAGGATAGTATGTGACAAAAAACAAGGGCATATAATGTAGCCAAATCTAGTGGGAGGATTGGGAAAACTTTGAGACAGCAAAAAATAACAAAGATTGATTAAGAAATGGAAGATAGATTATGAAAGTAAATTAGCAAAAAATATAAAAACAGATAGGAAGAATTTTTATAGTTATATAAAAAGAAAGGGTGGCTAAAGTAAATGTTCATCCCTTAGAGGATGAGACTGAGAAATTAATGGTGGGAAATATGGAGATGGCAAAAACACTATGAATATTTTGTATCAGTCTTTACAGTAGAAGACACTAAATATCCCAACACTGGACAAACAGGGGGGCTAAAGGGGGGGAGGAGCTAAACACGATCAAAATCACTAAGGAAGTGGTACTCGGTAAAATAATGGGACTCAAGGCGGATAAATCACCTGGACCTGATGGCTTACATCCTAGGGTCTTGAGGGAAGTGGCGGTAGGGATTGTGGATGCATTGGTAATTTTCCAAAACTCCTTGGACTCGGCAAAGGTCCCGGCAGACTGGAAAACTGTAAATGTAACACCCTTATTTAAAAAGGGCAGTAGACAGAAGGCTGGAAACTATCGACCGGTTAGCCTAACATCTGTGGTAGGTAAAATTTTGCAGTCCATTATTAAGGAGACAGTAACAGGACATTTGGATAATTTAATAGGACAAAGTCAGCATGGTTTTATGAAGGGGCAGTCATGTTTGACAAATTTGCTGGAGTTCTTTGAGGAAGTAACGTATAGGGTGGATAAAGGGCAACCAGTGGACGTAGTGTATTTAGACTTCCAAAAGGCATTTGACAAGGTGCCACACAAGATTATTGCTTAAGATAAAAAATCACAGGATTTTGGGGGTAATATTCTGGCATGGATAGAGGATTGGCTATCTAACAGAAGGCAGAGTTGGGATAAATGGTTCATTCTCAGACTGGCAATCAGTAACTAGTGGTGTTCCACAGGGGTCAGTGATGGGTCCCCAACTCTTTACAATCTATTAACGATTTGGAGGAGGGGACGATTTGGAGGAGGGGACCGAGTGTAACATCAATGTTTGCAGATGATACTAAGATGGGAGGGAAAGTAGTGAGTGAGGAGGACATAAAAAACCTGCAAGGGGACATCGACAAGCTAAGTGGGCAGAGATTTGGCAGATGGAATACAATACTGGAAAGTGTGAGGTTATGCACTTTGGCAGGAAAAATCGTAGAGCAAGTTATTATCTTAATGGCAAGAAACTGGAAAGTACTGAAGTACAATGGGATCTGGGGGTCCTGGTGCAGGAAACTCAAAAGGTTAGTATGCAGGTGCAGCAAGTGATTAAGGTGGCCAATGGAATGTTGGCTTTCATTGCTAGGGGGATAGAATGTAAAAATAGGGAGGTATTGCTTCAGTTGTACAAGGTATTGGTGAGACTGCACCTGGAATACTGCGTACAGTTTTGGTGTCCATACTTAAGAAAGGACATTCTTGCTCTCGAGTCAGTACAAAGAAGGTTCACTCGGTTAATCCCAGGGATGGACATATGAGGAGAGGTTGAGTAGATTGGGACTCTACTCATTGGAGTTCAGAAGAATGAGGCGATCTTATTGAAACATATAAGATTGTGAAGGGGTTGGATCGGGTGGATGCAAGGAAGATGTTCCCGATGATGGGTGAAACTAGAACTAGGGGGCATAGTCTTAGAATAAGGGGCTGCCCTTTCAAAATTGAGATGAGGAACTACTTCACTCAGGGTGGTAGGTCCATGGAATATGCTGCCCCAAAAAGCTGTAGAAGCTACATTACATAAATTTAAAAACACACTTTCCTAGAAGTAAAGAGAATTAAGGGTTATGGGGAGCGGGCAGGAATTTGGACATGAGTCTAGGTTTGGATCGGTCATGGCCCTGTGGTAGTGGAGCAGGCCCAGGGGCCATGTAGCCTGATCCTGCTCCTATTTCGTGTCTCATTCTGTTTGATTCAGTAGATGGTCCTGTGATAGTGGATTGGTGGTTAGGATCAGATCAGCCATGATCTTATTGAATGGCGGAGCAGGCTCGTGGGGCTGATTGGCCTACTCCTGCTCCTATTTCTTATGTTCTTATGTACAGACGAGATTTACCAGAATGGTTCCAGGGATGAGTAATTGCAGTTACGTGGATAGCGAAGCTGGGGCGGTTCTCCTTGGAGACGAGGAGGCTAATCGGCTGTTTAATAGTGTTTAAAATCAAAGGGTTTAGAAAACTTCTTACAATGGCTGAAGGGTAGCTCACGAGGGCACAGATTTAAGGTGATTGGCAAAAGAACCAAAGGCGACATGAGAAACTTTACGAGTGGTTAGTCTTTGGAATGCACTGCCTGCTGGGATGGTGGATGCCGACTGAACAGTAGCCTTAAGGGAACTGGATAAATGCTTGCAGGGGATAAAAGTGCATGGATTGCACGCCGAAAGAACAGGCGCAGGCGCAGACTCTCACTACTCTCTGGATATCGTGACTGTCGGCCTTGCTCTGGCGGCTCCTCACTTCACAGTTCACTGGCTGCAAGTGGAACAGTCAGCTCGAATGCTGTTTGAAGACTCGCCTTGTTAATTCAGCCTGGTTACATCCCGGGAGCCGGGGCTGCGGTTCATTGAGCCTCTTTAAACTGTGGCCAGAAATCGGCTGGCTTCTTCCACCTGCCCAATTTGGTCTCCTTTGAGAACTGGCTGGTCTTGGTCGTAATTTCTCCCACCGCCAGTTGCTCATATCTAGACTTCACCAGTAATTTGTCCGGTAAATTTAAGCTCGAGTTCCTTTCCAGAACAGTGGCGATTCACCAGGTAGTAACTCCCACAGTCAGGACTAACTGAATGTGGTATTAATAACCAACAGGTTTCACTTGGTTCCATATAACGCTTCCTTATTTCAGCCTGAAGATGGTCTCCCTCTGATAAAGATAATTGGATGTTCAATGAATCGCCTTCTCTTCCGGGAGGCTTGCTGCAGCCCAACAATCGGGAGGTGCTCGAGGTCACGTGGTGGTCCCCCGGAGACCCAAGCTGACTCTGCCTCGAACTCCCACAGTTCTCAATTAAATTGCATACACACGTCGGTCCGAACTGGGCTTGTTCCTTCAGTGTCCAGCTTCCCCAATGACTTGACTTTTTAGGGCGGTGCCTTTTAACCGAGAATCCGAATCAGTGGGATAAATGCATAGCTCCTGTTGCAACTGTTCTTTCTCTCGGTCGCGGGTCTGATGGGGGCCAGGGAAAGATTGCCGTGTATCCCGTGCTAATAGTTCGGCTAGAGCCCTGCATACAGCTTTGGGGTCGCCATTAAAGGAAATGTGATTGCACTAAAAGTACAAGGGGATTTACCAGGATGTTGACAGGACTGGAGAACTTTAGCAATGAGGAATGATTGGATGGGCTGGGGTGGTTTGCATTGAGGTGTATAAACTGGGGTCTAGATAGTGGATAGGACGGTCCTATTTCAGTTGGAGGTCAATAACTAGAACAGATTGAAAGTCGTCTTTAGAGGTGTTTAGAAATGTTCACCGAGGGTGGTGGGGTGGGGGGCCTGGAACTCGCTACCTGAGGGTGGTAGAGACCCTCATCGCATTACATAGTACTTGGATATGCACAAAGTGTAGTAACCTGTAACGATACGCACCAAAAGATGGAAAGTGGGATTAGACTAGATGGCTATTTCGACATTACATGATGGGACGAATGGCATCCTTCTGTACCGTAAACTTCCGATTGTGATTTCCATCAATCCCGATTCACCACATTGAGCCTTTATCTGCTGTTGTCACCCGTGCTAACTGCTCTCCTGTCAAATCAAACCTCGAGTTTCGTATTTGCCTCGGATTCATCAGGATTAGTAAAGTGAAGTCATGCCGCCCAAAAGTCAGTGTCCGGATATTGCCTTTTGAGACCTGTGTAAATTCTAAATTCATGCTGCTTCTAAATTCACGCTGTTTCTTGCAGTGATTCCCTGGGTTAAACGCACCACTTAATAATTAAAACCGATCGAAGCTTAATTCCTTAGTCTGGACCTGATTTCTACCGCTTCAGCGGAGTGTTGGACCATCAGGTGTCCCCACTATCCATTTAGAATAAGAGATGGGGAATGGCTCCAGTGTAGTGTCACCTCTGGTCTCGTAAATCTGAGGCGTTGGCTCCCTGTCTGTTGCCCGTGCGTGAGGCTCAAACCCGCGCAGTTCAATTATCTAACCAGGAACTAGCGACCCTCCAGTGACTCTGGGGCCGAGGGGAAGTAGGACTGGGAATAGAAGTGACCATTGCAGACCTGGTGATTTTTGAAGTTCAGAGCCAGATTAGCTATCGCAGCCCCGCTAATGGGTGACCTGTGCTAAGGAAGTCTACAGGACTCCGAGCTGGTCTCGCTCACCCCGAAGGTTTGAGCCTTCACTCGATGCTGGAGGACATTTTCCCTCCGAATAACCCTGAACTTAAAAAGCCCGAGACCTGGCTAGAGGATGATCACCCGCTGACTCATTACTCCAGTGAAGCCCCCTATAGTTCAGGTCCTGGCACCTGTCCCAATTCCTGCTCACCTTGTAAATTACTGGGGTTGGGGTGCAAATTGAACCTGGTTTTTTTTAGGAATTCGCCACTTTTGTGGGAGAGGCAGGGAAGAGACAAATGCTGCTCAGTTGGAGCACCCTCGCCTGAGTGAGGAGGTTGTGGTTTCAAGTCTCACTGCAAAAACCTGTATAATAATCTAGGCTGACACACCAGTGCAGTACTGAGGGAGTGCTGCACTGTTGCTGGTGCTCGCCTTTCAGATGAGACATTAAACCCAGGCCCTGTCTGTTCTCAGATGGACGCAAAATCTCCCATGGCACTAAAACAGCAGGGGAGTTATCAGCGGTGTGCTGGCCAATATTCCATCCATCAACGTCAGTGAAACAGATTATCTAAAAATACTGCAGATCCTGGAAATCTCAAATAAAAACAATGCTGGAGGTCAGGTAGCATCTGAGAAACAGATTTAACGTTTCATGTCGATGACCTTCCGTCAGTACTGGAAAAAAGCAGGAAATGGAACAGATTTTTAAGCAACTGCAGTGGCTGGGAAAGTGGGGGAGGGGATGAAAACAAAGGGGAAGGTCTGTGATGGGATACAAGGCAGGAGATGTTCAGATATTCAAGGCAAAAGGAGGTGGTAATGGGACAAGTTAAACAAAGTATCAGATTAAACATTATCTAGTCTATTTGTGGGAGCTTGTGTTCAGATTGGCTGGCACGGTTCCTACATTGCAACAGTGACTACACTTCCAAGTTCTAAAGCGTTTTGGGACGTGATGAGCTATATAACAGGTCTTAAAATAAACTTGCTTTCTTTCTCTTTGGAGAGCTTGAATTGTTGGTGCGAATCAAGTTCATGAAGAATAGACTGTCTAATTTGTAGTGTTGGCCAGACTGCGTGAACTAACTGCCAACTCCGCTTTTCTGGGTGAACTAAGCACATCTGTGCTTCCCTTTACCCCCTAGGCGGTCCAGGAGCCATGTATACTGGAGGCCAATGAGCTCGGAGGAGCGGGAAATGTCAACAATCTCTCGATTACAAAGGGAGACGGCAGAGCACAGGCGGCAAAACGAAGCAATGATGCATCTCGCGATTGCTGGCACAAGTAAGCTAGTTGACTGCGCGTGGCTGATTTGGAAGAGATTCCACGTGTACCTTTTTGGAGGGAGGTGTCTATAGCCAGTGTTGGAGAGATGAAATGCAAGGTTCATTAAAGCCATCCTCACGAAATAGCATTAGATAGTCCACAGGCTATTTGTAACCCACTGAACTATGGGGAGAAGGCTGGCGCGTAGGTTGTATTGCCTTGTAAGTAATTCAGTTTCTGTTTCTCCAACTGGAGCTCTACCTGCGATGATCATCTAGAGTTGAGTTCAATTTGATTCCCAACATTGTCCATTCGAAAAGCTCATTTTTCATGATTGTCACTGTCAGCAGTTTCATCTGAGTCTGTTCTACAAGGGAAAGAATCCCGGACCATTAGCCAATTCCATCAGTTAGTTGATCAGAGGCTGATGGTCAGTGTTTAACACAGCGGTAGAGGCTGCTAATTGGGTCCGTTTGAAGGTCGGCTTCTTTAATCTGCTGAGTTTGGAGTCACCAGTCGCCTGTATCTGTATTGTTTCTTCCCAGCAGGATGGCGTGGCACCACATCCCTACTGAGCATCCCGGGGATGGATAGCGCTGAATGCTTTCACTGGCACTGAGTGACTTCAGAATGGCCTCAATTCCTTCTGGGGCCCTGGATCATTCTTCCTGTGCCGATACATAAGGCAGTAGCCAAACGACACCGCTCCATTCTGTCTTGGGCTTTTAACACCAGCTCATCCTTTCAAGTTCACTTCAGCTGCATCCCTGTTGGGTCGCGTCCAGCGCCACATTTGTTTAGGATCTTTGTCAGGAATACAGAATATGATTAATCCAGGTCCATCTTCTGGCTAGTGGCATGCAGTACACTTGGACCATCGGATCACGGTAAATCTATTAGGATAAATGATCGTCCACGAGAAAACATGGGGTGGGGGCTCCCACTATCAATGGCCTCCAGGATCTTGCCCAAGTGGTTATGTTTGTGAGGCAGTTCTATGAAGGAGCGGGCACATCTCTGAGCCTGATCATTGCCATATTGCAATGTAGAGCTGCTGACATGTCAAGTGGTGTCCCTCGTGTTTCCCTCTTCTGAGATGGATGATGGCCAGTGAATTGCTGTCGTTGATGCTCTGCCAGAGTCCAGCAACTCTGCCCCAAGGCGTGAGACTGTCCTGGGCCTTAATCAGCACCACATAGGTGGACCGTTTCTCAAGTTCTAGGAGAACTTGAATATTGACCTTGTGCCCTTCTGAGCTGCGTCACTTCAAACGCCCTCCTGTTAATTCTGAAATGGTCCCCTTGCTCTGCTGATGTATCCAGTTTTATAGAATGTTTCTTGCTGTTCGCCTTCACTTGCACTACAGCAACCTCTTCAGCTCCTGCTGTGGACTTTCCGTTAATAAGGGTTCAGAAAGTGAAAATCCCGCAACTTTTAAATTTTGGGGGTGACTGGAGAAGTGATATCCCAAGTGGGAAGCAGTGAGATCCACGAGGAGAGACACCCAGATTTCCAATATGCATCGAAGATTCCACAGACAAACTATAGGTTGACTAAAAGGTTCAGAGATTACATTATAGGCTGTGGTGCAAACAGGCTATTCGGCCCAACCAGTCCATGCTGGCATTTATGCTCCACTCGAGCCTCCCCCTGTCTTTCGTCATCTAACTCCATCTGTAGCCCTCTATTCCCTTCTCCCTTAAGTACATCCATACTATTTGCTTCAACCACTCCCTGTGGTAGTGAGTTCCACATTCTCACCACTGAGTGAAGAAGTTTCTCCTGAATTCCCTATTTGATTTCTTGGTGGCTATCTTCTATTGATGGCCTCTAGTTAGTTATGCTCTTTCCCCACAAGTGGAAACACTCTCTAGCTACACTAGCAAACCTTTCATAATTTTAAAGACCTCTCAGCTGTCCCTTTTTCAAGAGAAAGGAGACCCAGCCTGTCCATCCTTTCCTCAAGCCAGCTAGTTATCCATTTTGCTACTTGTCCCCTGACTTTGCATTCTCTGACTTTGTTCATCAGTCTCTTATGTAGTACCTTATTTGAAGGCCGTTTGCAAATCTAGATAAATAACACCTACTGCATCACCCTTGTCTGCTCTCCCTGGTGCCTCTTCAAAAAAATTCAGAGGTTGAACAAACAAGCTTTCCCTTTTGAAATCAATGTTGGCTATTCCTTTTTTGGCTTTTCTAGATTTTCTGTTTTCTCCTTTAGTCGGTATTCCATTTATATTTCCTACCACCATTTAAGCTGACTGGTCTATAGTTCCCTGGACATGTTCTATCTCCTTTAAATATAGGTATATTAGCTAACCACCAGTCCTCTGGCACCACCATTTTTAACGAATTACTAAATATATGTAGTATGAGCCTATCTCTTCCCTAGATTATATTAAAATGTGCAGATGTAACCCATCTGAACCAGGTTTTTTCTTAGTTTGATTTAGTTTATTTAATATCTCAATGCAGATTTCTAATTTTGCCTTCCAGCGTCATGTCCACCTGTTCTATCTCCCTGGTAAATATAGAAGCCAAGTAATTATTTAATTTCTGCCATCTCTCTATCACGGCCTGTGGTATGATCCTGTCCATCTTAGTGGCCCAATTCCCATTCCGACTTCCCCTTTTTTAGCTTGTCTAAAATATTTTACATGTTCCTTGATTTAATTTCATAGTTCCTCTTTGCCTTCCTAATTGTTGACTTCTCTCCTAATCTCGTCGTATTCTCCCTTATGCTCTCCCCTTGCTGTCCACGTAATGTATGCCTCTTTCCTTGCCCTCATTTTTCCCTTGTGGCTTTAATCATCCATGATATCTCATTAGTGTTCAGTTTGTTTTTAGCAGAATCTCGAGAATGCGAGCTTGGGTGAAGGATACAGTGGGCACTTGCTAGTCAGGCTGAGGGTCCAAGGTGAGCATCGGGTCTTGTGGGCAGACTGGGGAAGGCCTGATGCCTTGCCCATCTTGAGTTAATCTACAGGAAGACATTGGATTCATCAATTCAATGTAAAAATGGCAAATTTGTAGCTAAAGCTGGGACCGGGTAAAGAGGTGCTTGTGTGGGGAAAAACCGGAGGGAATTTGGATGGAGCAGTGTCTGTTAAGTACCTATCGGTAGTGTGGAAATGGCAAATGCGTGTTGGGTCTTTAAGCGGACTGAGCTATCCGATGCCGCCTTCAATCTTGTGATCTCCTCAGGTCAGAACATGAGGAATTCCATCCCGCTCACCAGGCCGATCAATATACAGCTCCACACAAACAGGCCAGCCGAAGGTCACCGGGAGTTCGGATCAGACCAAGAGTACAAACTGTCGCACTTCATCAAGGATCTCCGCAAGTACCCGCCCTCGGTGAGTGAATACCGAGAACCACGGTAACATTTCACCATCCATTTAACGCTGAGAGGAATCCCAAGATACCTTGAGCCGTTTCTCATTAAAAGCCCTGATGCCTACATAAACAGGAGCAGGCTATTTAGCCCCTCGAACCTGTTCTGCTATGAGATCATGGCTGATCTGTGACCTAACTGCATATACTCGCTTTTGCCCCATATCCCTTAGTACCTTTGGCTAACGATCTATCCATCTTAGATTTAAAATTAACAATTGATCCCAGCATTAATTGCCGTTTACAGAAGTTCCAAACTTCTAACTATTTTATGTCGAAGCGTTTACTAACTTCACCCCTGAAAGGTGTGGTTCCAATAGGCTATGTCCCCTAGTCCTAGACTCCAACCAGGAGTAATAGTTTCTCTCTTTACCTTCAGTTCGCTTTAATATCTAACTTCGACCAAATCCACTTAAGCTTAAATGCCAGCTAATACCACTCCTGTTTGTATAATTTCTACTCGTAATTAACCCTTGGCAGTCAGGTATTCTGGTAAACCTACACTGCACTCCCTCCAAGGCCAAGCCAATATACGTACCCGTACCTACCAGATTTAGGAACAGCTTTTTTCCTAGGGCTATCATCCTACTGAACTCCAGAAATAAACTCTAAAGCCTGCACATCTGCCAATGCACTTTATTATGGTTATGCTTATGTTCATGTATTAGAAGCCAAATGTATGTTGAATGTTTAAATGTCTTAATCTAAATGTACACTCTTGGGAACCACAAGCCTATATTTCGTTGTATGCACTTGTGCACTAACAATAAGTTGATTTGATATCCTTAAGGTGTGGTGCCCAGAACTGTGCTCAGTTCTCCAGGTGTAGTCTAACCAGGGCTTTGTCTAACAGTAGCATAACTTCTACCTCTTCCCCCTTGGTTAATCCTCGAGATATAAGACCAGCATTCATTAGCTATTTTTGATTTTCTGTCGCAGTCCGTGAAATTTTAACGATCTATGTACAGGGCGGGAGGCCTTTTTTTAGGCCTCTACTGTTACTAGCTTTTCACCATTTGGAAAGTACTCTGATCTATCCTGCATTCAAAAGTGGATGACCTCACACTTGCTTTGAAATCCATTTGCCACAGTTTTGCCCATGTGCCTTTCTATCCCATTTAGTTAATAAATAGTGAATAGTTGAGGCCCAACACATTCCTGTGGGACACCACTAGTTACATCCTGCCAATTATCCAATTTCCTAACAAGGTTAATTTGCCTTCAATTCCATGAGCTTGAACTTTTAGCTAACAGTCTTGAGGAATTTATTGAATGCCTTTTGGAATTCCATAGACCCTCCTCCGACTCCACCTCCGTCAGGCATGACCTGCCTTTCACCGATCCATGTAGGCTTTCTGATCAGCTGCCACTTTTCAAATGTTTAGTCTCTACATCCTTGGACACTAGTAATTTCACAACAGGTGTTGGGCTAACTGCTCTAATTCCTGGTTTCACACTCCTTGAATAGCGAGTATCATGCAGTTTTCCCACTAAAGGAATAGTTGTTGAATCGAGAACAATTTGGAACATCATAGTTGGCGCATCTGGCATGTTCTTATCTGCTCCCTTTAAATCCCTGGGATGGGAGCCATTGGGTCACTTAGTGCCATTACTGTTTGCTTTCATTGAGTCCACATTTCGTTGATGTCTGGCATTATTCAACATGGCCACCATTTCCGTATTTTCACTTATCGATTTTCAAGGGGGCGCACGTCACTCACGACCACCCGCTTTTTACTAATATAAACGTGAATAATTAATTGGTGCCATAATCTGAGCAGATGAAGCCCATGCTGTAATTGAGTATAAGGAAATGGCAGACTTGCGAAATAATGAGGAAACTGTGTAGAATTAATTGGCTTTAAATCTAAATGGTAATGGGGGCTGAAGATTGACAAATCTCCACGACATTAGTGGTAGATTGACTGAGCACTTGGACAACGGAGCCAGCATAGCGTTGTAAAGGGTAATTGATTTGCCTATTTTTGGTCACGTTTTAAATGTATTTAAATGAAAATTAATTTAAAGGAGTTGGTGCATCTTGGGTAAGTAAATGAGTTCACAATCCTTGGTAAACAAGAATTGAAATGGAGTAGAGGAGAATTTCTCGAACAGATTCTCAAATCAAAAGTAGCAACAGCAAGGTCGGTTTAAGAGCACATACAAACCAAACTGGGTTTTACTAGAAGCAAAGAATTGAAGAGCAGAAGTTCTGGTTAATTTGTATAGGACTTCCTGTACTGTACACGTGATCTCTATTGAAAAATGAGGCACTGGAGAAGGCTCATCGGTGCAATTTCTTGCACCATCAGGAAAGACTAGCTGGCTGGGGCTGAGGTGACCTGATGGAAGTCTCCAGTTATGCGGGGCTTTGGGGGAAACAACTAGACAGATGTGTCTGCTTGTAGAGAACCCAAAACTAGATCATAAGATCGTCCCTAAGATTTCAAGAACTACTTGATAGAATGTGGAACTGGATACCACGAGGGTAGTTGAGGCAAATAGTATAGATGCATTTAAGGAGCAGCTACATTAACGAGGGAGAAAGGAATACAAGGTTCTACCCATGGAGTTGATGAACTAGGGTTGGAAGGCAGCTCTTGTGTAGCTTGCAGCAGTAGGACCGAGCGGCCTGTTCCTGTGTTGGGGATTCTATGTAATTCTACTATGGACTTCAGAAGGCGTTGGTTTACGGTTCCACGAAATAGGCTGTTGGCATAAATGAAAGCACATGGAAAAGGAGGCTGCCATTCGACATTGGTTAGCAGGCAGGAGACAGTAGGGCTATTGGACACGTACTCCAATTGGCAGGTTGTGACTGGCGGTTCCCCTAGGGAATCCGTACTGGGGCGTCAGCTTTTCACTTTCAATGAGTTGGATGAAGGAATAGAGATCCGTATATCCAAGTGTGTTGACGAGAGCGAGTTGGATGGCACAGTTAGTAGTATAGGTGGGAGCAGCAATTTTCAAAAGGCCGCTGATCGAGCAAAACTGTGGCCAGCTGGAGTTTCATGAAGGGAAGGGAGGTCATCCACTTTAGACCCTGAGGAACTTGGATCCGAGTATTTTTATAAATGGTGGTCAGCTAGGAACTGAAGGAATAGAGATTGAGGCACATGAGCAGATCATTAAACTAGTGGACAGGTACAAAATAACTTTACAAGGCTATGGGATGTTGGGCTTCCTCGAGTGAAGGCCGTCAGTGGAAGTATTTGGTTGTACAGAGCTCTGTTTGGACCACCTCTGGAGAACTTGGTTCAGTTCTGGGCAACGCGCCTCGGGAAGGATGTATTGGCCTTGGAGAAGGTGCAAGACATTGTATGAGTTGATGTCAATCCTGGGATTGGCGAATAGATTGAGATTCTGCACTAACGCAAGTGTCAATCCAGACACACTCAACCAGAGGATGCACCGTGCCAAGACCGTTCAACTTGTCTTGCCCCAGGAAAAGGGAGTGCAACGATGCGGCTCTCGGGCAGTATATCTCGATGGCAGAGTACATTGACGTGTTTGAACATCGCACACAAGCGAGAGGCGGCAAGCGGGCCAGGCGCCAGGAGACACCAGGTACTACAGTCGGCTCTTCTCCCGACCATTCTCGGAGGCCTTCTATCTTCGCCTTCTCCCCCCCCGCCCCCACACACGGCCTTCTCCGCGCTCTCTGCCCATAGTCTTCAATTCATAAACCTTGAAATGAGAACCGATTTAAACGTTGATCCCCCAAACACTGGCCTGTTCGAGCATCTCTGGACACGCCCAGCTCTTACTGCCCGACCCGAACAACGCGGTGCCCGAGCTGGTATCAGAATCTGCCGCTCTGACCAGGGCCCACGGCGGGGCTGTGCCTGTTGAGAAATGGCTTGAGGCCCAAGTATTTTTCGAGCCGGGAGAGGCCTCGCCAACTCCGGGCTGGATTTGAATCTGACCCCAGAGGTAAACTGACAGCGTCTGAGCTGTGAGATTCTGCCAACTAATGGCTCCCGGCTCTGGACATTGAGACCCAGGAATCGTCCGTTTGTTTCCCAACAGGACCCTGGGGATTGGAGTCTCGTTCCCTGACTGGTTATTGGAGGGAGGTCGGGGATGAACGGGCCCGCACTCTTCCTCATTGTACATTAATAGCACAATTAGAGCAGATTGACAAAGAACGGGGTAAAGGGAAGCTTGTTTAAACTGGACTGAAATAACTGGGTGGGCGCGGGTAACCATCAAACCCGGGATTTATATCCCTTCTCCCAGCGGGTTGAGACATGAACGGGAGGATCTCGGGGCCTGCTGACTCACTCGGTCTATCGCGGGGTGTCCGGGACACAAACTATTAATAGAGCGGGGCCGGGGTGAGTCCAGCTCGCCAGAAGTCACTGTCTTGAGACTGAATTCCGCGTTTCTCTTTCCCTCTGCACTTTTAGCCTCAACCCGCCTTGTTCATCTGTAAAGGGAGACTGTGAAAACTGGGATCAGTGAGCAGTCGAGAGCCGGAATTTCCTGATCCGTGTCCGTTTGTCGTTGCTCAGTCCGGTCTTCTCCAAGGGCCTCCTTTGTGAAAACTCTTCCATGTTTTAGTTTTACTACTGCCGCCGGTATAATCCTCATCTTGCGGTCATTGAATGATTCCGGTTTAGTGTCTCAAAACCCAACCAGGCCGCGGAACTGTTTTTTATAAGCTGAAATTTTGAAAACGGGCCAGCGCCCGAGAGGTAACATTTTAGGCCCGGGGTTTATTTCACTGCTCCAAGGTCACGCGGGATCTCAGCAGGTCAGTGTGAAATGTTACTAATTCTTCAGGCCGATCCGCCCTCCGCTGGCGCTCACCCGGCCGATTTGATCAGTCGCTGACCTTATTGGATCAGAAATGTTTAACTTTGTTTGAATAGTGATGCACGAGTCTCTAATCTGCAAGATTTGCTCTTCCTGACCCCCAGAGGGTAATCTTCCCCCAATCCAAATCTCCTTTCCTTGTATCTGGTTTCGAAGATGCTGATGGCCGTTACTGCGGGACTGTGGTCCTAGGGGAGCCGGGCAGTAAGTGGCCAGGGATTGTCAAACTCGGTACATGTATGGATGTGGTTTTAATGTTTAATACTTGTTTGTACTTAATAAAGACCTTCCACGTAAGGTATGGTCTCCGGTGTTTGGATCTTGAACAGCCGAGCTTATTCCGGGTGAAGTGAAATTCGGTGTCGCAGGAATAGCAAATGAGACTGGGCCGGAGCTGCTTAAACTCTGGGTTAGATCGTGTTGTATTGCGAATATGCGGTGGTGCATCAACAGATTTCGGGAATGTCCAGTTTTGGAATAATGTGATTTTATTTTTTTCTTCCTGCCTCCCTCCTCCTGTCTTTCCTGTGGACCTGGCCTCATTAGGCCGCTCCTCCTGTTCACGGACTTGCCCCGCTGGCAATGGAGGCCCAGCCGATTCACCGAGTTTAATGGGCTAACTCGGGTCCCCAGCACGGTCAGTGTTCCATATTCAACCATCAGTCTGAACCGCTGCTGCCACCTGCCTTTAACCTTTAATAACAAAGCATTATTACCTCGAATGCTGGACCTCCTTCCCCCGCCCCCCGCTCCTTGTTCTCATCGACATGTTGTAGGATTTCACAGGGCTGGCAGCGTGCGTATGGAGTCATAAGCGCCCCACAAGTTCCAGCTTTCCACATGCAATGGTGCCCATCCGCTAGAAATTCACTTCTGCTGGCACAGGGTTGGGCATTTATTGAGGTGTATAAAATTGAGGGGCCTAAAAGTGGATAGAAGAGGGGTCAAAAACCAGGGGAGACAGATTTAAAGTAATTGGGGGAAGGTTTAGAGGGGATTTGAGGGGAAATGTCTTCGCCCAGAGGGTCGTGGGGGTCTGGAACGCACTGCCTGAAAGGATGGTAGAGGCAAGAATCCTAATCACATTTAAAAAGTACTTGGATGTGCACTTGGGATGCTGGAACCTGCAGGGCTACGGACCAAGAGCTGGGAAGTGGGATTAGGCTGGATAGCTTTTCGTTGGCCGGCACGGACACGATGGGCTGAAATGGCCTCCTTCCGTGCTGTAACTTTGATTCGCCCAACAACTGCCCAGCCAATACCCACCAAACCCTTGCGCAGCCTTGCAACTGCGTAAGGCTTTAAATAATTATAACAGTCCCCCCCAGGAGCTCTACCTTTTGTATATGGTTAATTTGGTCCTGGGTTAACGCTATTATGTCAGTGTACTTTCTCTCCAACAGGCCTAAAGACTTGCACTTGTATCGCGCCTTTCACGATCGCGGGACGTCCTAAAGAATTTCACAGCCGATGAAACACTTTTTGACGTCTAGTCACTGTTGTAATGTAGGAAATGCAATGTTGCTTGCACAGTAACCTTTGTTTAATCACTAACGAGAAACCGTGGATCGGTTATGTCTATTTTATCTCTTCCCAGTAAATTCCTAAAACAAGCCTATTCAGCCCACATCACAGACACTTAAGAGAAGAAATAGGAGCAGGAGTAGGCTATTCAGCCCTTCGAGCCTGCTCCGCCATTCAATGTGATCATGGCTGATCTTCTGCCTCAACTCCATTCACCGGCCCTATCGCCATATCCCTTGATGCCCTTACTAGTCAGAAATCTATCGACTTCTGTTTTGAATATACCCATGACTGAGCCTCCGGCGAATTCCAAAGATTCACCACCCTCTGAAGAAATGTTTTCTCATCTCAGTCCTGAATGGCCCCTGGTTCTAGACTCTCCAGCCAACGGAAACATTCTCCCAGCATCCACCCTATCAAGCCCTGTAATAATTTTGTACGCTTCAATGAGATCCCCCCTCATTCTTCTGAATTCAAGAGAATACAAGCTTAGTTTACTCAATCTCTTCTCATACGACAGTCCCACCATCCCAGGAATCAATCTCGTGAACCTTCGTTGCACTCCCTCTGGCAAGTATATCCTTCCTTGGTTAAGGAGACCAAAATTATAGACAGTACTCCAGGTGTGGTCTCACCAAGGCCCTATATAATTGGAGTAAGACTTCTTTACTCCTGTACTCAAATCCTCTTGCAATGAAGGCCAACATATCATTTGCCTTCCTAATGGCTTGCTGCACCTGCACATTCACTTTCAGTGACTCATGTACAAGGACAGCCAGGTCCCTTTTGAGCATCTGCATTTCCCAATCTTTTGCCATTTAGGAAATACTGTGCCTTTTTTTTTTCTACCAAGGTTTATCCACCTTATATTCCATCTGCCATGTTTTTGCCCACTCACTGAGCCTGTCGAGATCCCCTTGAAGCCTCTTCACATCCTCAACTGACACTGCCACCTAACTTTATCAGCAGCAAATTTGGAATTTACATTTAGTCCCCCTCCTCCAAATCATTGATATAGATTGTAATAGCTGGGGCCCAAGCACCGATCCATGCAGTACCCCACTAGTCACAGCCTGCCATCCTGAAAGACCCATTTATCCCTACTTTGTTTTGTCTGTTAACCAATTTTCAATCCATGTTAGTATATTGCCCCCAAATCCATGTGCCCTAATGTTGTTCACCAACCTCTTGTGAACTTATCGAAGGCCTTTTGAAAATCCAAATACACCACATCTACCGGTTCCCCTTTGTCTACTCCACTAGTTACATCCTCCAATAGGTTTGTCAAACAGGACATCCCTTTCATAAATCCATGTTGACTCTGCCCAATCTTAATATTAGTTTCTAAGTGCACAGTTATTGCATCCTTTATAACAGATTCCAGCATTTTCCCAACTACTGATGAGGCTAACAGGTCTGTAGTTCCCCGTTTTCTCTCTCCCTCCTTTCGTAAATAGCAGGGTTACATTTGCTATCCTCCAATCTGCAGGAATCGTTCCAGTATCTCTAGAATTTTGGAAGATGACAACTAATGCGTCCACTATACTAATGGCCACCTCTTTCAAAACCCTAGGATGTAGGTCATCCGGTCCTTGGGAGTTCTCGACTTTTAGTCCCATTAATTTTGCTAGTACTATTTTTTTTTTTTACTAATTTCTTTAAGTTCTTCATTCTTGCCATACCTGTGGTTTTCTCGTATTTCTGGGAGTTTTTTTTGTCTTCCTCCCTGAAAACAAACAAAGTATTTAATTTCTCTGCCATTTCCTCATTCCCCATTATAAGTTCTCCCATCTCTGACTGACTTGCTATATTTTCTATTGGATGGCTAATGAGACTGTTTCCACCTTTTTCAGGCCTGTCCCTGTATAACCGGTAGCTGATGCGTGTTAATATGTGGACATATTTACAAAGCTCACCATGGGTTTTCTACTTTCTGCACCTATACTTGCATTTCCCAACTTGAGGCTCCGAAATAACCTGGTTGCATCCTCGAAGCCTACTTTCCTGTCCGTGCTAACATTCCCGTCACTTACAACAGTCTGCTTCTGTCGGAGGCAAAGTTTACTTGAATTTCTGTGACATTGTGGGCCCTTGCAGGCAGCAATATCTAATCTCCAATTTTAGTCATTCTGGTTGGTGTAAGCGAGAATGTTGACCACATGAAGGGCCCCGTGCGTGTAGAGTTTCTCCTAAGCTGTAATCACAGGTGATCTCATTGAAGTCTGACAGGGTAGATGCAGGTGGATCTTTCCCCTGGCTGGGGACTCTAGAACCAGGGGTCACAGTCCTAAATGGCTGATCCCTTATTCGGAGACTGAGATGCGGAGAAATGTCTTCACTCAGGGTGGTGAATCTTTGGGAATCTCTACCCCAGAGGGCTGTGGAGGCTCAGTCATTGAGTAGATTCAAGACAGAGATCGATAGATTTTTGAGTATTAATGGAATCAAGGGATATGGGGATAGTGAAGGAAAGTGGAGATGAGGTATAAGATCAGCCATGATCTTATTGAATGGTGGACCAGGCTCCAAGCGTCAAATGACCAACTCCTGCTCCTATTTCTTATGTTCCTCGCTTCAGGAAGTGCCAAAAAGATTTGCAAGGATGGCACCAGAACTGAGAGATTAGCTATTGGAAAGAGTGAACAGGTTGTGGTTTTCTCTTCAGAAGAGACCTGATCGACATCTTTAAATTATGAATGGCTTGGTGAGAGGTGGAGAGAACGTTTCCACTTGTGGGAGAATCCAAAACAAGGGGCCATAAATAAAAGATAGCTACTAATAAATCAAATAGGGAAATAAGGAGAAATATCTTTACTGAGTGGTTAGAAAGTGGAACTTGCTGCCACAGGAAGAGGTTGAGACAAATAGCTTAAATGCTTTCAAAGGGAAAGAGACGAGTACATGAGTGAAAGGGGAATAGAAAGATATGCTGAAAGGTTGAGATGAGGTCGATGCAATGGGAGGAGACTGGTGTGAATCATAAACAGCAGCACAGACTAGTTCGGCCGAATGGTCTGTTTCTGTTCTATCCAATTCTATGTATTGCCATTTTCCCAGGATTCAGTCCCAAAATACTGTCATTCCTCTTGCAAGGCTCCATGGTATCATACACCGATCCGAATCTTCGCACATTGCCCCGATCCACATCCACATCTGATTTCCAGATATTCATATCTTTGGCAAATATAACATTTTGGATCCTATCGTGTTCTACAACATCCACCTCTTTCTGAACCTGATTCAGCACAAACCCTCTATACATACGGCACGTGATTGCCTGTGAGACCAGTTGCTCCTTGTAATCTTTGTTGTTCTGAATGATTACTGTATTAACTTTATTGCTAATCTGCCCAAACCCTTCTGCCAGTTCAGTCACTGACCCTGCTTGTTCTGTAGCACCATCCCCTGTCTGCCTGTTTATTCTTTTAAGCCAGTCCTGTAATTGTTGGAGCACTGTCCCATCATCTTCCCGCACCGTCCCATCATCTTGCCGCACTGTCTCTGTTAATTCATCTAAATAACCTGACTTGTGATTAGTAAAATCGTGTATCATTTCTCTTAGCACCGCAGACTACAAATTCAACACACATTCAAGTACATAAATAGGAAGGCAGAGATACAGAAGAAAAGCTTAACAGTAGGAATAATCGGGAGTTTCAATCCACCCTATAAATCTTTAGGTGTACGTGTCCCTACAAGTCATTTACAGGTCCTTCCAGAAGATGGCGAGTCTCCCAGCTCAGTTTTATTTCAGTCGGTGTCTGTTGCCTGTGTTATACATCACCGCGAAAGAGCTTGTTCAAGAAGTGCTTTCGTAGTCGCTAAAGCAGTACAGTGACGAAAAGGAATAGCTTCGACCCACGAAATGAAATAATCAACAGTAACTAGAAGATATTTATTTGCCCCTGCCGTCTCAGGCAGCTCGCCTGTGTAGTCAATTTTCAATCGTTTACAATATCCCTTCGGGGGTTGGCTAAGGAGGGAGTCTCGCTTCTTGCGGGAGGGTGGATTGTCATGTGCACAAGGGAGCCGAATATCAAGGTGGGCCTTGACCTCATCTTTGCACCGGCGGCTAGCAGCCGTGACCCCCTGTAATAAAGAGCAGGAAATCCCCAGTGGCTCATCTGGGGAGTCCTGGAATGGGTGAAAGAAATGCATTTATCAATTTTCTAATAGCCTTCTGTCATCATGGTTGGTGTAGTTGGTAAATAGACCCTCAAATTAAAGCTTGACATGTAACATAGAAAATTAGGAGCAGGAGTAGGCCATTCGGTCCTTCGAGCCTGCTCCGCCATTCAATATGATTATGGCTGATCCTCTATCTCAATACAATATTCCCGCTCTGTTCCCCATACCCCTTGATGCCTTTTGTGTCTAGAAATCTATCTATCTCCTTCTGAAATATATTCAGTGACTTGGCCTCCACACCCTTCTGTGGTAGAGAATTCCACAGGATCACCACACCTGAGTGAAGAAATTTCTCCTCATCTCAGTCCTAAATGTCCTACCCCGTATCCTGAGACCGTGACCCCTCGTTCTAGACCCCCCAGGCAGGAGAAACATTCTCCCTGCATTCAGTCTGTCTAGCCCTGTCAGAATTGTATACGTTTCAGTGAGATCCCCTCTCATTCTTCTAAACTCTAGTGAATACAGGCCTAGTCGACCCAATCTCTCCTCATACGACAGTCCTGCCATCCCAGGAATCAGTCATGTGAACCTTTGCTGCACTCCCTCTATGGCAAGTATATCCTTTCTTAGGTCAGGAGACCAAAACTGCACACAGTACTCCAGCTGTGGTCTCACCAAGGCCCTGTATAACTGTAGTAAGACATCCTTGCTCCTGTACTCTCATCCTCTTGCAATGAAGGCCAACATACCATTTGCCTTCCTAACTGCTTGCTGAACCTGTGTTTGCTTTCAGTGACTGGTGTACAAAGACACCCAGGTCCCTTTGTACATCAGCATTTCCCAATCTATCACCATTTAAATAATACTCTGCCTTTCTGTTTTTCCTACCGAAGTGGATAACTTCACATTTATCCACGTTATACTGCATTTGCCTTGTAATTTCCCACTCACTCAACTTGTCTAAATCACATTGCAGCCCCTCTTCAACCTCCTCACAACTTATAATCCCACCTAGTTTCGTGTCATCAGCAAACTTGGAAATATTACATTTGGTTCCCTCATCCAAATCATTGATATGTATTGTGAATAGCTGGGGCCCAAGCACTGATCCCTGCGGTACCCCACTAGTTACCGCCTGCCACCCTGAAAAAGACCCATTTATTCCTACTCTCTGTTTCCTGTCTGTTGACCAATTTTCAATCCATGCCAGTATATTACCCCCAATCCGAGGTGCTTTAGTTTTGCACACTAACTTCTTATGTGGGACTTTATCAAAGGCCTTCTGAAAATCCAAATACACCACATCCACTGGTTCTCCCTTATCTATTCTACCAGTTACATCTTCAAAAAACTCCAGTAGGTTTGTCAAACACGATTTTCCTTTCATAAATCCATGTTGACTTTGATTTTGGAAGAGGACAACCAATGTATCCACTATTTCCATAGCTACCTCTTTTGGTACTCTGGGATGTGGATTATCATGCCCTGGGGATTTATCAGCTTTCAGTCCCATTAATTTCTCCAGTACACTTTTTTTACTAATACTAATTTCCTTTAATTCCTCCTTTTCACTAAACCCTTGGTTCCCTAGCATTTCTGGGAAGTTATTTGTGTCCTCTTCCGTGAAGACAGAACCAAAGTATTTGTTTAATTGCTCATCCATTTCCTTGTTCCCCATTATAAATTCTCCAGTTTCTGACTAAGGGGCCTACATTTGTCTTCACTAATCTTTCTCTTTTTACATACGTGTAGAAGCTTTTACAGTCTGCTTTTATGTTCCTTGCAAGTTTACTCTTATACTCTATCTTTCCCCTCTCAGTCAATCTCTTGTTCCTTTTTTGCTGAACTCTAAACTGTCCCCAATCCTCAGGCTTGCTACTTTTTCTGGCAGCTTTATATGACTTCTCTTTGGATCTAATACCATCCTTAATTTCTTTTGTTAGCCATGGTTGGGCCACTTTTCCTTTTGTGATTTTGCGCCAGAAAGGAATGTATAACTGTTGCAATTCATGCATTCGTTCCTAAATGTTAGCCATTGCCTATCCACCATCATGCTTTTTAATGAAGCTCCCCAATCTATCATAGCCAACTCACTCCTCATACCTTCGTAGTTTCCTTTGTTTAGATTTAGGACCCTAGTTTTGGATTGGACTTCTTCACTTTCCATCTTAATGAAGAATTCTATCATGTTATGGTCACTCTTCCCTAAAGGACCCCGCACAAGATTATTAATTAACCCCTTCTCATTGCACAATACCCAATTTGGATTGCCTGTTCCCTAGTTGGCTCCTCAATGTACTGGTCTAAAAAAACATCTCGTACACACTCCAGGAATTCATCCTCTACAGTAGTATTGCTAATTTGGTTTGGCCAGTCTCTATGTAGATTAAAGTCGCGCTGATTACTGTAGTACCCTTGTTACATGCATCTCTAATTTCCTGTTTTATGCCATCCCCTACATTACCACTACTGTTTGGAGGCCTATAGACAACTCCCACTAATGTTTTCTGCCCCTTGGTGCTTCTTAGCTCCACCCAGACTGATTCTACATCTTGATTTTCTGTGCCAATATCCTTTCTCACTATTGCTCTGAATTCATCCTTTACTAACGAGGCCACCCCACCTCCTTTTCGCCTATCCTTCCTAAATATCGAATATCCTTGGATATTCAGCTCCCAGCCTTGGTAACCCTGCAGCTATGTCTCCATAATCGCTATTATATTGTATCTGTTTACATCTATTTGTGCTGTTAATTCGTCTACCTTATTACGAATGCTTCGTGCATTCAGATATAGTGCCTTTAGATTTGTCCTTTTAACATTTTTAGACATCTTAACATTTTTTTGTACTATGCCCCTATGTGTCTTATTAGTATTTTTTCTTACCCGGACCCTATTTGTTAATGCTCTCCTTTGTCTGTACGCACTGTCCCTTCCTGACACAATCTGGTTATCCTTGCCCTAATCACTTTCCTGCACTGCTTCCTTGTCTTTTCTCCTCAGCATCTTTAGTCATTCACTCATCTCATCCATTCCAACACTAACATGTTCATAAGGGGGAGAATCTATTCACTGCTCCGTATGTGGAAAGTGATTCAATCGACCATCCCATTTACTGACACACCAGCACAGTCACACCTGAGAGAGACTGTTTAGATACGTCACGTGTGGGAAGGGATTCACTCCGTTGTCCCACTTCTTGACACTCCAGAATATCCAAATTGAGAACTGTTGCTGTAAATACTCTGAATGTGAGAAAAGCTTTCAAAGTTCAAAGAAACTGATGCACGATCAGCGCATTGATGCTGGAGAGAGGCGGTTTCAATATCCTGTGTGGGAAGAAATTCACCCCACCTGCTGAGACTCCAGTGAGTTCACAGGTGACTGCAGGTGTTTGGATTCTGTTAATCACATCCAGGACAGAACCATGGCAGAGTGGGTTTCTGTGTGAATTACTGATTAATTTTCTCTCTTTCGGATCACGGAAACTCATTCTCCATTCACGAATTGGCACTTTCAATGGCGGGGCTTGTCCCCAGCATGCCACCGGGGGAGAATGTGCCCTATAACAACTGGAAGAGCACAGTGCGCATGCGCACTTCCCGCCAATATTCGGCGCATGCGCAGTGTCACTGAGACGAGCTGTGCGGGTACCAGAAGTGGACAAAGGCGGGAGATGTGATTTTTGCGTCGATTACGATTCAGCGGGGTGCAGGGAGGTAACGCACTCGGTGGGCGGGCTTCATAAACACCTGGTGTAGGCGGCAAGTCCCGACTGAGAACTTACAGGTTCCGCGTTTGCAACTCCGGGGCTTTTTCCTGCAAATAGGCCGAGGCTGATTGCGGCCATCTTTGTAAAGGAAAGCTGTAGATGTGTTTGTCGCAGACTTGCTTCATCAAGCGGTAGAGCGCGTGCGCGGCCATTTTTGTAAAGGACCCTTTAGTGGACGGGGCTTCAGCATCCCACTGAGTGAACTGAACCCAGCCAGAGGCAGCTCCTTCAGGGGAGGAGAGGGAGGGGAACCAGTGAGTGTAGAACTGAACCCAGCCAGAATCATAACCTTCATAGAAACATAGAAGATAGGAGCAGGAGTAGGCCATTCGGCCCCTCGCGCCTGCTCCGCCATTCAATAAGATCATGGCTGATCATCCAAATTCAGTACCCTGTCCCTGCCTTCTCCCCATATCCCTTGATCCCTTTAGCCTTAAGAAATATATCCAACTCCTTCTTGAATATATTTAATGCATTGGCCTCTACTGCCTTCTGTAGTAGAGAATTCCACAGGTTCACCACTCTCTGGGTGAAGAAATTCCTCCTCATCTCTGTCCTAAATGGCTAACCCCTTATTCTTAGACTGTGACCCCTGGTTCTGGACTCCCCGACCATCGGGAACATCCTTCCTGCATCTAGTCTGTCTAGTCCTGTTAGAATTTTATAAGTTTCAATGAGATCCCTTGTCATTCTTCTAAACTCCAGCGAGTATAAGCCCAATCGACCCAATCTCTCCTCATACGTCATCCCTGCCATCGCAGGTATCAGCCTGGTGAACCTTCACTGCACTCCCTCCATGTCAAGAACTTCCTTCCTCAGATAAGGCGACCAAAACTGCACACAATACTCAAGATGTGGTCTCACCAAGGCCCTGTACAACTGCAGCAAGACATCCTTGTTCCTGTACTCGAACCCTCTCGCTACGAAGGCCAACATACCATTTGCCTTCTTAACCGCCTCCTGCACCTGCATGCTTCCCTTCAACGACTGGTGCACAAGGACATCCAGGTCTCGTTGCACTTCCCCTCCCCCAATCTATTGCCATTCAGATAATAACCTGCCTTCGGGGAGGAGAGGGGGGGAACCAGTGAGTGCAGAACTGAACCCAGCCAGAGTCAGCACCTTCAGGGGAGGAGAGGGAGGTGAACCAGTGAGTGTAGAACTGAACCCAGCTAGAGTCAGCACCTTCAGGGGAGGAGAGGGAGGTGAACCAGTGAGTGTAGAACTGAACCCAGCTGGAGTCAGCACCTTCAGGGGAGGAGAGGGAGGGGAACCAGTGAGTGTAGAACTGAACACAGCCAGAGTCAGCACCTTCAGGGGAGGAGTAATGTTATAACGGCACAGGAGGATGCCATTCGGCCCATCGAGTCCTTGCCGGCTCTCTGTAGAGCAGTCCCATTGCCCTGCTCTATCCCCGTAGCCCTGCAAGTTTATTTCCCTCAAGTGCCTATCCAGTCACCCCTTGAAAACTTTGAGTGTCTCCGCTTCCACCTCTTTCATTGGCAGCGAGTTCCAGATCATCACCACTTGCTGCGTAAAAAGTTTTTCCTCACTTCCACCCTGTATCTCTTGCCCAAAACCTTAAATCTGGCTTCCCTAGTCCTTGTACCATCAACTAGTGGGAACAGCCTTACCCCGTCTAGCCTATCCAAACCCGTCATAATCTTGTACACCTCTACCAAATCACCCCTCAACTTCCTTTGCTCCAGTTAAAACAAATCCAGCTTCTCCAACCTGTCCTTGTAGCTAACATACCCCATCCCCGGAACCATTCTGGTAAATCTCGTCTGCACCCTCTCAAGGGCCTTCACATCCTTCCTAAAGTGTGGTGACCAGAACTGAATGCAATACTCCAGTTGTGGCCTAACCAGCACTTTATAAAGATACAGATTCACCATAACTTCTCTACTTTTGTACTCAATACCTCTATTTATGAAACCCAAGATCCCATATGCTTTGTTAACCACTCTCTGAATATGTCCTGTCACCTTCAGGGACCTATGCACATTAACTCCCAGGTCCCTCTGTCCCTGCACACTCGTTAAAATTGTGCCATTAAGTGTATATTGCCTCTCCCTGTTCCTGCTACCAAAGTGCATCACCTCGCACTTCTCTGTATTAAATTCCATCTGCCACTTGTCTGCCCATTCTGTTACCCTTTCTATGTATGTCCTGTTGCAGTCGATTGGTATCATCCTCACTGTTTGCCAGACCCCCCATGTTTGGTGTCATTGGCAAATTTAGAAATTCTACTTTGTATTCCAATATCCAGGTCATTTATATATAGTACTGACCATTGGGGAACATCACTGTCTACCATCCTCCAGGCTGAAAAACAGCCATTTACCACAACTCGCTGTTTTCTGTCCTTAAGCCAATTCCTTATCCAAGCTGCCAGTAACCAACCTGTTCCACGAGCCTCCATTTTGTTAACCAGAGGGAGAGAGGGGACTCAGTGACTGTAGAACTGAACCCAGCCAGAGTCAGCACCTTCAGGGGAGGAGAGGGAAGGGAACCAGTGAGTGTAAAACTGAAGCCAGCCAGAGTTAGTAGATTGAGGGCAGGAGAGGGAGGGGAACCAGTGAGTGAAGAACTGAACCCAGCCAGAGTCAGCACCTTCAGGGCAGGAGAGGGAGGAGAACCAGTGAGTGTAAAACTGAAGCCAGCCAGAGTCAGCACCTTCAGGGGAGGAGAGGGAGGGGAACCAGTGAGTGTAGAACTGAACCTAGCCAAAATCAGCACCTTGAGGAGAGGGAGGGGAGCTAAAGACAAAATGTCCTGAGATGTGTGATTGTTTTGTATTTTAGCACAGGGAGGAGGGACAATGTGTGGGACGGGGATTTACAGCTTTGGGGGAACAAGAGAGGAAAGAATGTTCCATAGAAACTAGAATTGTCTGTTCTGAATTTCTGTCCTGTACTTACAGTGATGAGTGTTGTAAACTCCTTTTACAGGGTATTAGAAGGCAAGGATTTGTAGACGGAATCTTGAACCAAACATCATGTCAAGATCTGTCAGTCACTCAATTCATCAGGACCTGAATATCGTCGGCCTTTGAATTTGGAAGGAGAATTGTTTGTCTGTTCTGTCTGGGAAAAGATTTCAAACATCAATGTGACTGGAAAAGCACCAAGACACACACACCTGAGTGAGAGTGTTCCAGTGCACTGACTGTAGAAAGAGCTTTAACCAGTTACACAGCCTGGAAAAACATCACACCATTCACAGCGGGGAGAAACCGTTCACATGTTCTGTGTGTGGACGAGACTTCAATTGATAGTCCAACCTGGAGAGACACAAGGACACCCGCACCACGGAGAAACCGTGGAAATGTGGGCACTGTGGGAAGGAATTCATTTACCTGTCTAATCTGGAAATTCATCGGCGCAGTCACGCTGGGGAGAGGCCGTTCACCTGCTCCAACTGTGGGAAAGGATTCACTACTTCATCCCATCTGCTGAGACACCAGCGAGTTCACATGGGGGAGAGGCCGTTCACCTGCTCCGAGTGTGGGAAGGGATTCACTCAGTTATCCAACATTCTAACTCATCAGCGTGTTCACACTGGGGAGAGGCCGTTCACCCGCTCCAACTGTGAGAAAGGATTCACTACTTCATCCCACCTACTGAGACACCAGCGAGTTCACAAGTGACCGGGGTTGGATTCTGCTGTTATTGCTGCTTTCAATCACATCCCGACTGAATCATGTCCATTCTGACAGTTGGAGTTTGTTTCTGCTGCTGTTAATAACCCCTATAACTGGGCTGGAGTTTAGTATTTTGATATTTCAAATAACAGTGTGGCGATATTTGATGTCTCCAAGAGGAGACTAATTGATGTCCTGTTACCAACTGCTCCATTTTTGGGCCTTTTCTCCTTTCTAACTCGAGATTATTTCAGTTCTCCTACCTTCGGTTACTCTCATGGACAAGTCCCAGCTCCCCATACCTTCCAGAGTGCCTCTCCTAGCCTTGGTATCCAGGGAAGGTCTCGGTAACACGCCCGAGATTACTAAACACAAAACCCAGTCTGTTAATCACGTTCAGCTACTGGACTTAGCGTGTGTCCAACAGCATCTCTCTCACCTTTGATGTGTGAATAGAGCATCACGCCTGCAAACCTGCTTTCAATTTAAATTTGAATCCTCTCAGTAAGTGTATTTTTAAAAATTACGTACAATTAAACAGATCACATCAAATAATTGGCAAAGATTTAGAGTCAACAAGATGAACAAGTGAACACATCATGGCCCAATACCCCAGCTCTATATTCACAGGAGAAAGTCTGTTATCTAACTCCTCGAGTGGACAGAATAGAGAAAGATCCCAACTCTAAGAACATCTAGAATCTGTTGTAAATATCTTTCAAATCCTGACTGGTCCAATCCGTCGGTTTCCTTTCAATTGAAGTGAATGGAAGATGAGAGGAGTGTTGGCATATGGACCTCGGTTAATTCAGCTTCTGGAAGGTGTTCATGTTTAGTTCATTTGATATTGGGGAAAATGTGGTTGGTATCATTAGAGAGAGAGAGATTTCACTGAGCAACAGCTGGTGTTTGCAACCAACTGGCCTTGGATATTTTCATCACAGAATATTTCGATCAGAAATATGATGTTGGGATAAGAAAAGTCTGGAGACTAGTGGTTTGTGCTGCCCCAGGAAGGTCACAGTGTTTTTACTGCTTCTAACGTTGTTGATGTGTGTTGAAGAAAATGCAGACTTGTGTCTCTGGACTGTGCAGTAGCCAGAGACGACCATATTAGGCAATGCCAGCTCCAGTTTGATAAGAGGTTGATGGCAGAGCAAGAGATCCAGCAGCTTTAAGAATTTATCTCCCGTTATCTGCAGACATCGAATGTCGCAGCGTGCTGACAAAATTGGACTTAAGACTTTAACCTATTGGGTTAAATTATTGGGATCGATTGTTATAGAATGGAAAAGTAGTGAAGTTATGCTAAACTTGTATCGAACCTTGGTTAGACCACACTTGGAGCACTGCGTACAATTCTGGTCGCCATATTATAAAAAGGATATAGAGGCACTGGAGAGGGTGCAGAGAGGATTTACAAGGGTAATAGCAGAAATGAGAGGGTATACCTGTCAGGAAAGGATGGACAGGCTGGGTCTCTTTTCTCTTGAAAAAAGGCTGAGGGGTGACCTAATTTCATGAAAGGTCTTTAAAATTATGAAAGGTTTTGCTAGAGTAGATAGAGAGAGAGTGTTTCCACTTGTGGGGAAGAGCATAACTAGAGGCCATCAATATAAGATAGTCACCAAGAAATCAAATAGGGAATTCAGGAGAAACTTCTTTACCCAGAGAGTGGGGAGAATGTGGAACTCACTACCACAGGGAGTGGTTGAGGCGAATAGTAAAGATGCATTTAAGGGGAGGCTAGACAAGTATATGAGGGAGAAGGGAATAGAGGGTTATGCTGATAGAGTTAGATGGGGAAAGAAGGGAGGAGGCTCGAGTGGAGCATAAACGCCGGCATGGACTGGTTGGGCCGAATGGTGTGTTCCTGTGCCGTATATCCTGCGTAATCCTATTTTCCAAGACACATTGCTCAAAGGGGAGGATAAATGACTCGCATCCAAACACAATTGTTACTTTTGTCTTCTTTGTAAAATCACATAGTCTGGGCATAATTTGTTTGTGAAATTAAAATTGATTACATGGACTAGAAGTAATTGAATCAGGAAATGTATTTTATAATGATGTGCATTTTGAAGTTGTACTTGGAACATCTCCTCATTAAAGACCACCCATTGTTCCATTACAGTTTTTCCTGTCACTCTTTAGTTCCATTTTACCCTGGCTAGATCCTTTCACATCCCATTAAAGTTAGCCCTATTCCAATCTAGATTGTTCCTTGCTCCTCTCCATTGCTAATCTAAATCTTATGATACGATGATCACTCGTACCCAAGTGTACTCCCACAGACACTTGGTCGACCTGGCCCACCTCATTCCCCAGCACCAGATCCAGCGATGCCTCCTTCCTAGTTGGGCCAAGAACAGACTGTTCTAGGAAATTCTCATGAACACATTTCATAAATTCCCTCCCCCTCCTTTCCCTTTACCCTAGTGTAAGCAAGGAAAATCTGGATGGTAAAACAGAACTAACAGACTCAGGTGTTACCCAGTTTATTACGAGTGCACATGGGAGAACCACCTCAGCCAACCGCAGCTGCAGGCTCCGTTCTCAGAGGAAAAGTGACAATACAGCTTAGTTTATACAGTTTTTTAGACAACACCCACTTATTACTAATGAGGTGTATATATGGGAATATTGATACTTCATTGGTTTACATGGTTAATCAATCAATTACTAAGCCTGTCCTTCGAACTCGAGTACCCCCTGAATACATCAGTAAAAAGCTTATGGGCTGCAAAGGCATCATTCTAACTTCGCATTCATGAGCTTATCTCTTATTCTTGTTATCAAAATAGGGAGGCAGGCATCTTCAGCACGACATGGCCTTGCTGAACAAAGCCCTTGTCAAAAAGGGCCAGCTGACTATTCTCCAAGACCTGTCTGCAAAGGTCTCATCAATGTGCCTTTGTGCCTTATCTCTTTCAAGAGGCCTCCTCCAAACCTGTCCTCGGAGTAATTTACGAGCAGAGCTTTGGAATGTCCTTGGTCATCTACTTGTTAGTTTAAAAAGAGTTAATATAGCCAAGTATCCCATGGTGCTTTGCATTTCATTTTCCAGCTAACAAGACTAAATGGTACCTTTCAGACAGTTTTATACCGGTTGAATATTGAGGACCCCTTTATATCTTTTAAACCAAATTTTATCCTAACAATCCCCTCTTTTGGCCCTTGGCTAAGCCCAAGGTAGCCAACCACTATCCGTCACCTATATGCAGGATGCTGTACCTCATCTTAACCAGATTCCCTTCATGGTGGCCACCAGTCCGGGTGGAAGAGAGACAGAACATCTGAAAGTCCTATCAAACTATGATTGTCTCCCCTTTTATATGCACCTTACCCCGGTATATACTACTCCCGGTACCACTCAGACGTGTCCTTTGTTGAGATCAAAGAGGCACTGGGGACATTCTCACCCAGTCTCTGCTTTACTGCCTTAGCCAACCTTTTCAACCTCTGCCTATGACATTTATTACAGGCCATGAAAATCAAGAAGCACATTATAACAAACTGCACTACTACTAATACATGTGAGATTAATCTAATCCAAGGATGGATCTGTATATTCAGCCCCCAACTCCAAAGGTCATCCCACCAAGCGGTGACTTTAATTTGATCAATGTCATGCTTAATGTTTTTATTGTTCTGTTGTAGTTTATAATAAACCTTCTGGGAGAGGCATATCTCCATTTGCAATACTTTCAAGTGTTCGGGCAACAGGGGTATCGGATACCCAAATGTGTTCTGATAGTCTTTTAAGTCTTTCTTGATATCTTCAGAAACTTGTAAGGTGGTGAGGTTATGCTGGTGTATCTCCACCAAATCCTCGTGTCCAATCCATACCGGGATTTCAGGAGTGAAGCAGAACTCTGAACTTGGAATATCACAAGTTAGATTGGCATATTTAAACATTTTCAAATTAGTTGTAACGCAATATTCACCCTTTCCGGCGTATGCCACTTGAGTGGGTTTTAAATCCGCCTCTAGGGCCTCCATGGTACAATTAATATCCCGTACTTATAAGCAGCTAGAGATGGCAGCAGGAAGGGACCGCGCCAGAGAGGGGAGGGGGGTCAAGTAGGTATTAGGGCTATTTAATAATTGCCAGAAATTTATCCTAGAAAATGCAGAAATGGCCCAGCCTATGCAGGATTTGATCAAAGGGGGGTGCCCTTACAAATAGATTCCGACCAAGGA
Source organism: Somniosus microcephalus (assembly GCF_052327205.1). NCBI lineage: Eukaryota > Metazoa > Chordata > Chondrichthyes > Squaliformes > Somniosidae > Somniosus > Somniosus microcephalus. The sequence goes on from NC_140990.1 coordinate 115,162,432, forward strand.
ACGCACTTCACGGGCAAAATACTGAAGGATATATGTAAACTAATGGGAATTAAACAAAAGTTCAACATACCCTATCGTCCGCAAAGTTCGGGCATGGTGGAACGCATGAACCGTACATTAAAGCAATCCAAGAAACAGGGCAATGCTTGGGCAGACGAGGCAGCCAAGCGGGCAGCTGAGAAAGGGATTCTGACCAATGAAGCCCAGGTGTTCGTGTTTAGTTAAAGTGTGAAAACACAACTGTCTTTTTTCGATCAGGAAAGTTTTTTTTTTATTTACGTGAAGTGACGCAATTGCGTAAGGCTGATAATGTTTTGCTCCACCTTCAAAAGCCTGCAATGTAGTTAACTCTTTCCACTGTTAAGTTACTTAAAAAAAGTTAGTTAATAGTCGAATAATTAAAGGCACGGCAGAGTAATTTGGTCCAGCGGATGCACATCCTGTGCCTTTCCACCATCTAAAAGGCACAATTCAGGAGTGTGCTGGAATACTCTCCACTTGCCTGGATGAGTGCAGCTCCAACAACACTCAAGAAGCTCGACACCAAAGCAGCCCGCTTGATTGGCACCCTATCCACCACCTTAAACATTCACTCCCTCCACCACTGGCGTACCGTGGCTGCAGTGTGTACCATCTACAAGATGCACTGCAGCAACTCGCCAAGGCTTCTTTGGCAGTACCTCCCAAACCCGCGACTGCTTCCACATAGAAGGACAAGGGCAGCAGGTGCATGGGAACACCACCACCTCCAAGTAACCCTCCAAGTCACACACCATCCTGACTTAGAAGTATATCGGCCGTTCCTTCATCGTCACTGGGTCAAAATCCTGGAACTCCCTCCCTCACAGCACTGTGGGAGTACCTTCACCACACGGACTGCAGCGGTTCAAGAAGGTGGCTCACCACCACCTTCTCAAGGGCAACTAGGGATGAGCAATAAATGCTGGCCTTGCAAGCGCAGCCCACATCTTATGAATGAATAAAACAAAATAGTGGGAACTCCAGGATGCTTCCCATGTCCTGGACAACCACGTGTGCAGAAGTTGTCATCAGCTGGAGGAGATCGAGCTCCGGGTTTCGGAGCATGAGCAGCAGCTGGTGTCACTGCGGTGCATCCGTGAGGCTGAGAGCTGTGTGGATAGCATGTTTCAGCAGGTGGTCACACCGCAGCTAATGAGTCTGCAGGCAGAGAGGGAATGGATGACTGCTAAACAGAAGAGGAGGACCAGGCAGGTAGTGCAGGAGTCCCTGGAGTGCATCTCGCTCTCCAACCAGTATTCTGTGCTGAGTACTGGTGAGGGCGATGGTTCCTCTGTGGAGTACAGCCAGAGCCAAGTCCATGGCACCACAGGTGTCTCAGTTGCACAGGGGTGGAGGAGGAAGACAGGGAAAGCAATAGTGGGAGGGGATTCAATAGTTAGGGGAGCAGACAGGCGTTTCTGCAGCTGCAGCCCTGACTCCAGTATGGTATGTTGCCTCCCTGGTGCCAGGGTTAAGGAAGTCACTGAGTGGATGCAGGACACTCTGAGGGGGGGAGTGTGAACACCCAGAGGTTGTTGCCCATATCAGTACCAACAACGAAGGTAGAAAGAGGGATGAGGTCCTGCAGATAGATTTTAGGGAGCTGGGAAAGAGATTAAAAAGCAGAATCTCAAAGGTAGTAATCTCTGGATTACTCCCAGTGCCACGCGTGAGTGAGTATAGAAATAGGAGGATAGAGCAGATGAATGTGTGGCTGGAGAGATGTTGCAGGATGGAGGGCTTCAGATTCCTGAGGAATTGGGCCGATTCTGGAGGAGGTGGGATCTGTACAGGCCGGACAGGATGCAGCTCAACAGAGCCGGGACCAATATCCTCGTGGGAAGGTTTGCTGGTGTGGCAGTATTGGTTAAGGAGAATGTTACAGTGCTGGAGAGGGAGGATGTCCTGGAGGGGTCAAGGACATAATCTATATGGCTGGAGTTAAGAAGAAATAGAGGTGCCATTACACTACTCGGTATATTCTATAGACCACCAAATAGTGGGAAAGATATGGAGGAGCAAATTTGCAGAGAAATTACAGAGAGGAGCAACAACTATAGAGCAGTGATAATGGGGGACTTCAACTATCCTAATATAGACTGGGATCATAATAGTGTTAAGGGCAGAGAAGGGGAAGAATTTCTGAAGTGTGTTCAGGAGAACTTTCTTGATCAGTATTTTTCTGGCCCAATGAGGGAGGAGGCATTGCTGGATCTGGTTCTGGGGAATGAGGTGTGTCAAGTGGAGCAAGTGTCAGTCGGTGAACATTTAGGGAACAGTGATCAGAGTATCATAAGATTTAGATTAGCTATTGAAAAGGATAGGGAGCAATCTGGAGTAAAAATGTTTAACTGGGGGAAGGCCTATTTCAGTAGGATGAGAACGGATGTGGCCTGGGTAAACTGGATTCAAACATTAGCAGCAAAACAGTAATGGAACAATGACACATTCATTACAGGCCTCAAGATTAACCCACACAGGGACATTGCTGTCAGTGAAGAGAGACGAGAAAGACCAAAGTGCCGTTTGCCCCTCTCAGTGTGGCCCTGAAGGACTGTGTCCAGGCTATAGTTCAGTACCCGCCGTACGATCCTCCCCCCAGATTGTAATTTCTGAGCTCCAGCCAGGTGATGCTAAACACTCAAGGGGGAATGACAAAAATCTACAACAATGTGTTTAAAGCAAAGCTGATTTATTTGACATATTCCAGAATATTAATAACCCCTGTAACTGGGCTGGAGTTTAATATCAGCAGAAACAAACCCCGACTGTCAGAATGAACATGGTTCAGTCCTGGATGTGATTAACAGCTGCAAAAACATCAGAATCCAACCCCTGCAGTCACTTGTGAACTCGCTGGTGTTTCAGCAGGTTGGATGACTGAGTGAATCCCTTCCCACATTCAGAGCAGGTGAACGGCCTCTCCCCAGTGTGAACTCGCTGGTGTGTCAGCAGGGTGGCTGACTGAGTGGATCCCTTCCCACATTCAGAGCAGGTGAATGGCCTCTCCCCAGTGTGAGTGCGCTGGTGTACAGTGAGGTGAGATGATCGCCTGAACCCAGTCCCTCAGTGAGAGCACCTGAACGGTCTCTCGTCAGTGTGAACATGTTGATAGGACGTCAGTTCCCTTGAACTTTTATAGCCCTTCCGCAGTCCGGTTGTTTAAAAGGTCTCTCGTCAGTGTGAACTCACCAGTGCTGCAGCAGGTGGGATGACGGAGTGAATCCCTTCCCACATCAGTGCAGGTGAACGGCCTCTCCCCAATGTGAACTCGCTGGTGTGTCACCAGGGAGGATGACTGAGTGAATCCCTTTCAACACTCAGAGCAGGTGAACGGTCTCTCCCCAGTATGAGTGCGCTGGTGTACAGTGAGGTCAGATGATCGCCTGAACGCAGTTCCGCAGTGAGAGCACCTGAACGGTCTCTCGTCAGTGTGAACATGTTGATGGCACATCAGTTCCCCGGAACTTTTATAGCAGTTCCCGCAGTCCGGGCATTTAAAAGGTCTCTCGTCAGTGTGAACTCGCCAGTGCTGCAGCAGGTGGGATGAATTAGTGAATCCCTTCCCACACTCAGTGCAGGTGAATGGCCTCTCCCCGGTGTATTCAGCTCAGACGGGTAGTTGAATCGCTTCCCACGGAACCACATTTACATGGTTTCTCCCCGGTGTGACTGCGCTTGTGCCTCGACAGGCCGGAGGAGCGGCTGAAGCCTCGTCCACACACAGAACACGTGTACAGTTTCTCCCTGCTCTGAACGGTGCTTTCTGCTTCCATGCTCAAAGGTCCTGATGAATTAAGCGACTCTGTCAGATCTTGAAATGAAGTTTGGTTTGAGTTTTCAGTCTGAAAAGTTACCTCTTCTAATACCCTGTAGAATTAATTTCAAACAGAAAAAGGGAGGGTGAGAGAGAATCCACAAAAACACAAAAGCAGGTTGTGAAATTGAGCTCAATGAATCTGGGAATTTGTGGGTCCGGCACTAGAAAAAAGTGACCATGAAAGCTGCTGGATTGTCGTAAAAACCCAACTGGTTCACTAATGTCCTTCAAGGAAGGGAACCCGCCACCCAGTCTGGGCCAACACAAGACTCTGGCCTCTATGGGAGGAGAGAGAGGGAGGTGGGAGGGGGAGGGGTGAAGGAGAGTGACTTTATACATCTGCAACTCGACTAGAACTTTGACAGACCCTCCCAAACACGTGACCTCCACCACCTAGAAGGACAAGGGCAGCAGGTGCATGAGAACACCATCATCTCCCAGTTCCCCTCCAAGTCACACACTGTCCTGATTTGGGCATACATCGCCGTTCCTACATCGTCGCTCGGTGAAAATACTGGAACTCCTCACCGAACAGCATTCTGAGAGTACCTTCACCACACGGACTGCAGAGGTTCAAGAAGAAGGCCCAGCATCACCTTCTCAACGGGCAACTGGGGACTGGCAATATCTGCTGGCCCTGCTAGTGACACCCACATCGAATTAATTTTAAAAATCTGTACATATAAAATGGATTGAAGGCCTCTACAGAAATACTTGTTCCTAAAACGATAATCTTTTACACTGTACAGACAATGTCTGTTTAGCAAATTAATCTCCCCTAGAATCCAACTCCCTTTACAGTCCAGCATTGGAAATTGTTGGGGCCCACTGGGCTCAGAGGTACTGGGGGTTAAACCCAGCAGATTCTCCCCCCTCTCCACTCCAGCTCAAACTGCTGCAACAAGAAAGCCCCACACAGGAGGCCAGGGACCGAGTTCCACATCCACCACCCACCGTGATGCTAACTGGCTCTGAATTGCTCCCTCTGCTGTATAAATGCAATTTGTCATGTTTCTTGTCTGGGGGAGGCGCTGCACCCTGGGGTTAATGGTGCCGGTATCCTGGGCACACGTCCGCTGGCTCTGACTCGGGGCCTGAGAACCACAATCAGTGTTGCTGAGGGATTCCAACCCTGGGACTGTACATGGGGATTCTAACCCTCCGACTGTAGATGGGGATTCCAGCCCTGGGACTGTACATGGGGATTCCAGCCCTGGGACTGTAAATGGGTTTTCCAAACCTGGGACTGCACATGGGGATTCTAATCTGGGACTGTACATGGGGATTCTAACCCTGGGACTGTACATGGGGATTCTAACCCTGGGACTGTATATGGGGATTCTAACCCTGGGACTGTACATGGGGATTCCAAACCTGGGACTGTACGTGGGGATTCCAAACCTGGGACTGTACATGGGGATTCCAAACCTGGGACTGCACATGGAGATTCTAACTCTGGGACTGTACATGGGGATTCCAACCCTGGGACTGTACATTGGAATTTTAACGTTGGGACTGTACATGGGGATTCTAACCCTGGGACAGTACATGGGGATTCCAGCCCTGGGACTGTACATGGGGATTCTAACCCTGGGACTGTACATGGGGATTCCAAACCTGGGACTGTACATGGGGATTCCAAACCTGGGACTGTACATGGGGATTCCAAACCTGGGACTGCACATGGAGATTCTAACTCTGGGACTGTACATGGGGATTCCAACCCTGTGACTGTACATTGGAATTTTAACGTTGGGACTGTACATGGGGATTCTAACCCTGGGACAGTACATGGGGATTCCAGCCCTGGGACTGTACATGGGGATTCCAACCCTGGGAATGTACATGGGGATTCTAAACCTGGGACTGTAAATGGGGATTCTAACCCTGGGATTGTACATGGGGATTATAACCCTGGGAGTGAGAGAGAGAGACTGGGAACAAATGAGAGAGAGATTGGGGGTGTGAGAGAGAGAGATTGGGAGTGTGAGAGAGAGAGACTGGGAGTGTGAGAGTGAGAGAGACTGGGAGAGAGAGCTAAAGAGATTGGGAGTGTGAGAGAGAGAGAGTGATTGGGAGTGTGAGAGAGAGACAGAGAATAGGAGTGTGAGAGAGAGAGATTGGGAGTGTGAGAGAGAGACATTGGGAGTGTGAGAGGGAGAGAGACTGGGAGTGTGAGAGAGAGAGAGAATAGTAGTGTGAGAGAGAGAGATTGGGAGTGTGAGAGAGAGAGATTGGAAGTGTGAGAGAGAGAGAGATTGGGAGTGTGAGAGAGAGAGAGATTAGGAGTGAGAGAGAGAGAGATTGGGAGTGTGAGAGAGAGAGAGACTGAGAGTGAGAGAGAGAGATTGGGAGTGAGAGAGAGAGAGGGACACTGGGAGTGAGAGAGAGAGAGATTGGGAGTGTAAAAGAGAGAGAGATTGGGAGTGAGAGAGAGAGATTGGAAGTGTGAGAGAGAGAGACTGGGAGTGAGAGAGAGAGATTGGGAATATGAGAGAGAGAGAGATTGGGAGTGGGAGAGAGAGAGATTGGGAGTGTGAGAGAGAGAGAGATTGGGAGTGTGAGAGAGAGAGAGATTGGGAGTGTAAGAGAGAGAGAGAGATTGGGAGTGTGAGAGAGAGAGAGATTGGGAGTGTGAGAGAGAGAGAGATTGGGAGTGTGAGAGAGAGAGAGATTGGGAGTGTGAGAGAGAGAGAGATTGCAAGTGTGAGAGAGAGAGAGATTGGGACTGTGAGAGACAGAGAGATTTGGAGTGTGAGAGAGATTGGGAGGGTGAGAGAGAGATTGGGAGAGTGAGAGAGAGAGAGACTGGGAGTGTGTGAGAGAGAGAGACTGGGAATGTGAGAGAGAGAGAGACTGGGAGTGTGAGAGAGAGAGAGACTGGGAGTGTGAGAGAGAGAGAGATTGGGAGTGTGAGAGAGAGAGAGATGGGGAGTGTGAGAGAGAGAGAGGTTGGGAGTGTGAGAGAGAGAGAGATTGGGAGTGTGAGAGAGAGAGAGATTGGGAGTGAGAGAGAGAGAGAGATTGGGAGTGTGATAGAGGGAGAGATTGGGAGTGAGAGAGAGAGATTGGGAGTGTGAGAGAGAGAGACTGGGAGTGTGAGAGAGAGAGATTGGGACTGTGAGAGAGAGAGATTGGGAGTGTGAGAGAGAGAGATTGGGAGTGTGAGAGAGAGAGAGTGATTGGGAGTGTCAGAGAGAGAGATTGGGAGTGTGAGAGGGAGAGAGATTGGGAGTGTCAGAGAGAGAGATTGGGAGTGTGAGAGAGAGAGAGATTGGGAGTGAGAGAGAGAGAGATTGGGGGTGTGAAAGAGAGAGATTGGGAGTGCGAGAGAGAGAGATTGGGAGTGTGAGAGAGAGAGACTGGGCGTGTGAGAGAGAGATTGGGAGTGTGAGAGAGAGAGAAATTGGGAGTGTGAGGGAGAGAGACTGGGAGTGAGAGAGAGAGATTGGGAGTGTGAGAGAGAGAGAGATTGGGTGTGTGAGAGAAATAGAGATTGGGAGTGTGAGAGTCTAGTGTGGTGGACTATACAATCACTGACCTGGACCCCTGCGATATCAACGCATTCACTGTCAGGCAGCAATCCCCCCTCTCAGACCATAACCAAATAAATGTGTACCTTAAACTTTCTGCCCAAACTACAGACACAAAAAAAGAACACAGTAAGCTACATAAAATAAACCAGACATACAGATGGGCCCCAGACAGTGGAGATAAATTCATCACAGCACTAAATTCACCTGATCTCACAAGTAAAATTTCAAAATTTAAAGAAAATCTATATGAGATCACCAGAGATGGTGTAAACACGGCCATAGAGGATATAAATATGATCTTCCATGAGGCAGCTGTAAAAGCCGACCTCGTGAAACAGAAGAGGAAGCATCACAAAAGACAAAATAAAAATATGAAATGGTTTGACCACGAATGCAAAAATGCCAGAAAAGACCTGAGAAAAATATCAAACCAAAAGCATCGGCAACCAAACAACCCGGACCTACGTACTAGATACAACGAAACCCTCAAAAGATATAAACACACCATTAGGAACAAAACACAAAACTATACCCACAAAATACTCGAAGAAATTGAAAACTCCACCAATCCAAAACAATTTTGGGAAATGTGGAATAACCTGAGTACAACACAATTGCAAGCATTACCAATCCAAGATGGCGACATCTGGAGAACACATTTTGAAAACCTCTACAAAGACATCCCAAAAAACAAAACAAACACAAGTCAACATCAGGTCACAGAAAAACTCCACACATTAGAAGCAACAATTAAAGACAACCAAAACCCTCTAGACTCCCCAATCACATGGAAAGAACTGGCCACAAAAACAAAATCTCTCCACCTAAAGAAAGCCTGTGGCCCAGACAACATCAAAAATGAAATGCTAAAGTTCAGCAATATGGAGATGCAGGGTGCGATACTCAAACTATTCAACATCATATTACGCTCAGGCTGTTTTCCCGATATCTGGTGCCAAGGACTAATCTCCCCCATATATAAAAGTGGAAACAAATCAGACCCAAATAACTACCGCGGCATCTGTGTCAACAGTTGTCTAGGGAAGTTATTCTGCAGTATTCTAAATAGTAGATTACTTGATTTTCTTAACAAACATAATATCCTCAGAAAAAACCAAATAGGCTTTCTTCCAAAACACCGCACCGCCGACCATATCTATACCCTTCACACCCTCATTGAAAAACATAAACACCAAACAAAAAATGGGAAAATATTCGCCTGTTTCATCGACTTCAAGAAAGCCTTTGACTCTACATGGCACGAAGGGCTCTATTATAAACTTCTTCAGTGTGGAATAGGGGGCAAAGTCTATGACCTTATTAAATCAATGTATCTGAAAAACAAATGCGGGGTCAAAATTGGAGACAAACGCACCGATTTCTTCACCCAGAGAAGAGGCGTCCGGCAGGGCTGCAATTTGAGCCCGACCCTGTTCAACATATACATAAATGAATTAGCAGACATGCTGGAGCAAAGCGAGTCACCAGGTCTCCGTCTCCTGGATGGAGAAGTGAAGTCCCTGTTCTATGCGGACGACCTGGTTCTGCTGTCTCCCACAGAACAGGGATTACAGCAACAACTAGACCTACTCGACAAATACTGCCAAAATTGGGCTCTAACAGTAAATCTAAAGAAAACCAACATCATGATTTTTCAGAAAAGACCCAGATGTCAGGAAAACAAATACCAGTTTACCCTCAGTGATACCACTATAGGACACACTATGAGCTACACCTACCTTGGTCTAACTATTACAGCATCAGGGAGCTTCAGCATAGCAGTGAATGCACTAAAAGAAAAAGCCCGAAGAGCCCTATATGCAATAAAAAGAAAATTCTACAACATCCAAATCCCAATCAAAATCTGGCTCAAAATTTTTGACAGCATAATCCTGCCCATTGCACTGTACGGTCGTGAAGTATGGGGCCCGCTAAATCACCAAAGCTACACTAAATGGGAAAAACACACAATAGAAGCCCTACATGCAGAATTCTGCCGAAGCATCCTTCGCACCCAAAGAAAAACGCCAACAAATGCATGCAGAGCCGAACTAGGCAGATACCCACTGATAATAAACATCCAAAAACGAGCACTAAACTTCCTAAATCACCTCAAATCTAGCTCCCCAGACACCCTTCATTTCAAAGCCTTTCAGACCCAAGAGCTAAACCCAGAAAAGAGTCCCCTGAGCCAGCTGCTACTGAAACTAAGTACTCAACCGGACCCTGACCAGCCCCAGACCAACACAGCCGTCCAAACACCAATCCGAGTGAACCAAATCATTAAAAAATGCAAAGAAACCTACCTGGAACATTGGAACAAAATAACCGAAAGCCAAAGCAGATTAGAATGTTACCGGGCCCTAAAAAGAGAATATAAAATGGCAGACTACCTCACGACCATCAGAGACACAAAACAGAGACAGACCCTCACCAGGTACAGACTAAGCGACCACCAACTGGAAATTGAAAAAGGCAGATACAAGAAATCCTGGCAGCCTAGAGAGAATAGAATATGCGATCAATGTCTGGCTGGCGAGGTTGAAACAGAAATGCATTTCCTCCTAAAATGCGAAAAATTCAACACATCAAGAAACATATTATTCAACAAGCTAAGCCAAACAACCCCAGATTTCAAGGAATTGGATGATCTGTCAAAATTGAGATTAGTCCTAGGAGAAGGAGACAGACCATTCCTTGGGGCTAAATATGTAACAACATGTCACAACCTGAGGACTGTTTAAAAGTATGACTGTTTAAAATTAATATTGAACGTACCAAATGAAGTAGAAAGACTGTTTAAAATTAATATTGTTTAAAAGTAATATTGTATATACCCAACAAATGTTGGAAAACTGTACCTTTTTGCAATGTAAGCTTTGGCAATATGGTTCTCTGTAAACTTTCATGCCAATAAAGCATTTGAACTGAACTGAACTGAACTGAGAGAGATTGGGAGTGTGACAGAGAGATTGGGAGTGTGAGAGAGAGAGAGATTGGGAGTGAGAGAGAGAGAGACTGGGAGTGATAGAGAGAGAGATTTGTGGTGTGAGAGAGAGAGATTGGGAGTGTGAGAGAGAGAGAGAGAATGAGAGTGTGAGAGAGAGAGATTGGGAGTGTGAGAGAGAGACATTGGGAGTGTGAGAGAGAGAGAGACTGGGAGTGTGAGAGAGAGAGAGAATAGTAGTGTGAGAGAGAGAGATTGGGAGTGTGAGAGAGAGAGTGGGAGTGTGAGAGAGAGAGAGATTGGGAGTGAGAGAGAGAGAGATTGGGATTGTGAGAGAGAGAGTGACTGGGAGTGAGAGGGAGAGATTGGGAGTGTGAGAGAGACAGAGACTGGGATTGAGAGAGAGAGAGATTGGGAGTGTGAGAGAGAGAGACATTGGGAGTGAGAGAGAGAGATTGGGAGTGTGAGGGAGAGAGACTGGGAGTGAGAGAGAGAGAGAGATTGGGAGTATGTGAGAGAGATTGATTGGGAGTGTGACAGAGAGAGAGATTGGGAGTGAGAGAGAGAGAGAGATTGGGAGTGTGAGAGAGAGAGAGATTGGAAGTGAGAGAGAGATTGGGAGTGAGAGAGAAAGAGACTGGGATTGAGAGAGAGAGAGATTGGGAGTGTGAGAGGGGGAGAGCCTGGGAGTGTGAGAGAGAGAGAGAATAGTAGTGTGAGAGAGAGAGAGATTGGGAGTGTGAGAGAGAGAGATTGGAAGTGTGAGAGAGAGAGAGATTGGGAGTGTGAGAGAGAGAGAGATTAGGAGTGAGAGAGAGAGAGATTGGGAGTGTGAGAGAGAGAGAGACTGGGAGTGAGAGAGAGAGATTGGGAGTGAGAGAGAGAGAAAGACACTGGGAGTGAGAGAGAGAGAGATTGGGAGTGTGAGAGAGAGAGAGATTGCAAGTGTGAGAGAGAGAGAGATTGGGACTGTGAGAGACAGAGAGATTTGGAGTGTGAGAGAGATTGGGAGTGTGAGAGAGAGATTGGGAGTGTGAGAGAGAGAGAGACTGGGAGTGTGTGAGAGAGGGAGACTGGGAGTGTGAGAGAGAGAGAGACTGGGAGTGTGAGAGAGAGAGAGACTGGGAGTGTGAGAGAGAGAGAGATTGGGAGTGTGAGAGAGAGAGATGGGGAGAGTGAGAGAGAGAGAGGTTGGGAGTGTGAGAGAGAGAGAGATTGGGAGTGTGAGAGAGAGAGAGATTGGGAGTGAAAGAGAGGGAGAGATTGGGAGTGTGAGAGAGGGAGAGATTGGGTGTGAGAGAGAGAGATTGGGAGTGTGAGAGAGAGAGACTGGGAGTGTGAGAGAGAGAGGTTGGGACTGTGAGAGGGAGAGATTGGGAGTGTGAGAGAGAGAGAGTGATTAGGTGTGTCAGAGAGAGAGATTGGGAGTGTGAGAGGGAGAGAGATTGGGAGTGTCAGAGAGAGAGATTGGGAGTGTGAGAGAGAGAGAGATTGGGAGTGAGAGAGCGAGAGAGAGATTGGGGGTGTGAGAGAGAGAGACTGGGCGTGTGAGAGAGAGATTGGGAGTGTGAGAGAGAGAGAGATTGGGAGTGTGAGGGAGAGAGACTGGGAGTGAGAGAGAGAGATTGGGAGTGTGAGAGAGAGAGAGATTGGGTGTGTGAGAGAGAGAGAGATTGGGAGTGTGAGAGAGAGAGATTGGGAGTGTGACAGAGAGATTGGGAGTGTGAGAGAGAGAGAGATTGGGATTGAGAGAGAGAGCGACTTGGGGTGATAGAGAGAGAGAGATTTGTGGTGTGAGAGAGAGAGATTGGGAGTGTGAGAGAGAGACATTGGGAGTGTGAGAGAGAGAGACTGGGAGTGTGAGAGAGAGAGAGAATAGTAGTGTGAGAGAGAGAGAGATTGGGAGTGTGAGAGAGAGTGGGAGTGTGAGAGAGAGAGAGATTGGGAGTGTGATAGAGAGAGAGATTGGGAGTGAGAGAGAGAGAGATTGGGAGTGTGAGAGAGAGAGAGACTGGGAGTGAGAGGGAGAGATTGGGAGTGTGAGAGAGACAGAGACTGGGAGTGAGAGAGAGAGAGATTGGGAGTGTGAGAGAGAGAGACATTGGGAGAGAGAGAGAGAGATTGGGAGTGTGAGAGAGAGAGACTGGGAGTGAGAGAGAGAGAGAGATTGGGAGTGTGAGAGAGAGACATTGGGAGTGTGAGAGGGAGAGAGACTGGGAGTGTGAGAGAGAGAGAGAGAATAGTAGTGTGAGAGAGAGAGATTGGGAGTGTGAGAGGGAGAGATTGGAAGTGTGAGAGAGAGAGAGATTGGGAGTGTGAGAGAGAGAGAGATTAGGAGTGAGAGAGAGAGAGATTGGGAGTGTGAGAGAGAGAGAGACTGAGAGTGAGAGAGAGAGATTGGGAGTGAGAGAGAGAGAGGGACACTGGGAGTGAGAGAGAGAGAGATTGGGAGTGTAAAAGAGAGAGAGATTGGGAGTGAGAGAGAGAGATTGGAAGTGTGAGAGAGAGAGACTGGGAGTGAGAGAGAGAGATTGGGAATATGAGAGAGAGAGAGATTGGGAGTGGGAGAGAGAGAGATTGGGAGTGTGAGAGAGAGAGAGATTGGGAGTGTGAGAGAGAGAGAGATTGGGAGTGTAAGAGAGAGAGAGAGATTGGGAGTGTGAGAGAGAGAGAGATTGGGAGTGTGAGAGAGAGAGAGATTGGGAGTGTGAGAGAGAGAGAGATTGGGAGTGTGAGAGAGAGAGAGATTGCAAGTGTGAGAGAGAGAGAGATTGGGACTGTGAGAGACAGAGAGATTTGGAGTGTGAGAGAGATTGGGAGGGTGAGAGAGAGATTGGGAGAGTGAGAGAGAGAGAGACTGGGAGTGTGTGAGAGAGAGAGACTGGGAATGTGAGAGAGAGAGAGACTGGGAGTGTGAGAGAGAGAGACTGGGAGTGTGAGAGAGAGAGAGATTGGGAGTGTGAGAGAGAGAGAGATGGGGAGTGTGAGAGAGAGAGAGGTTGGGAGTGTGAGAGAGAGAGAGATTGGGAGTGTGAGAGAGAGAGAGATTGGGAGTGAGAGAGAGAGAGAGATTGGGAGTGTGATAGAGGGAGAGATTGGGAGTGAGAGAGAGAGATTGGGAGTGTGAGAGAGAGAGACTGGGAGTGTGAGAGAGAGAGATTGGGACTGTGAGAGAGAGAGATTGGGAGTGTGAGAGAGAGAGATTGGGAGTGTGAGAGAGAGAGAGTGATTGGGAGTGTCAGAGAGAGAGATTGGGAGTGTGAGAGGGAGAGAGATTGGGAGTGTCAGAGAGAGAGATTGGGAGTGTGAGAGAGAGAGAGATTGGGAGTGAGAGAGAGAGAGAGAGATTGGGGGTGTGAAAGAGAGAGATTGGGAGTGCGAGAGAGAGAGATTGGGAGTGTGAGAGAGAGAGACTGGGCGTGTGAGAGAGAGATTGGGAGTGTGAGAGAGAGAGAAATTGGGAGTGTGAGGGAGAGAGACTGGGAGTGAGAGAGAGAGATTGGGAGTGTGAGAGAGAGAGAGATTGGGTGTGTGAGAGAAATAGAGATTGGGAGTGTGAGAGTCTAGTGTGGTGGACTATACAATCACTGACCTGGACCCCTGCGATATCAACGCATTCACTGTCAGGCAGCAATCCCCCCTCTCAGACCATAACCAAATAAATGTGTACCTTAAACTTTCTGCCCAAACTACAGACACAAAAAAAGAACACAGTAAGCTACATAAAATAAACCAGACATACAGATGGGCCCCAGACAGTGGAGATAAATTCATCACAGCACTAAATTCACCTGATCTCACAAGTAAAATTTCAAAATTTAAAGAAAATCTATATGAGATCACCAGAGATGGTGTAAACACGGCCATAGAGGATATAAATATGATCTTCCATGAGGCAGCTGTAAAAGCCGACCTCGTGAAACAGAAGAGGAAGCATCACAAAAGACAAAATAAAAATATGAAATGGTTTGACCACGAATGCAAAAATGCCAGAAAAGACCTGAGAAAAATATCAAACCAAAAGCATCGGCAACCAAACAACCCGGACCTACGTACTAGATACAACGAAACCCTCAAAAGATATAAACACACCATTAGGAACAAAACACAAAACTATACCCACAAAATACTCGAAGAAATTGAAAACTCCACCAATCCAAAACAATTTTGGGAAATGTGGAATAACCTGAGTACAACACAATTGCAAGCATTACCAATCCAAGATGGCGACATCTGGAGAACACATTTTGAAAACCTCTACAAAGACATCCCAAAAAACAAAACAAACACAAGTCAACATCAGGTCACAGAAAAACTCCACACATTAGAAGCAACAATTAAAGACAACCAAAACCCTCTAGACTCCCCAATCACATGGAAAGAACTGGCCACAAAAACAAAATCTCTCCACCTAAAGAAAGCCTGTGGCCCAGACAACATCAAAAATGAAATGCTAAAGTTCAGCAATATGGAGATGCAGGGTGCGATACTCAAACTATTCAACATCATATTACGCTCAGGCTGTTTTCCCGATATCTGGTGCCAAGGACTAATCTCCCCCATATATAAAAGTGGAAACAAATCAGACCCAAATAACTACCGCGGCATCTGTGTCAACAGTTGTCTAGGGAAGTTATTCTGCAGTATTCTAAATAGTAGATTACTTGATTTTCTTAACAAACATAATATCCTCAGAAAAAACCAAATAGGCTTTCTTCCAAAACACCGCACCGCCGACCATATCTATACCCTTCACACCCTCATTGAAAAACATAAACACCAAACAAAAAATGGGAAAATATTCGCCTGTTTCATCGACTTCAAGAAAGCCTTTGACTCTATATGGCACGAAGGGCTCTATTATAAACTTCTTCAGTGTGGAATAGGGGGCAAAGTCTATGACCTTATTAAATCAATGTATCTGAAAAACAAATGCGGGGTCAAAATTGGAGACAAACGCACCGATTTCTTCACCCAGAGAAGAGGCGTCCGGCAGGGCTGCAATTTGAGCCCGACCCTGTTCAACATATACATAAATGAATTAGCAGACATGCTGGAGCAAAGCGAGTCACCAGGTCTCCGTCTCCTGGATGGAGAAGTGAAGTCCCTGTTCTATGCGGACGACCTGGTTCTGCTGTCTCCCACAGAACAGGGATTACAGCAACAACTAGACCTACTCGACAAATACTGCCAAAATTGGGCTCTAACAGTAAATCTAAAGAAAACCAACATCATGATTTTTCAGAAAAGACCCAGATGTCAGGAAAACAAATACCAGTTTACCCTCAGTGATACCACTATAGGACACACTATGAGCTACACCTACCTTGGTCTAACTATTACAGCATCAGGGAGCTTCAGCATAGCAGTGAATGCACTAAAAGAAAAAGCCCGAAGAGCCCTATATGCAATAAAAAGAAAATTCTACAACATCCAAATCCCAATCAAAATCTGGCTCAAAATTTTTGACAGCATAATCCTGCCCATTGCACTGTACGGTCGTGAAGTATGGGGCCCGCTAAATCACCAAAGCTACACTAAATGGGAAAAACACACAATAGAAGCCCTACATGCAGAATTCTGCCGAAGCATCCTTCGCACCCAAAGAAAAACGCCAACAAATGCATGCAGAGCCGAACTAGGCAGATACCCACTGATAATAAACATCCAAAAACGAGCACTAAACTTCCTAAATCACCTCAAATCTAGCTCCCCAGACACCCTTCATTTCAAAGCCTTTCAGACCCAAGAGCTAAACCCAGAAAAGAGTCCCCTGAGCCAGCTGCTACTGAAACTAAGTACTCAACCGGACCCTGACCAGCCCCAGACCAACACAGCCGTCCAAACACCAATCCGAGTGAACCAAATCATTAAAAAATGCAAAGAAACCTACCTGGAACATTGGAACAAAATAACCGAAAGCCAAAGCAGATTAGAATGTTACCGGGCCCTAAAAAGAGAATATAAAATGGCAGACTACCTCACGACCATCAGAGACACAAAACAGAGACAGACCCTCACCAGGTACAGACTAAGCGACCACCAACTGGAAATTGAAAAAGGCAGATACAAGAAATCCTGGCAGCCTAGAGAGAATAGAATATGCGATCAATGTCTGGCTGGCGAGGTTGAAACAGAAATGCATTTCCTCCTAAAATGCGAAAAATTCAACACATCAAGAAACATATTATTCAACAAGCTAAGCCAAACAACCCCAGATTTCAAGGAATTGGATGATCTGTCAAAATTGAGATTAGTCCTAGGAGAAGGAGACAGACCATTCCTTGGGGCTAAATATGTAACAACATGTCACAACCTGAGGACTGTTTAAAAGTATGACTGTTTAAAATTAATATTGAACGTACCAAATGAAGTAGAAAGACTGTTTAAAATTAATATTGTTTAAAAGTAATATTGTATATACCCAACAAATGTTGGAAAACTGTACCTTTTTGCAATGTAAGCTTTGGCAATATGGTTCTCTGTAAACTTTCATGCCAATAAAGCATTTGAACTGAACTGAACTGAACTGAGAGAGATTGGAAGTGTGACAGAGAGATTGGGAGTGTGAGAGAGAGAGAGATTGGGAGTGAGAGAGAGAGAGACTGGGAGTGATAGAGAGAGAGATTTGTGGTGTGAGAGAGAGAGATTGGGAGTGTGAGAGAGAGAGAGAGAATGAGAGTGTGAGAGAGAGAGATTGGGAGTGTGAGAGAGAGACATTGGGAGTGTGAGAGAGAGAGAGACTGGGAGTGTGAGAGAGAGAGAGAATAGTAGTGTGAGAGAGAGAGATTGGGAGTGTGAGAGAGAGAGTGGGAGTGTGAGAGAGAGAGAGATTGGGAGTGAGAGAGAGAGAGATTGGGATTGTGAGAGAGAGAGTGACTGGGAGTGAGAGGGAGAGATTGGGAGTGTGAGAGAGACAGAGACTGGGATTGAGAGAGAGAGAGATTGGGAGTGTGAGAGAGAGAGACATTGGGAGTGAGAGAGAGAGATTGGGAGTGTGAGGGAGAGAGACTGGGAGTGAGAGAGAGAGAGAGATTGGGAGTATGTGAGAGAGATTGATTGGGAGTGTGACAGAGAGAGAGATTGGGAGTGAGAGAGAGAGAGAGATTGGGAGTGTGAGAGAGAGAGAGATTGGAAGTGAGAGAGAGATTGGGAGTGAGAGAGAAAGAGACTGGGATTGAGAGAGAGAGAGATTGGGAGTGTGAGAGGGGGAGAGCCTGGGAGTGTGAGAGAGAGAGAGAATAGTAGTGTGAGAGAGAGAGAGATTGGGAGTGTGAGAGAGAGAGATTGGAAGTGTGAGAGAGAGAGAGATTGGGAGTGTGAGAGAGAGAGAGATTAGGAGTGAGAGAGAGAGAGATTGGGAGTGTGAGAGAGAGAGAGACTGGGAGTGAGAGAGAGAGATTGGGAGTGAGAGAGAGAGAAAGACACTGGGAGTGAGAGAGAGAGAGATTGGGAGTGTGAGAGAGAGAGAGATTGCAAGTGTGAGAGAGAGAGAGATTGGGACTGTGAGAGACAGAGAGATTTGGAGTGTGAGAGAGATTGGGAGTGTGAGAGAGAGATTGGGAGTGTGAGAGAGAGAGAGACTGGGAGTGTGTGAGAGAGGGAGACTGGGAGTGTGAGAGAGAGAGAGACTGGGAGTGTGAGAGAGAGAGAGACTGGGAGTGTGAGAGAGAGAGAGATTGGGAGTGTGAGAGAGAGAGATGGGGAGAGTGAGAGAGAGAGAGGTTGGGAGTGTGAGAGAGAGAGAGATTGGGAGTGTGAGAGAGAGAGAGATTGGGAGTGAAAGAGAGGGAGAGATTGGGAGTGTGAGAGAGGGAGAGATTGGGTGTGAGAGAGAGAGATTGGGAGTGTGAGAGAGGGAGACTGGGAGTGTGAGAGAGAGAGGTTGGGACTGTGAGAGGGAGAGATTGGGAGTGTGAGAGAGAGAGAGTGATTAGGTGTGTCAGAGAGAGAGATTGGGAGTGTGAGAGGGAGAGAGATTGGGAGTGTCAGAGAGAGAGATTGGGAGTGTGAGAGAGAGAGAGATTGGGAGTGAGAGAGCGAGAGAGAGATTGGGGGTGTGAGAGAGAGAGACTGGGCGTGTGAGAGAGAGATTGGGAGTGTGAGAGAGAGAGAGATTGGGAGTGTGAGGGAGAGAGACTGGGAGTGAGAGAGAGAGATTGGGAGTGTGAGAGAGAGAGAGATTGGGTGTGTGAGAGAGAGAGAGATTGGGAGTGTGAGAGAGAGAGATTGGGAGTGTGACAGAGAGATTGGGAGTGTGAGAGAGAGAGAGATTGGGATTGAGAGAGAGAGCGACTTGGGGTGATAGAGAGAGAGAGATTTGTGGTGTGAGAGAGAGAGATTGGGAGTGTGAGAGAGAGACATTGGGAGTGTGAGAGAGAGAGACTGGGAGTGTGAGAGAGAGAGAGAATAGTAGTGTGAGAGAGAGAGAGATTGGGAGTGTGAGAGAGAGTGGGAGTGTGAGAGAGAGAGAGATTGGGAGTGTGATAGAGAGAGAGATTGGGAGTGAGAGAGAGAGAGATTGGGAGTGTGAGAGAGAGAGAGACTGGGAGTGAGAGGGAGAGATTGGGAGTGTGAGAGAGACAGAGACTGGGAGTGAGAGAGAGAGAGATTGGGAGTGTGAGAGAGAGAGACATTGGGAGAGAGAGAGAGAGATTGGGAGTGTGAGAGAGAGAGACTGGGAGTGAGAGAGAGAGAGAGATTGGGAGTATGAGAGAGAGACTGATTGGGAGTGTGAGAGAGAGAGAGATTGGGAGTGAGAGAGAGAGAGATTGGGAGTGTGAGAGTGTGAGAGATTGGGAGTGAGAGAGAGATTGGGAGTGTGAGAGAAAGAGACTGGGAGTGAGACAGAGAGAGATTGGGAGTGTGAGAGAGAGAGATTGGGAGTGTAAGAGAGTTAGAGATTGGGAGTGTGAGAGAGAGAGATTGGGAGTGTGAGAGAGAGAGAGATTGGGAGTGTGAGAGAGAGAGAGATGAGGAGTGAGAGAGAGAGAGATTGGGAGTGTGAGAGAGAGAGAGACTGGGAGTGAGAGAGAGAGATTGGGAGTGAGAGAGAGAGAGAGACACTGGGAGTGAGAGAGAGAGAGATTGGGAGTGTCAGAGAGAGAGAGATTGGGAGTGAGAGAGAGAGATTGGGAGTGTGAGAGAGAGAGACTGGGAGTGAGAGAGAGAGAGAGATTGGGAGTATGAGAGAGAGAGAGATTGACAGTGGGAGAGAGAGAGAGATTGTTACTGTGAGAGAGAGAGAGATTGGGAGTGTGAGAGAGAGAGAGATTGGGAGTGTGAGAGAGAGAGAGAGATTGGGAGTGTGAGAGAGAGAGAGATTGGGAGTGAGAGAGAGAGATAGATTGGGAGTGTGAGAGAGAGAGAGATTGGGAGTGTGAGAGAGAGAGAGATTGCAAGTGTGAGAGAGAGATAGATTGGGAGTGTGAGAGACAGAGAGATTTGGAGTTTGAGAGAGATTGGGAGTGTGAGAGAGAGATTGGGAGTGTGAGAGAGAGAGAGACTGGGAGTGTGTGAGAGAGAGAGACTCGGAGTGTGAGAGAGAGAGAGACTGGGAGTGTGAGAGAGAGAGAGACTGGGAGTGTGAGAGAGAGAGAAATTGGGAGTGTGAGGGAGAGAGACTGGGAGTGAGAGAGAGAGATTGGGAGTGTGAGAGAGAGAGAGGATGATGAGAGCCAAGCGGAGGAAGAAGAAGAGAGTCCAGCAGAGACACACACCTCCCTGACCATCTCCACCCCCCCCACACCTCTCAACGCAAACAAACTGCTGAAAGAGAGTCTGTCCAAACTAGAACTCGAATTCAACGAATACAGAGAAACACAGACCAAGAACTGGACGGAGGAACTCAAACAGCTGAAAATGGAAAACGAGTCCACCATCCAAAATCTGAGAAAGACCGTAGAGGAACAAATAAATAAGATCAAAGAACTCCATACCCAACTAAACAAAATGACGGAGGCCGTAGAAAGGCTCAGCAGGCAACACAAACCTCTTAAGGTCCAAAAAACAACACACACAAGGACACAGAACCCGTCGGATGCCACCCCACACGAGGACACACCGAAAGCCACAAACCCCGCTCCTGCCACACAGCTCACCACAGAAACCCAGCCAACAACCAGCCCTCAGTCGAGTCCTGCCCAGACTACCGCTACCCAGTCCTCACACACAGGGACGCAGAACCCGTCAGATGCCCCCCCACACGAGGACACACCGAAAGCCTCAAACCCCGCTCCTGCCACACAACATATCCCAGAAACCCAGCCAACAACCAGCCATCAGTCGAGTCCTGCCCAGACTACTGCTACCCAGTCTGAAAAACCAGCCCCTCAGGCGGTCCTGCTGACCGACTCCAACGGAAAGTTTCTGGACCCCCAGAGGCTGTTCCCAGGTCATCAAGTCCTGAAAAAATGGTGCAGCAACACAGAACATGCAATGAAGATCCTGAACAAAGAATCCCTTGGAAGCCCCAAATGGCTTGTGATCCACACAGGCACAAACGACCTACGCACCCTACGGGAAGGCACTGCTAGGGCGGTGAGCAGGATGGCGGAAAAGGCCAGCAAGGAATTCCCCGAGGCGCGGATCGTGATCTCCACACTACTGCCCAGAAAGGACACCCCAGCCTATATAATCCACAACACCAACAGGGAGATCGACACGAGATGTTCTGTCTTCCCCAACGTCTACCTGGCCCATCATCCAAACATCAACACAAGGGACCTCTATGACGAAATACATCGACTCAAACAGCGGATGTGGGTCTTTGCAAAAAACCTCATAAACACTGCCAAAAGACGCAGCCCTCCCACCCCCTCTACCATTGGGAGCCGTAACCCAAACAGGACCACCAATGTCCCCCACCCCACTTTACAAAACCAACAACAGAACCGTGCTTTTATACCTGACCCAAGACCCCCCTCTAGACCACAGACTGTAGACCAAGAACTGAGAAAGATCATGACGATGCTGAACAGCCTGATAGAAAGCCGGAGAAATTATTAATATTGTTATTTATCATTATCATTATTGTTATCTTATCAGTATTATTACTACTATTAGATAGAGATATGTGCATGCCTCATGAAATTTATACTAAATCATCATTTAGCATTATAGAAAATAGTGTTTCCACACTCATCCCACAAAATAGGTCCATTTTATTTCGTTTTATTGAACGATATAAATGCGTTCTTTCCACATAAGCTGCTGGAATATCCAGGGCCTCCGCTCCTCAACTTTTGGGATGAAGAGTACAGACCCTGAATTCCTAAAAGCTATAAAAGACATTGATATAATTGTGTTAACAGAAACATGGTGCCAAAAGGACATGCCGACCCACTGTCCCCCAATGTACCATGAAATTATTGTGCCTTCAGTAAAGAACATTAAGACACGCAAGGGCAGAACCTCCGGGGGAATCCTGGTGTGGTATAAAGGAGAACTGAACAAACACATCTCACCGATAAAACAGGGAAAATCACACGTATGGCTAAAATTAGATAAAAATATAGGAATAGCAAAAAACGATGTTTACTTATGTGCGATCTACATACCTCCAATAGAATCGCCATATTTTGAAGAGGAGATATTTGACACTCTCCACATGGAAATCAGCCATTTCCAGGCCCAAGGAAAGGTGCTACTATGTGGGGACCTAAATGCAAGGACAGGATGTGAACCTGACTTCATAGACCCACAGGGCAACAACCATGTGTTTGGCCAGACCCCTCTATATGTCACACCAGCCATCGCAAACCGAAACAACCTCGATTGTGAAATAAATAAAAGCGGTAGGGAGGTAGTGCAACTCTGCCGAGCCTTAGGCCTGTACATAGTTAACGGTAGGTTCAGAGGGGACTCCTTAGGGAGACTCACATATTCCTCAACTCTTGGGTCTAGTGTGGTGGATTATACAATCACTGACCTGGACCCCTGCGATATCAACGCATTCACTGTCAGGCAGCAATCCCCCCTCTCAGACCATAACCAAATAAATGTGTACCTTAAACTTTCTGCCCAAACTACAGACACAAAAAAGGAACCCAGTAAGCTACATAAAATAAACCAGACATACAGATGGGCCCCAGACAGTGGAGATAAATTCATCACAGCACTAAATTCACCTGATCTCACAAGTAAAATTTCAAAATTTAAAGAAAATCTATATGAGATCACCAGAGATGGGGTAAACATGGCCATAGAGGATATAAATATGATCTTTCATGAGGCAGCTGTAAAAGCCGACCTCGTGAAACAGAAGAGGAAGAGTCACAAAAGACAAAATAAAAATAAGAAATGGTTTGACCACGAATGCAAAAATGCCAGAAAAGACCTGAGAAAAATATCAAACCAAAAGCATCGCCAACCAAACAATCCGGACCTACGTACTAGATACAATGAAACCCTCAAAAGATATAAACACACCATTAGGAACAAAACACAAAACTATACCCACAAAATACTAGAAGAAATTGAAAACTCCACCAACCCAAAACAATTCTGGGAAATGTGGAATAACCTGAGTACAACACAATTGCAAGCATTACCAATCCAAGATGGCGACATCTGGAGAACACATTTTGAAAACCTCTACAAAGACATCCCAATAAACGAAACAAACCCAAGTCAACATCAGGTCACAGAAAAACTCCACACATTAGAAGCAACAATCAAAGACAACCAAAACCCTCTAGACTCCCCAATCACATGGAAAGAAATGGCCACAAAAACAAAATCTCTCCACCTAAAGAAAGCCTGTGGCCCAGACAACATCAAAAATGAAATGCTCAAGTTCAGCAATATGGAGATGCAGGGTGCGGTACTCAAATTATTCAACATCATATTACGTTCAGGCTGTTTTCCCGATATCTGGTGCCAAGGACTAATCTCCCCCATATATAAAAGCGGAAACAAATCAGACCCAAATAACTACCGCGGCATCTGTGTCAACAGTTGTCTAGGGAAGTTATTCTGCAGTATTCTAAATAGTAGATTACTTGATTTTCTTAACAAACATAATATCCTCAGAAAAAACCAAATAGGCTTTCTCCCAAAACACCGCACCGCCGACCATATCTATACCCTTCACACCCTCATTGAAAAACATATACACCAAACAAAAAATGGGAAAATATTCGCCTGTTTCATCGACTTCAAGAAAGCCTTTGACTCTATATGGCACGAAGGGCTCTATTATAAACTTCTTCAATGTGGAATAGGGGGCAAAGTCTATGACCTTATTAAATCAATGTATCTGAAAAACAAATGCGGGGTCAAAATTGGAGACAAACGCACCGACTTCTTCACCCAGAGAAGAGGCGTCCGGCAGGGCTGCAATTTGAGCCCGACCCTGTTCAACATATACATAAATGAATTAGCAGACATGCTGGAGCAAAGCGAGTCACCAGGTCTCCGTCTCCTGGATGGAGAAGTGAAATCCCTGTTCTATGCGGACGACCTGGTTCTGCTGTCTCCCACAGAACAGGGATTACAGCAACAACTAGACCTACTCGACAAATACTGCCAAAATTGGGCTCTAACAGTAAATCTAAAGAAAACCAACATCATGATTTTTCAAAAAAGGCCCAGATGTCAGGAAAACAAATACCAGTTTACCCTCAGTGATATCACTATAGGACACACTATGAGCTACACCTACCTTGGTCTAACTATTACAGCATCAGGGAGCTTCAGCATAGCAGTGAATGCACTAAAAGAAAAAGCCCGAAGAGCCCTATATGCAATAAAAAGAAAATTCTACAACATCCAAATCCCAATCAAAATCTGGCTCAAAATATTTGACAGCATAATCCTGCCCATTGCACTGTACGGTAGTGAAGTATGGGGCCCGCTAAATCACCAAAGCTACACTAAATGGGAAAAACACACAATAGAAGCCCTACATGCAGAATTCTGCCGAAGCATCCTTCGCACCCAAAGAAAAACGCCAACAAATGCATGCAGAGCCGAACTAGGCAGATACCCACTGATAATAAACATCCAAAAACGAGCACTAAACTTCCTAAATCACCTCAAATCTAGCTCCCCAGACACCCTTCATTTCAAAGCCTTTCAGACCCAAGAGCTAAACCCAGAAAAGAGTCCCCTGAGTCAGCTGCTACGGAAACTAAGTACTCAGCCGGACCCTGACCAGCCCCAGACCAACACAGCCGTCCAAACACCAATCCGAGTGAACCAAATCATTAAAAAATGCAAAGAAACCTACCTGGAACATTGGAACAAAATAACCGAAAGCCAAAGCAGATTAGAATGTTACCGGGCCCTAAAAAGAGAATATAAACTGGCAGACTACCTCACGACCATCAGAGACACAAAACAGAGACAGACCCTCACCAGGTACAGACTAAGCGACCACCAACTGGAAATTGAAAAAGGCAGATACAAGAAATCCTGGCAGCCTAGAGAGAATAGAATATGCGATCAATGTATGGCTGGCGAGGTTGAAACAGAAATGCATTTCCTCCTAAAATGCGAAAAATTCAACACATCAAGAAACATATTATTCAACAAGCTAAGCCAAACAACCCCAGATTTCAAGGAATTGGATGATCTGTCAAAATTGAGATTAGTCCTAGGAGAAGGAGACAGACCATACCTTGGGGCCAAATATGTAACAACATGTCACAACCTGAGGACTGTTTAAAATTAAGACTGTTTAAAATTAATATTGAACGTACCAAATGAAGTACAAAGACTGTTTAAAATTAATATTGTTTAAAAGTAATATTGTATGTACCCAACAAATGTCAAATCGATTGACACCTACAGAATGTTGGAAAACTGTACCTTTTTGCTATGTAAGCTTTGGCAATATGGTTCTCTGTAAACTTTCATGCCAATAAAGCATTTTAATTGGAATTGGAATTGGAATTGGAATTGGGTGTGTGAGAGAAATAGAGATTGGGAGTGTGAGAGAGAGAGATTGGGAGTGTGACAGAGAGATTGGGAGTGTGAGAGAGAGAGAGATTGGGAGTGAGAGAGAGAGAGACTGGGAGTGATAGAGAGAGAGATTTGTGGTGTGAGAGAGAGAGATTGGGAGTGTGAGAGAGAGAGAGAGAATGAGAGTGTGAGAGAGAGAGATTGGGAGTGTGAGAGAGAGACATTGGGAGTGTGAGAGAGAGAGAGACTGGGAGTGTGAGAGAGAGAGAGAATAGTAGTGTGAGAGAGAGAGATTGGGAGTGTGAGAGAGAGAGTGGGAGTGTGAGAGAGAGAGAGATTGGGAGTGAGAGAGAGAGAGATTGGGATTGTGAGAGAGAGAGTGACTGGGAGTGAGAGGGAGAGATTGGGAGTGTGAGAGAGACAGAGACTGGGATTGAGAGAGAGAGAGATTGGGATTGTGAGAGAGAGAGACATTGGGAGTGAGAGAGAGAGATTGGGAGTGTGAGGGAGAGAGACTGGGAGTGAGAGAGAGAGAGAGATTGGGAGTATGTGAGAGAGATTGATTGGGAGTGTGACAGAGAGAGAGATTGGGAGTGAGAGAGAGAGAGAGATTGGGAGTGTGAGAGAGAGAGAGATTGGAAGTGAGAGAGAGATTGGGAGTGAGAGAGAAAGAGACTGGGATTGAGAGAGAGAGAGATTGGGAGTGTGAGAGGGGGAGAGCCTGGGAGTGTGAGAGAGAGAGAGAATAGTAGTGTGAGAGAGAGAGAGATTGGGAGTGTGAGAGAGAGAGATTGGAAGTGTGAGAGAGAGAGAGATTGGGAGTGTGAGAGAGAGAGAGATTAGGAGTGAGAGAGAGAGAGATTGGGAGTGTGAGAGAGAGAGAGACTGGGAGTGAGAGAGAGAGATTGGGAGAGAGAGAGAGAGAAAGACACTGGGAGTGAGAGAGAGAGAGATTGGGAGTGTGAGAGAGAGAGAGATTGCAAGTGTGAGAGAGAGAGTGATTGGGACTGTGAGAGACAGAGAGATTTGGAGTGTGAGAGAGATTGGGAGTGTGAGAGAGAGATTGGGAGTGTGAGAGAGAGAGAGACTGGGAGTGTGTGAGAGAGGGAGACTGGGAGTGTGAGAGAGAGAGAGACTGGGAGTGTGAGAGAGAGAGAGACTGGGAGTGTGAGAGAGAGAGAGATTGGGAGTGTGAGAGAGAGAGATGGGGAGAGTGAGAGAGAGAGAGGTTGGGAGTGTGAGAGAGAGAGAGATTGGGAGTGTGAGAGAGAGAGAGATTGGGAGTGAAAGAGAGGGAGAGATTGGGAGTGTGAGAGAGGGAGAGATTGGGTGTGAGAGAGAGAGATTGGGAGTGTGAGAGAGAGAGACTGGGAGTGTGAGAGAGAGAGGTTGGGACTGTGAGAGGGAGAGATTGGGAGTGTGAGAGAGAGAGAGTGATTAGGTGTGTCAGAGAGAGAGATTGGGAGTGTGAGAGGGAGAGAGATTGGGAGTGTCAGAGAGAGAGATTGGGAGTGTGAGAGAGAGAGAGATTGGGAGTGAGAGAGCGAGAGAGAGATTGGGGGTGTGAGAGAGAGAGACTGGGCGTGTGAGAGAGAGATTGGGAGTGTGAGAGAGAGAGAGATTGGGAGTGTGAGGGAGAGAGACTGGGAGTGAGAGAGAGAGATTGGGAGTGTGAGAGAGAGAGAGATTGGGTGTGTGAGAGAGAGAGAGAGATTGGGAGTGTGAGAGAGAGAGATTCGGAGTGTGACAGAGAGATTGGGAGTGTGAGAGAGAGAGAGATTGGGATTGAGAGAGAGAGCGACTTGGGGTGATAGAGAGAGAGAGATTTGTGGTGTGAGAGAGAGAGATTGGGAGTGTGAGAGAGAGACATTGGGAGTGTGAGAGAGAGAGACTGGGAGTGTGAGAGAGAGAGAGAATAGTAGTGTGAGAGAGAGAGAGATTGGGAGTGTGAGAGAGAGTGGGAGTGTGAGAGAGAGAGAGATTGGGAGTGTGATAGAGAGAGAGATTGGGAGTGAGAGAGAGAGAGATTGGGAGTGTGAGAGAGAGAGAGACTGGGAGTGAGAGGGAGAGATTGGGAGTGTGAGAGAGACAGAGACTGGGAGTGAGAGAGAGAGAGATTGGGAGTGTGAGAGAGAGAGACATTGGGAGAGAGAGAGAGAGATTGGGAGTGTGAGAGAGAGAGACTGGGAGTGAGAGAGAGAGAGAGATTGGGAGTATGAGAGAGAGACTGATTGGGAGTGTGAGAGAGAGAGAGATTGGGAGTGAGAGAGAGAGAGAGATTGGGAGTGTGAGAGTGTGAGAGATTGGGAGTGAGAGAGAGATTGGGAGTGTGAGAGAAAGAGACTGGGAGTGAGACAGAGAGAGATTGGGAGTGTGAGAGAGAGAGATTGGGAGTGTAAGAGAGTTAGAGATTGGGAGTGTGAGAGAGAGAGATTGGGAGTGTGAGAGAGAGAGAGATTGGGAGTGTGAGAGAGAGAGAGATGAGGAGTGAGAGAGAGAGAGATTGGGAGTGTGAGAGAGAGAGAGACTGGGAGTGAGAGAGAGAGATTGGGAGTGAGAGAGAGAGAGAGACACTGGGAGTGAGAGAGAGAGAGATTGGGAGTGTCAGAGAGAGAGAGATTGGGAGTGAGAGAGAGAGATTGGGAGTGTGAGAGAGAGAGACTGGGAGTGAGAGAGAGAGAGAGATTGGGAGTATGAGAGAGAGAGAGATTGACAGTGGGAGAGAGAGAGAGATTGTGACTGTGAGAGAGAGAGAGATTGGGAGTGTGAGAGAGAGAGAGATTGGGAGTGTGAGAGAGAGAGAGAGATTGGGAGTGTGAGAGAGAGAGAGATTGGGAGTGAGAGAGAGAGATAGATTGGGAGTGTGAGAGAGAGAGAGATTGGGAGTGTGAGAGAGAGAGAGATTGCAAGTGTGAGAGAGAGATAGATTGGGAGTGTGAGAGACAGAGAGATTTGGAGTTTGAGAGAGATTGGGAGTGTGAGAGAGAGATTGGGAGTGTGAGAGAGAGAGAGACTGGGAGTGTGTGAGAGAGAGAGACTCGGAGTGTGAGAGAGAGAGAGACTGGGAGTGTGAGAGAGAGAGAGACTGGGAGTGTGAGAGAGAGAGAGATTGGGAGTGTGAGAGAGAGAGAGATTGGGAGTGTGAGAGAAAGAGAGATTGGGAGTGAGAGAGAGGGAGAGATTGGGAGTGTGAGAGAGGGAGAGATTGGGAGTGAGAGAGAGAGATTGGGAGTGTGAGAGAGAGAGACTCGGAGTGTGAGAGAGAGAGATTGGGACTGTGAGAGAGAGAGTTTGGGAGTGTGAGAGAGAGAGAGTGATTGGGAGTGTCAGAGAGAGAGATTGGGAGTGTGAGAGGGAGAGAGATTGGGAGTGTCAGAGAGAGAGATTGGGAGTGTGAGAGAGAGAGAGATTGGGAGTGAGAGAGAGTGAGTGAGTGAGAGAGAGTGAGAGTGGTTCTGCTGTCTCCCACAGAACAGGGATTACAGCAACAACTAGACCTACTCGACAAATACTGCCAAAATTGGGCTCTAACAGTAAATTAAAGAAAACCAACATCATGATTTTTCAAAAAAGGCCCAGATGTCAGGAAAACAAATACCAATTTACCCTAAGTGATACCGCTATAGGACACACTATGAGCTACACCTACCTTGGTCTAACTATTACAGCATCAGGGAGCTTCAGCATAGCAGTGAATGCACTAAAAGAAAAAGCCCGAAGAGCCCTATATGCAATAAAAAGAAAATTCTACAACATCCAAATCCCAATCAAAATCTGGCTCAAAATATTTGACAGCATAATCCTGCCCATTGCACTGTACGGTAGTGAAGTATGGGGCCCGCTAAATCAACAAAGCTACACTAAATGGGAAAAACACACAATAGAAGCCCGACATGCAGAATTCTGCCGAAGCACCCTTCGCACCCAAAGAAAAACGACAACAAATGCATGCAGAGCCGAACTAGGCAGATACCCACTGATAATAAACATCCAAAAACGAGCACTAAACTTCCTAAATCAACTCAAATCTAGCTCCCCAGACACCCTTCATTTCAAAGCCTTTCAGACCCAAGAGCTAAACCCAGAAAAGAGACCCCTGAGTCAGCTGCTACTGAAACTAAGTACTCAGCCAGACCCTGACCAGCCCCAGACCAACACAGCCGTCCAAACACCAATCCGAGTGAACCAAATCATTAAAAAATGCAAAGAAACCTAGCTGGAACATTGGAACAAAATAACTGAAAGCCAAAGCAGATTAGAATGTTACCGGGCCCTAAAAAGAGTATATAAACTGCCAGACTACCTCACGACCATCAGAGACACAAAACAGAGACAGACCCTCACCAGGTACAGACTAAGCGACCACCAACTGGAAATTGAAAAAGGCAGATACAAGAAATCCTGGCAGCCTAGAGAGGATAGAATATGCGATCAATGTCTGGCCGGCGAGGTTGAAACAGAGATGCATTTCCTCCTGAAATGCGAAAAATTCAACACATCAAGAAACATATTATTCAACAAGCTAAGCCAAACAACCCCAGATTTCAAGGAATTGGATGACCTGTCAAAATTGAGATTCGTCCTAGGAGAAGGAGACAGACCATACCTTGGGGCCAAATATGTAACAACATGTCACAACCTGAGGACTGTTTAAAAATTAAGACTGTTTAAAAATAATATTGAACGTACCAAATGAAGTACAAAGACTGTTTAAAATTAATATTGTTTAAAAGTAATATTGTATGTAACCAACAAATGTCAAATCGATTGAGACCTACAGAATGTTGGAAAACTGTACCTTTTTGCTATGTAAGCTTTGGCAATATGGTTCTCTGTAAACTTTCATGCCAATAAAGCATTTGAATTGGAATTGGAATTGGAATTGGATTGGGAGTGTGAGAGAGAGAGATTGGGAGTGTAAGAGAGAGAGAGATTGGGAGTGAGAAAGAGAAATTGGGAGTGTGAGAGAGAGAGAGATTGGGAGTGTGAGAGAGAGAGAGATTGGGAGTATGAGAGAGAGAGATATTGGGAGTGTGAGAGAGAGAGATTGGGAGTGTGAGAGACAGAGAGATTGGGAGTGTGAGAGAGAGATAGATTGGAAGTGTGAGAGAGAGAGAGATTGGGAGTGAGAGAGAGAGAGAGATTGGGAGTGTGAGAGTGTGAGAGATTGGGAGTGAGAGAGAGATTGGGAGTGTGAGAGAAAGAGACTGGGAGTGAGACAGAGAGAGATTGGGAGTGTGAGAGAGAGAGATTGGGAGTGTAAGAGAGTTAGAGATTGGGAGTGTGAGAGAGAGAGATTGGGAGTGTGAGAGAGAGAGAGATTGGGAGTGTGAGAGAGAGAGAGATGAGGAGTGAGAGAGAGAGAGATTGGGAGTGTGAGAGAGAGAGAGACTGGGAGTGAGAGAGAGAGATTGGGAGTGAGAGAGAGAGAGAGACACTGGGAGTGAGAGAGAGAGAGATTGGGAGTGTCAGAGAGAGAGAGATTGGGAGTGAGAGAGAGAGATTGGGAGTGTGAGAGAGAGAGACTGGGATTGAGAGAGAGAGAGAGATTGGGAGTATGAGAGAGAGAGAGATTGACAGTGGGAGAGAGAGAGAGATTGTGACTGTGAGAGAGAGAGAGATTGGGAGTGTGAGAGAGAGAGAGATTGGGAGTGTGAGAGAGAGAGAGAGATTGGGAGTGTGAGAGAGAGAGAGATTGGGAGTGAGAGAGAGAGATAGATTGGGAGTGTGAGAGAGAGAGAGATTGGGAGTGTGAGAGAGAGAGAGATTGCAAGTGTGAGAGAGAGATAGATTGGGAGTGTGAGAGACAGAGAGATTTGGAGTTTGAGAGAGATTGGGAGTGTGAGAGAGAGATTGGGAGTGTGAGAGAGAGAGAGACTGGGAGTGTGTGAGAGAGAGAGACTCGGAGTGTGAGAGAGAGAGAGACTGGGAGTGTGAGAGAGAGAGAGACTGGGAGTGTGAGAGAGAGAGAAATTGGGAGTGTGAGGGAGAGAGACTGGGAGTGAGAGAGAGAGATTGGGAGTGTGAGAGAGAGGTCCATTTTATTTCGTTTTATTGAACTATATAAATGCGTTCTTTCCACATAAGCTGCTGGAATATCCAGGGCCTCCGCTCCTCAACTTTTGGGATGAAGAGTACAGACACTGAATTCCTAAAAGCTATAAAAGACATTGATATAATTGTGTTAACAGAAACATGGTGCCAAAAGGACATGCCGACCCACTGTCCCCCAATGTACC
Organism: Somniosus microcephalus; assembly: GCF_052327205.1. Taxonomy (NCBI): domain Eukaryota; kingdom Metazoa; phylum Chordata; class Chondrichthyes; order Squaliformes; family Somniosidae; genus Somniosus; species Somniosus microcephalus. Next base: position 115,193,899 of record NC_140990.1, read on the forward strand.
ATGAAATTATTGTGCCTTCAGTAAAGAACATTAAGACACGCAAGGGCAGAACCTCCGGGGGAATCCTGGTGTGGTATAAAGGAGAACTGAACAAACACATCTCACCGATAAAACAGGGAAAATCACACGTATGGCTAAAATTAGATAAAAATATAGGAATAGCAAAAAACGATGTTTACTTATGTGCGATCTACATACCTCCAATAGAATCGCCATATTTTGAAGAGGAGATATTTGACACTCTCCACATGGAAATCAGCCATTTCCAGGCCCAAGGAAAGGTGCTACTATGTGGGGACCTAAATGCAAGGACAGGATGTGAACCTGACTTCATAGACCCACAGGGCAACAACCATGTGTTTGGCCAGACCCCTCTATATGTCACACCAGCCATCGCAAACCGAAACAACCTCGATTGTGAAATAAATAAAAGCGGTAGGGAGGTAGTGCAACTCTGCCGAGCCTTAGGCCTGTACATAGTTAACGGTAGGTTCAGAGGGGACTCCTTAGGGAGACTCACATATTCCTCAACTCTTGGGTCTAGTGTGGTGGATTATACAATCACTGACCTGGACCCCTGCGATATCAACGCATTCACTGTCAGGCAGCAATCCCCCCTCTCAGACCATAACCAAATAAATGTGTACCTTAAACTTTCTGCCCAAACTACAGACACAAAAAAGGAACCCAGTAAGCTACATAAAATAAACCAGACATACAGATGGGCCCCAGACAGTGGAGATAAATTCATCACAGCACTAAATTCACCTGATCTCACAAGTAAAATTTCAAAATTTAAAGAAAATCTATATGAGATCACCAGAGATGGGGTAAACATGGCCATAGAGGATATAAATATGATCTTTCATGAGGCAGCTGTAAAAGCCGACCTCGTGAAACAGAAGAGGAAGAGTCACAAAAGACAAAATAAAAATAAGAAATGGTTTGACCACGAATGCAAAAATGCCAGAAAAGACCTGAGAAAAATATCAAACCAAAAGCATCGCCAACCAAACAATCCGGACCTACGTACTAGATACAATGAAACCCTCAAAAGATATAAACACACCATTAGGAACAAAACACAAAACTATACCCACAAAATACTAGAAGAAATTGAAAACTCCACCAACCCAAAACAATTCTGGGAAATGTGGAATAACCTGAGTACAACACAATTGCAAGCATTACCAATCCAAGATGGCGACATCTGGAGAACACATTTTGAAAACCTCTACAAAGACATCCCAATAAACGAAACAAACCCAAGTCAACATCAGGTCACAGAAAAACTCCACACATTAGAAGCAACAATCAAAGACAACCAAAACCCTCTAGACTCCCCAATCACATGGAAAGAAATGGCCACAAAAACAAAATCTCTCCACCTAAAGAAAGCCTGTGGCCCAGACAACATCAAAAATGAAATGCTCAAGTTCAGCAATATGGAGATGCAGGGTGCGGTACTCAAATTATTCAACATCATATTACGTTCAGGCTGTTTTCCCGATATCTGGTGCCAAGGACTAATCTCCCCCATATATAAAAGCGGAAACAAATCAGACCCAAATAACTACCGCGGCATCTGTGTCAACAGTTGTCTAGGGAAGTTATTCTGCAGTATTCTAAATAGTAGATTACTTGATTTTCTTAACAAACATAATATCCTCAGAAAAAACCAAATAGGCTTTCTCCCAAAACACCGCACCGCCGACCATATCTATACCCTTCACACCCTCATTGAAAAACATATACACCAAACAAAAAATGGGAAAATATTCGCCTGTTTCATCGACTTCAAGAAAGCCTTTGACTCTATATGGCACGAAGGGCTCTATTATAAACTTCTTCAATGTGGAATAGGGGGCAAAGTCTATGACCTTATTAAATCAATGTATCTGAAAAACAAATGCGGGGTCAAAATTGGAGACAAACGCACCGACTTCTTCACCCAGAGAAGAGGCGTCCGGCAGGGCTGCAATTTGAGCCCGACCCTGTTCAACATATACATAAATGAATTAGCAGACATGCTGGAGCAAAGCGAGTCACCAGGTCTCCGTCTCCTGGATGGAGAAGTGAAATCCCTGTTCTATGCGGACGACCTGGTTCTGCTGTCTCCCACAGAACAGGGATTACAGCAACAACTAGACCTACTCGACAAATACTGCCAAAATTGGGCTCTAACAGTAAATCTAAAGAAAACCAACATCATGATTTTTCAAAAAAGGCCCAGATGTCAGGAAAACAAATACCAGTTTACCCTCAGTGATATCACTATAGGACACACTATGAGCTACACCTACCTTGGTCTAACTATTACAGCATCAGGGAGCTTCAGCATAGCAGTGAATGCACTAAAAGAAAAAGCCCGAAGAGCCCTATATGCAATAAAAAGAAAATTCTACAACATCCAAATCCCAATCAAAATCTGGCTCAAAATATTTGACAGCATAATCCTGCCCATTGCACTGTACGGTAGTGAAGTATGGGGCCCGCTAAATCACCAAAGCTACACTAAATGGGAAAAACACACAATAGAAGCCCTACATGCAGAATTCTGCCGAAGCATCCTTCGCACCCAAAGAAAAACGCCAACAAATGCATGCAGAGCCGAACTAGGCAGATACCCACTGATAATAAACATCCAAAAACGAGCACTAAACTTCCTAAATCACCTCAAATCTAGCTCCCCAGACACCCTTCATTTCAAAGCCTTTCAGACCCAAGAGCTAAACCCAGAAAAGAGTCCCCTGAGTCAGCTGCTACGGAAACTAAGTACTCAGCCGGACCCTGACCAGCCCCAGACCAACACAGCCGTCCAAACACCAATCCGAGTGAACCAAATCATTAAAAAATGCAAAGAAACCTACCTGGAACATTGGAACAAAATAACCGAAAGCCAAAGCAGATTAGAATGTTACCGGGCCCTAAAAAGAGAATATAAACTGGCAGACTACCTCACGACCATCAGAGACACAAAACAGAGACAGACCCTCACCAGGTACAGACTAAGCGACCACCAACTGGAAATTGAAAAAGGCAGATACAAGAAATCCTGGCAGCCTAGAGAGAATAGAATATGCGATCAATGTCTGGCTGGCGAGGTTGAAACAGAAATGCATTTCCTCCTAAAATGCGAAAAATTCAACACATCAAGAAACATAGTATTCAACAAGCTAAGCCAAACAACCCCAGATTTCAAGGAATTGGATGATCTGTCAAAATTGAGATTAGTCCTAGGAGAAGGAGACAGACCATACCTTGGGGCCAAATATGTAACAACATGTCACAACCTGAGGACTGTTTAAAATTAAGACTGTTTAAAATTAATATTGAACGTACCAAATGAAGTACAAAGACTGTTTAAAATTAATATTGTTTAAAAGTAATATTGTATGTACCCAACAAATGTCAAATCGATTGACACCTACAGAATGTTGGAAAACTGTACCTTTTTGCTATGTACGCTTTGGCAATATGGTTCTCTGTAAACTTTCATGCCAATAAAGCATTTTAATTGGAATTGGAATTGGAGAGAGATTGGGACTGTGAGAGACAGAGAGATTTGGAGTGTGAGAGAGATTGGGAGTGTGAGAGAGAGATTGGGAGTGTGAGAGAGAGAGAGACTGGGAGTGTGTGAGAGAGGGAGACTGGGAGTGTGAGAGAGAGAGAGACTGGGAGTGTGAGAGAGAGAGAGACTGGGAGTGTGAGAGAGAGAGAGATTGGGAGTGTGAGAGAGAGAGATGGGGAGAGTGAGAGAGAGAGAGGTTGGGAGTGTGAGAGAGAGAGAGATTGGGAGTGTGAGAGAGAGAGAGATTGGGAGTGAAAGAGAGGGAGAGATTGGGAGTGTGAGAGAGGGAGAGATTGGGTGTGAGAGAGAGAGATTGGGAGTGTGAGAGAGAGAGACTGGGAGTGTGAGAGAGAGAGGTTGGGACTGTGAGAGGGAGAGATTGGGAGTGTGAGAGAGAGAGAGTGATTAGGTGTGTCAGAGAGAGAGATTGGGAGTGTGAGAGGGAGAGAGATTGGGAGTGTCAGAGAGAGAGATTGGGAGTGTGAGAGAGAGAGAGATTGGGAGTGAGAGAGCGAGAGAGAGATTGGGGGTGTGAGAGAGAGAGACTGGGCGTGTGAGAGAGAGATTGGGAGTGTGAGAGAGAGAGAGATTGGGAGTGTGTGGGAGAGAGACTGGGAGTGAGAGAGAGAGATTGGGAGTGTGAGAGAGAGAGAGATTGGGTGTGTGAGAGAGAGAGAGATTGGGAGTGTGAGAGAGAGAGATTGGGAGTGTGACAGAGAGATTGGGAGTGTGAGAGAGAGAGAGATTGGGATTGAGAGAGAGAGCGACTTGGGGTGATAGAGAGAGAGAGATTTGTGGTGTGAGAGAGAGAGATTGGGAGTGTGAGAGAGAGACATTGGGAGTGTGAGAGAGAGAGACTGGGAGTGTGAGAGAGAGAGAGAATAGTAGTGTGAGAGAGAGAGAGATTGGGAGTGTGAGAGAGAGTGGGAGTGTGAGAGAGAGAGAGATTGGGAGTGTGATAGAGAGAGAGATTGGGAGTGAGAGAGAGAGAGATTGGGAGTGTGAGAGAGAGAGAGACTGGGAGTGAGAGGGAGAGATTGGGAGTGTGAGAGAGACAGAGACTGGGAGTGAGAGAGAGAGAGATTGGGAGTGTGAGAGAGAGAGACATTGGGAGAGAGAGAGAGAGATTGGGAGTGTGAGAGAGAGAGACTGGGAGTGAGAGAGAGAGAGAGATTGGGAGTATGAGAGAGAGACTGATTGGGAGTGTGAGAGAGAGAGAGATTGGGAGTGAGAGAGAGAGAGAGATTGGGAGTGTGAGAGTGTGAGAGATTGGGAGTGAGAGAGAGATTGGGAGTGTGAGAGAAAGAGACTGGGAGTGAGACAGAGAGAGATTGGGAGTGTGAGAGAGAGAGATTGGGAGTGTAAGAGAGTTAGAGATTGGGAGTGTGAGAGAGAGAGATTGGGAGTGTGAGAGAGAGAGAGATTGGGAGTGTGAGAGAGAGAGAGATGAGGAGTGAGAGAGAGAGAGATTGGGAGTGTGAGAGAGAGAGAGACTGGGAGTGAGAGAGAGAGATTGGGAGTGAGAGAGAGAGAGAGACACTGGGAGTGAGAGAGAGAGAGATTGGGAGTGTCAGAGAGAGAGAGATTGGGAGTGAGAGAGAGAGATTGGGAGTGTGAGAGAGAGAGACTGGGAGTGAGAGAGAGAGAGAGATTGGGAGTATGAGAGAGAGAGAGATTGACAGTGGGAGAGAGAGAGAGATTGTGACTGTGAGAGAGAGAGAGATTGGGAGTGTGAGAGAGAGAGAGATTGGGAGTGTGAGAGAGAGAGAGAGATTGGGAGTGTGAGAGAGAGAGAGATTGGGAGTGAGAGAGAGAGATAGATTGGGAGTGTGAGAGAGAGAGAGATTGGGAGTGTGAGAGAGAGAGAGATTGCAAGTGTGAGAGAGAGATAAATTGGGAGTGTGAGAGACAGAGAGATTTGGAGTTTGAGAGAGATTGGGAGTGTGAGAGAGAGATTGGGAGTGTGAGAGAGAGAGAGACTGGGAGTGTGTGAGAGAGAGAGACTCGGAGTGTGAGAGAGAGAGAGACTGGGAGTGTGAGAGAGAGAGAGACTGGGAGTGTGAGAGAGAGAGAGATTGGGAGTGTGAGAGAGAGAGAGATTGGGAGTGTGAGAGAAAGAGAGATTGGGAGTGAGAGAGAGGGAGAGATTGGGAGTGTGAGAGAGGGAGAGATTGGGAGTGAGAGAGAGAGATTGGGAGTGTGAGAGAGAGAGACTCGGAGTGTGAGAGAGAGAGATTGGGACTGTGAGAGAGAGAGTTTGGGAGTGTGAGAGAGAGAGAGTGATTGGGAGTGTCAGAGAGAGAGATTGGGAGTGTGAGAGGGAGAGAGATTGGGAGTGTCAGAGAGAGAGATTGGGAGTGTGAGAGAGAGAGAGATTGGGAGTGAGAGAGAGTGAGTGAGTGAGAGAGAGTGAGAGTGGTTCTGCTGTCTCCCACAGAACAGGGATTACAGCAACAACTAGACCTACTCGACAAATACTGCCAAAATTGGGCTCTAACAGTAAATTAAAGAAAACCAACATCATGATTTTTCAAAAAAGGCCCAGATGTCAGGAAAACAAATACCAATTTACCCTAAGTGATACCGCTATAGGACACACTATGAGCTACACCTACCTTGGTCTAACTATTACAGCATCAGGGAGCTTCAGCATAGCAGTGAATGCACTAAAAGAAAAAGCCCGAAGAGCCCTATATGCAATAAAAAGAAAATTCTACAACATCCAAATCCCAATCAAAATCTGGCTCAAAATATTTGACAGCATAATGCTGCCCATTGCACTGTACGGTAGTGAAGTATGGGGCCCGCTAAATCAACAAAGCTACACTAAATGGGAAAAACACACAATAGAAGCCCGACATGCAGAATTCTGCCGAAGCACCCTTCGCACCCAAAGAAAAACGACAACAAATGCATGCAGAGCCGAACTAGGCAGATACCCACTGATAATAAACATCCAAAAACGAGCACTAAACTTCCTAAATCAACTCAAATCTAGCTCCCCAGACACCCTTCATTTCAAAGCCTTTCAGACCCAAGAGCTAAACCCAGAAAAGAGTCCCCTGAGTCAGCTGCTACTGAAACTAAGTACTCAGCCAGACCCTGACCAGCCCCAGACCAACACAGCCGTCCAAACACCAATCCGAGTGAACCAAATCATTAAAAAATGCAAAGAAACCTAGCTGGAACATTGGAACAAAATAACTGAAAGCCAAAGCAGATTAGAATGTTACCGGGCCCTAAAAAGAGTATATAAACTGCCAGACTACCTCACGACCATCAGAGACACAAAACAGAGACAGACCCTCACCAGGTACAGACTAAGCGACCACCAACTGGAAATTGAAAAAGGCAGATACAAATAATCCTGGCAGCCTAGAGAGAATAGAATATGCGATCAATGTCTGGCCAGCGAGGTTGAAACAGAGATGCATTTCCTCCTAAAATGCGAAAAATTCAACACATCAAGAAACATATTATTCAACAAGCTAAGCCAAACAACCCCAGATTTCAAGGAATTGGATGACCTGTCAAAATTGAGATTAGTCCTAGGAGAAGGAGACAGACCATACCTTGGGGCCAAATATGTAACAACATGTCACAACCTGAGGACTGTTTAAAATTAAGACTGTTTAAAATTAATATTGAATGTACCAAATGAATTACAAAGACTGTTTAAAATTAATATTGTTTAAAAGAAATATTGTATGTAACCAACAAATGTCAAATCGATTGACACCTACAGAATGTTTGAAAACTGTACCTTTTTGCTATGTAAGCTTTGGCAATATGGTTCTCTGTAAACGTTCATGCCAATAAAGCATTTGAATTGGAATTGGAATTGGAAATTGGATTGGGAGTGTGAGTGAGAGAGAGATTGGGTGTGTGAGAGGGAGAGAGACTCGGAGTCTGAGAGAGAGAGAGATTAGTAGTGTGAGAGAGAGAGATTGGGAGTGTGAGAGAGAGAGAGATTGGGAGTGTGAGAGAGAGAGAGATTCGGAGTGAGAGAGAGACAGATTGGGAGTGTGAGAGAGAGAGAGACTGGGAGTAAGAGAAAGAGATTGGGAGTGTGAGAGAGAGAGAGACTGGGAGTTAGAGAGAGAGAGATTGGGAGTGTAAGAGAGAGAGAGATTGGGAGTGTGAGAGAGAGAGACTGGGAGTGAGAGAGAGAGAGAGACTGGGAGTGAGAGAGAGAGAGAGATTGGGAGTATGAGAGAGAGAGAGTTTGGGAGTGTGAGAGAGAGAGAGATTGGGAGTGTGAGAGAGAGAGAGATTGGGAGTATGAGAGAGAGATTGGGAGTGTGAGAGAGAGAGATTGGGAGTGTGAGAGAGAGAGAGAGACTGGGAGTGTGAGAGAGAGAGAGATTGGGATTGTGAGAGGGAGAGAGATTGGGAGTGTGAGAGAGAGAGAGAGATTGGGAGTGTGAGAGAGAGAGAGATTGGGAGTGTGAGAGAGAGAGAGATTGGGAGTGTGAGAGAGAGAGAGATTGGGAGTGTGAGAGAGAGAGAGAGATTGCAAGTGTGAGAGAGAGAGAGATTGGGAGTGTGAGAGACAGAGAGATTTGGAGTGTGAGAGAGATTGGGAGTGTGAGAGAGTGATTTGGGAGTGTGAGACAGAGAGAGACTGGGAGTGTGTGAGAGAGAGAGACTGGGAGTGTGAGAGAGAGATAGACTGGGAGTGTGAGAGTGAGAGAGTGGGAGTGTGAGAGAGAGAGAGATTGGGAGTCTGAGAGAGAGAGAGATTGGGAGTGTGAGAGAGAGAGAGGTTGGGAGTGTGAGAGAGAGAGAATTTGGGAGTGTGAGAGAGAGAGAGATTGGGAGTGAGAGAGAGAGAGAGATTGGGAGTGTGAGAGAGAGAGATTGGGAGTGAGAGAGAGAGATTGGGAGTGTGAGAGAGAGAGACTGGGAGTGTGAGAGAGAAAGATTGGGAGTGTGAGAGAGAGAGATTGGGAGTGTAAGAGAGAGAGATTGGGAGTGTGAGAGAGAGAGAGTGATTGGGAGTGTCAGAGAGAGAGATTGGGAGTGTGAAAGGGAGAGAGATTGGGAGTGTCAGAGAGAGAGATTGGGAGTGTGAGAGAGAGATAGATTGGGATTGAGAGAGAGAGAGAATGGGCGTGTGAGAGAGAGAGATTGGGAGTGTGAGAGAGAGATACTGGGAGTGTGAGAGAGAGATTGGGAGTGTGAGGGAGAGAGATTGCGAGTGTGAGAGAGAGAGACTGGGAGTGTGAGAGAGAGATTGGGAATGTGAGAGAGAGAGAGATTGGGTGTGTAAGAGGGAGAGAGATTGGGAGTGTGAGAGAGAGAGAGATTGGGAGTGAGAGAGAGACTGGGAGTGAGAGAGAGAGAGATTGAGGGTGTGAGAGATTGAGATTGGGAATGTGAGAGAGAGAGAGAATGGGAGTGTGTGAGAGAGAGAGAGAATGGGAGTGTGAGAGAGAGATTGGGAGTGTGAGAGAGAGAGACTGCTAAATCACCAAAGCTACACTAAATGGGAAAAACATACAATAGAAGCCCTACATGCAGAATTCTGCCGAAGCATCCTTCGCACCCAAAGAAAAACGCCAACAAATGCATGCAGAGCCGAACTAGGCAGATACCCACTGATAATAAACATCCAAAAACGAGCACTAAACTTCCTAAATCACCTCAAATCTAGCTCCCCAGACACCCTTCATTTCAAAGCCTTTCAGACCCAAGAGCTAAACCCAGAAAAGAGTCCCCTGAGTCAGCTGCTACGGAAACTAAGTACTCAGCCGGACCCTGACCAGCCCAGACCAACACAGCCGTCCAAACACCAATCCGAGTGAACCAAATCATTAAAAAATGCAAAGAAACCTACCTGGAACATTGGAACAAAATAACTGAAAGCCAAAGCAGATTAGAATGTTACCGGGCCCTAAAAAGAGAATATAAACTGGCAGACTACCTCACGACCATCAGAGACACAAAACAGAGACAGACCCTCACCAGGTACAGACTAAGCGACCACCAACAGGAAATTGAAAAAGGCAGATACAAGAAATCCTGGCAGCCTAGAGAGAATAGAATATGCGATCAATGTCTGGCTGGCGAGGTTGAAACAGAAATGCATTTCCTCCTAAAATGCGAAAAATTCAACACATCAAGAAACATATTATTCAACAAGCTAAGCCAAACAACCCCAGATTTCAAGGAATTGGATGATCTGTCAAAATTGAGATTAGTCCTAGGAGAAGGAGACAGACCATACCTTGGGGCCAAATATGTAACAACATGTCACAACCTGAGGACTGTTTAAAATTAAGACTGTTTAAAATTAATATTGAACGTACCAAATGAAGTACAAAGACTGTTTAAAATTAATATTGTTTAAAAGTAATATTGTATGTACCCAACAAATGTCAAATCGATTGACACCTACAGAATGTTGGAAAACTGTACCTTTTTGCTATGTAAGCTTTGGCAATATGGTTCTCTGTAAACTTTCATGCCAATAAAGCATTTTAATTGGAATTGGAATTGGAATTGGAGAGAGACTGGGAGTGAGAGAGAGAGAGATTGGGAGTGTGAGAGAGAGAGAGATTGGGAGTGTGAGGGAGAGAGAGAGTGGGAGTGAGAGAGAGAGAGATTGTGAGTGAGAGAGAGAGATTGGGAGTGTGAGAGAGAGAGACTGGGAGTGAGAGAGAGAGAGATTGGGAGTGTGAGAGAGAGAGATTGGGAGTGTGAGTGAGTTAGAGATTGGGAGTGTGAGAGAGAGAGAGATTGGGAGTGTGATGGAGAGAGACTGGGAGTGAGAGAGAGAGATTGGGAGTGTGAGAGAGGGAGAGATTGGGAGTGTGAGGGAGAGAGACTGGGAGTGAGAGAGAGAGATTGGGAGTGTGAGAGAGAGAGAGATTGGGAGTGAGAGAGAGAGATTGGGAGTGTGAGAGAGAGAGACTGGGAGTGTGAGAGAGAGAGATTGGGAGTGTGAGAGAGAGAGATTGGGAGTGTGAGAGAGAGTGATTGGGAGTGTGAGAGAGAGAGATTGGGAGTGTGTGAGAGAGAGAGATTGGGAGTATGAGAGAGAGAGATTGGGAGTGTGTGAGAGAGAGAGATTGGGAGTATGAGGGAGAGAGAGATTGGGAGTGTGAGAGAGAGAGAGATTGGGTGTGAGAGAGAGACAGATTGGGAGTGAGAGAGAGAGATTGGGAGTGTGAGAGAGAGAGACTGGGAGTGAGAGAGAGAGAGATTGGGAGTGTGAAAGAGAGAGAGATTGGGAGTGTGGAGAGAGAGAATTTGAGTGTGAGAGAGAGAGAATGGGAGTGTGAGAGAGAGAGAGAGATTGGGAGTGTCAGAGAGAGAGATTGGGTGTGTGAGAGAGAGAGAGTGGGAGTGTCAGAGAGAGAGATTGCGAGTGAGCGAGAGAGAGTGAGATTGGGGGTGTGAGACAGAGAGAGACTGGGAGTGAGAGAGATATTGGGAGTATGAGAGAGAGAGAGATTGGGAGTGAGAGAGACAGATTGGGAGTGTGAGAGAGAGAGACAGGGAGTGAGAGAGAGAGAGAGATTGGGAGTATGAGAGAGAGAGAGATTGGGAGTGTGATAAAGAGAGATTGGGAGTGTGACAGAGAGAGAGATTGGGAGTGTGAGAGAGAGAGACATTGGGAGTATGAGAGAGAGAGAGATTGGGAGTGTGAGAGAGAGAGATTGGGAGAGTAAGAGACAGAGTGATTGGGAGTGTGAGAGAGAGAGAGATTGGGAGTGTGAGAGAGAGAGACATTGGGAGTGTGAGAGAGAGAGAGAGATTGGGAGTGTGAGAGAGAGAGAGATTGGGAGTGTGAGAGAGAGAGAGATTGGAAGTGTGAGAGAGAGCGAGATTGGGAGTGTGTGAGAGAGCGAGACTGGGAGTGTGTGAGAGAGAGAGACTGGGAGTGTGAGAGAGAGAGAGACTGGGAGTGTGAGAGAGAGAGAGACTGGGAGTGTGAGAGAGAGAGAGATTGGGAGTGTGAGAGAGAGAGAGATTGGGAGTGAGAGAGAGAGAGATTGGGAGTGTGAGAGAGAGATTGGGAGTGTGAGAGAGAGAGACTGGGAGTGAGAGAGAGAGAGATTGGGAGTGTGGGAGAGAGATAGATTGGGAGTGTGAGAGAGAGAGAGATTGGGTGTGTGAGAGAGAGAGATTGGGATTGTGAGAGAGAGAGATTGGGAGTGTGAGAGAGAGAGAGAGATTGGGAGTGTCAGAGAGAGAGATTGACAGTGTGAGAGAGAGAGAGATTGGGAGTGTCAGAGAGAGAGATTGGGTGTGTGAGAGAGAGATATGGAGTGTGAGAGAGAGAGGGATTGGATGTGTGAGAGAGAGAGAGATTGGGAGTGTGAGAGAGAGAGATTGGGAGTGTGACAGAGAGATTGGGAGTGTGAGAGAGAGAGAGATTGGGAGTGAGAGAGATAGAGACTGGGAGTGAGAGAGAGAGAGATTGGGGTGTGAGAGAGAGAGATTGGGAGTGAGAGAGAGAGAGACTGGGAGTGAGAGAGAGAGAGATTGGAAGTGTGAGAGAGAGAGATTGGGAGTGTGAGAGAGTTAGAGATTGGGAGTGAGTGAGAGAGAGTGAGATTGGGGGTGTGAGAGAGAGAGATTGGGAGTGTGAGACAGAGAGAGATTGTGTGTGTGAGAGAGAGAGATTGGGAGTGTGAGTGAGTTAGTGATTGGGAGTGTGAGAGAGAGAGAGAATGGGAGTGTGAGAGAGAGAGATTGGGAGTGTGAGAGAGAGAGGTTGGGAGTGTGAGAGAGAGAGAGAGATAGGGAGTGTCAGAGAGAAAGATTGGGAGTGTGAGAGAAAGAGAGATTGGGAATGTCAGGGAGAGAGATTGGGTGTGTGAGAGAGAGATTGGGAGTGTGAGAGAGAGATACTGGGAGTGAGAGAGAAAGAGATTGGGAGTGTGAGAGAGAGAGATTGGGAGTGTGAGTGAGTTAGAAATTGGAAGTGTGAGAGAGAGAGAGATTAGGATTGTGAGAGAGAGAGATTGGGAGTGTGAGAGAGAGAGACTGGGATTGTGAGAGAGAGAGAGAGATTGGGAGTGTCAGTGAGAGATATTGGGAGTGTGAGAGAGACAGAGATTGGGAGTGTCATAGAGAGAGATGGGGAGTGTGAGAGAGAGAGAGATTGGGAGTGTGAGAGAGAGAGAGATTGGGAGTGAGAGAGAGAGAGATTGGGAGTGTGAGAGAGAGATTGGGAGTGTGAGAGAGAAAGACTGGGAGTGAGAGAGAGAGAGATTGGGAGTGTGAGAGAGAGGTAGATTGGGAGTGTGAGAGAGAGAGAGATTGGGTGTGTGAGAGAGAGAGATTGGGATTTTGAGAGAGAGAGATTGGGAGTGTGAGAGAGAGAGAGAGATTGGGAGTGTCAGAGAGACAGATTGACAGTGTGAGAGAGAGAGAGATTGGGATTGTGAGAGAGAGAGAATGGGAGTGTGAGAGAGAGATTGGGAGTGTCAGCGAGAGTGATTGGGAGTGTGAGAGACAGAGATATTGGGAGTGTCAGAGAGAGAGATTGTGAGTGTGAGAGAGAGAGAGATTGGGAGTGAGTGAGATTGGGGGTGTGAGAGAGAGAGATTGGGAGTGTGAGAGAGGGAGATTGGGTGTGTGAGAGAGAGAGACTGGGAGTCTGAGAGAGAGATTGGGAGTGTGAGAGAGAGAGAGATTGGGAGTCTGAGGGAGAGAGACTGGGAGTGAGTGAGAGAGATTTGGAGTGTGAGAGAGAGAGAGATTGTGTGTGTGAGAGAGAGAGATTGGGAGTGAGAGTGAGTTAGTGATTGGGAGTGTGAGAGAGAGAGAGAGATTGGGAATGTGAGAGAGAGAGATTGGGAGTGTGAGAGAGAAAGGTTGGGCGTGTGAGAGAGAGAGAGAGATTGGGAGTGTCAGAGAGAGAGATTGGGAGTGTGAGAGAGAGAGAGATTGGGAGTGTCAGGGAGAGAGATTGGGTGTGTGAGAGAGATTGGGATTGTGAGAGAGAGAGAGATTGGGAGTGTGAGAGAGACAGAGATTGGGAGTGAGAGAGAGAGAGACTGGGAGTGGAGCGCGATCAATGTCTGGCTGGCGAGGTTGAAACAGAAATGCATTTCCTCCTAAAATGCGAAAAATTCAACACATCAAGGAACATATTATTCAACAAGCTTAGCCAAACAACCCCAGATTTCAAGGAATTGGATGATCTGTCAAAATTGAGATTAGTCCTAGGAGAAGGAGACAGACCATACCTTGGGGCTAAATATGTAACAACATGTCACAACCTGAGGACTGTTTAAAAGTAAGACTGTTTAAAATTAATATTGAACGTACCAAATGAAGTAGAAAGACTGTTTAAAATTAATATTGTTTAAAAGTAATATTGTATATACCCAACAAATGTCAAATCGATTGACACCTACAGAATGTTGGAAAACTGTACCTTTTTGCTATGTAAGCTTTGGCAATATGGTTCTCTGTAAACTTTCATGCCAATAAAGCATTTGAACTGAACTGAACTGAACTGAGAGAGATTGGGGTGTGAGAGAGAGAGATTGGGAGTGAGAGAGAGAGAGACTGGGAGTGAGAGCGAGAGAGATTGGGAGTGTGAGAGAGAGAGAAAGATTGGGAGTGTGAGAGAGAGAGAGCGACCACCAACTGGAAATTGAAAAAGGCAGATACAAGAAATCCTGGCAGCCTCGAGAGAATAGAATATGCGATCAATGTCTGGCCGGCGAGGTTGAAACAGAAATGCATTTCATCCTAAAATGCGAAAAATTCAACACATCAAGAAACATATTATTCAACAAGCTAAGCCAAACAACCCCAGATTTCAAGGAATTGGATGACCTGTCAAAATTGAGATTAGTCCTGGGAGAAGGAGACAGACCATACCTTGGGACCAAATATGTAACAACATGTCACAACCTGAGGACTGTTTAAAAGTAAGACTGTTTGAAATTAATATTGAACGTACCAAATGAAGTAGAAAGACTGTTTAAAATTAATATTGTTTAAAAGTAATATTGTATGTACCCAACAAATGTCAAATCGATTGACACCTACAGAATGTTGGAAAACTGTACCTTTTTGCTATGTAAGCTTTGGCAATATGGTTCTCTGTAAACTTTAATGCCAATCAAGCATTTGAATTGGAATTGGAATTGGAATTGGAATTGGAGAGAATGGGAGTGTGACAGAGAGAGATTGGGAGTATGAGAGAGAGATTGGGAGTGTGAGAGAGAGAGACTGGGAGTGAGAGAGAGAGAGATTGGGAGTGTGAGAGAGAGAGATTGGGAGTGTGAGTGAGTTAGAGATTGGAAGTGTGAGAGAGACTAGGAGTGTGCGAGAGAGAGATTGGGAGTGTGAGAGAGAGAGACTGGGAGTGTGAGAGAGACAGAGAGATTAGGAGTGTCAGAGAAAGATATTGGGAGTGTGAGAGAGAGAGAGATTGGGAGTGTCATAGAGAGAGATGGGGAGTGTGAGAGAGAGAGAGATTGGGAGTGAGAGAGAGAGAGTGAGATTGGGGGTGTGAGAGAGAGAGATTGGGAGTGTGAGAGAGGGAGATTGGGTGTGTGAGAGAGAGAGACTGGGAGTGTGAGAGAGAGATTGGGAGTGTGAGAGAGAGAGAGATTGGGAGTGGGAGGGAGAGAGACTGGGAGTGAGAGGGAGAGATTGGGAGTGTGAGAGAGAGAGAGCTTGTGTGTGTGAGAGAGAGAGAGATTGGGAGTGTGAGAGAGAGAGATTGTGAGGGTGAGAGAGAGAGAGAGATTGGGAGTGTCAGAGAGAGATATTGGGAGTGTGAGAGAGACAGAGATTGGGAGTGTCAGAGGGAGAGATTGGGTGTGTGAGAGAGAGATTGGGAGCGTGAGAGAGAGAGAGATTGGGTGTCTGAGAGAGAGAGAGATTGGGAGTGCGAGAGAGAGATTGGGAGTGTGAGAGAGAGAGAGAGATTGGGAGTGAGAGAGAGAGAGACTGGGAGTGAGAGAGAGAGAGATTGGGTGTGTGAGAGAGAGAGATTGGGAGTGTGAGAGAGAGAGATTGGGAGTATGTGAGAGAGAGAGATTGGGAGTATGAGGGAGAGAGAGATTGGGAGTGTGAGAGAGAGAGAGATTGGGAGTGAGAGAGAGACAGATTGGGAGTGAGAGAGAGAGATTGAGAGAAAATGCAAAGAAACCTACCTGGAACATTGGAACAAAATAACCGAAAGCCAAAGCAGATTAGAATGTTACCGGGCCCTAAAAAGAGAATATAAACTGGCAGACTACCTCACGACCATCAGAGACACAAAACAGAGACAGACCCTCACCAGGTACAGACTAAGCGACCACCAACTGGAAATTGAAAAAGGCAGATACAAGAAATCCTGGCAGCCTAGAGAGAATAGAATATGCGATCAATGTCTGGCTGGCGAGGTTGAAACAGAAATGCATTTCCTCCTAAAATGCGAAAAATTCAACACATCAAGAAACATATTATTCAACAAGCTAAGCCAAACAACCCCAGATTTCAAGGAATTGGATGATCTGTCAAAATTGAGATTAGTCCTAGGAGAAGGAGACAGACCATACCTTGGGGCCAAATATGTAACAACATGTCACAATCTGAGGACTGTTTAAAATTAAGACTGTTTAAAATTAATATTGAACGTACCAAATGAAGTACAAAGACTGTTTAAAATTAATATTGTTTAAAAGTAATATTGTATGTACCCAACAAATGTCAAATCGATTGACACCTACAGAATGTTGGAAAACTGTACCTTTTTGCTATGTAAGCTTTGGCAATATGGTTCTCTGTAAACTTTCATGCCAATAAAGCATTTTAATTGGAATTAGAATTGGAATTGGATTGTGAGTGTGAGAGAGAGAGACTGGGAGTGAGAGAGAGAGAGATTGGGAGTGTGAGAGAGAGATAGATTGGGAGTGTGAGAGAGAGAGAGAGATTGGGTGTTTGAGAGAGAGAGATTGGGATTGTGAGAGAGAGATTGGGAGTGTGAGAGAGAGAGAGAGATTGGGAGTGTCAGAGAGAGAGATTGACAGTGTGAGAGAGAGAGAGATTGGGAGTGTCAGAGAGAGAGATTGGCTGTGTGAGAGAGAGATTTAGAGTGTGAGAGAGAGAGGGATTGGATGTGTGAGAGAGAGAGAGATTGGGAGTGTGAGAGAGAGAGATTGGGAGTGTGACAGAGAGATTGGGGGTGTGAGAGAGAGAGATTGGGAGTGAGAGAGAGAGAGACTGGGAGTGAGAGAGAGAGAGATTGGGAGTGTGAGAGAGAGAGATTGGGAGTGTGAGAGAGTTAGAGATTGGGAGTGAGTGAGAGAGAGTGAGATTGGGGGTGTGAGAGAGAGAGATTGGGAGTGTGAGAGAGAGAGAGATTGTGTGTGTGAGAGAGAGAGATTGGGAGTGTGACTGAGTTAGTGATTGGGAGTGTGAGAGAGAGAGAGAGATTGGGAGTGTGAGAGAGAGAGATTGGGAGTCTGAGAGAGAGAGGTTGGGAGTGTGAGAGAGAGAGAGAGATAGGGAGTGTCAGAGAGAAAGATTGGGAGTGTGAGAGAGAGAGAGATTGGGAGTGTCAGGGAGAGAGATTAGGTGTGTGAGAGAGAGATTGGGAGTGTGAGAGAGAGATACTGGGAGTGAGAGAGAGAGAGATTGGGAGTGTGAGAGAGAGAGATTGGGAGTGTGAGTGAGTTAGAAATTGGAAGTGTGAGAGAGAGAGAGATTAGGATTGTGAGAGAGAGAGATTGGGAGTGTGAGAGAGAGAGACTGGGAGTGTGAGAGAGAGAGAGAGATTGGGAGTGTCAGTGAGAGATATTGGGAGTGTGAGAGAGAGAGAGATTGGGAGTGTCATAGAGAGAGATGGGGAGTGTGAGAGAGAGAGAGATTGGGAGTGTGAGAGAGAGAGAGATTGGGAGTAAGAGAGAGAGATTGGGAGTTTGAGAGAGAGAGCATTACCAATCCAAGATGGCGACATCTGGAGAACACATTTTGAAAACCTCTACAAAGACATCCCAATAAACGAAACAAACCCAAGTCAACATCAGGTCACAGAAAAACTCCACACATTAGAAGCAACAATCAAAGACAACCAAAACCCTCTAGACTCCCCAATCACATGGAAAGAAATGGCCACAAAAACAAAATCTCTCCACCTAAAGAAAGCCTGTGGCCCAGACAACATCAAAAATGAAATGCTCAAGTTCAGCAATATGGAGATGCAGGGTGCGGTACTCAAATTATTCAACATCATATTACGTTCAGGATGTTTTCCCGATATCTGGTGCCAAGGACTAATCTCCCCCATATATAAAAGCGGAAACAAATCAGACCCAAATAACTACCGCGGCATCTGTGTCAACAGTTGTCTAGGGAAGTTATTCTGCAGTATTCTAAATAGTAGATTACTTGATTTTCTTAACAAACATAATATCCTCAGAAAAAACCAAATAGGCTTTCTCCCAAAACACCGCACCGCCGACCATATCTATACCCTTCACACCCTCATTGAAAAACATATACACCAAACAAAAAATGGGAAAATATTCGCCTGTTTCATCGACTTCAAGAAAGCCTTTGACTCTATATGGCACGAAGGGCTCTAGTATAAACTTCTTCAATGTGGAATAGGGGGCAAAGTCTATGACCTTATTAAATCAATGTATCTGAAAAACAAATGCGGGGTCAAAATTGGAGACAAACGCACCGATTTCTTCACCCAGAGAAGAGGCGTCCGGCAGGGCTGCAATTTGAGCCCGACCCTGTTCAACATATACATAAATGAATTAGCAGACATGCTGGAGCAAAGCGAGTCACCAGGTCTCCGTCTCCTGGATGGAGAAGTGAAATCCCTGTTCTATGCGGACGACCTGGTTCTGCTGTCTCCCACAGAACAGGGATTACAGCAACAACTAGACCTACTCGACAAATACTGCCAAAATTGGGCTCTAACAGTAAATCTAAAGAAAACCAACATCATGATTTTTCAAAAAAGGCCCAGATGTCAGGAAAACAAATACCAGTTTACCCTCAGTGATATCACTATAGGACACACTATGAGCTACACCTACCTTGGTCTAACTATTACAGCATCAGGGAGCTTCAGCATAGCAGTGAATGCACTAAAAGAAAAAGCCCGAAGAGCCCTATATGCAATAAAAAGAAAATTCTACAACATCCAAATCCCAATCAAAATCTGGCTCAAAATATTTGACAGCATAATCCTGCCCATTGCACTGTACGGTAGTGAAGTATGGGGCCCGCTAAATCACCAAAGCTACACTAAATGGGAAAAACACACAATAGAAGCCCTACATGCAGAATTCTGCCGAAACATCCTTCGCACCCAAAGAAAAACGCCAACAAATGCATGCAGAGCCGAACTAGGCAGATACCCACTGATAATAAACATCCAAAAACGAGCACTAAACTTCCTAAATCACCTCAAATCTAGCTCCCCAGACACCCTTCATTTCAAAGCCTTTCAGACCCAAGAGCTAAACCCAGAAAAGAGTCCCCTGAGTCAGCTGCTACGGAAACTAAGTACTCAGCCGGACCCTGACCAGCCCCAGACCAACACAGCCGTCCAAACACCAATCCGAGTGAACCAAATCATTAAAAAATGCAAAGAAACCTACCTGGAACATTGGAACAAAATAAGCGAAAGCCAAAGCAGATTAGAATGTTACCGGGCCCTAAAAAGAGAATATAAACTGGCAGACTACCTCACGACCATCAGAGACACAAAACAGAGACAGACCCTCACCAGGTACAGACTAAGCGACCACCAACTGGAAATTGAAAAAGGCAGATACAAGAAATCCTGGCAGCCTAGAGAGAATAGAATATGCGATCAATGTCTGGCTGGCGAGGTTGAAACAGAAATGCATTTCCTCCTAAAATGCGAAAAATTCAACACATCAAGAAACATATTATTCAACAAGCTAAGCCAAACAACCCCAGATTTCAAGGAATTGGATGATCCGTCAAAATTGAGATTAGTCCTAGGAGAAGGAGACAGACCATACCTTGGGGCCAAATATGTAACAACATGTCACAACCTGAGGACTGTTTAAAATTAAGACTGTTTAAAATTAATATTGAACGTACCAAATGAAGTACAAAGACTGTTTAAAATTAATATTGTTTAAAAGTAATATTGTATGTACCCAACAAATGTCAAATCGATTGACACCTACAGAATGTTGGAAAACTGTACCTTTTTGCTATGTACGCTTTGGCAATATGGTTCTCTGTAAACTTTCATGCCAATAAAGCATTTTAATTGGAATTGGAATTGGACTGGGAGTGAGAGAGAGAGAGATTGGGAGTGTGAGAGAGAGGTAGATTGGGAGTGTGAGAGAGAGAGAGATTGGGTGTGTGAGAGAGAGAGATTGGGATTTTGAGAGAGAGAGATTGGGAGTGTGAGAGAGAGAGAGAGATTGGGAGTGTCAGAGAGAGAGATTGGGTGTGTGAGAGAGAGATTTAGAGTGTGAGAGAGAGAGGGATTGGGTGTGTGAGAGAGAGAGAGATTGGAGTGTGAGAGAGAGAGATTGGGAGTGTGACAGAGAGATTGGGAGTGTGAGAGAGAGAGAGATTGGGAGTGAGAGAGATAGAGACTGGGAGTGAGAGAGAGAGAGATTGGTGTGTGAGAGAGAGATTGGGAGTGAGAGAGAGAGAGACTGGGAGTGAGAGAGACAGAGATTGGGAGTGTGAGAATGAGAGATTGGGAGTGTGAGAGAGTTAGAGATTGGGAGTGAGTGAGAGAGAGTGAGATTGGGGGTTTGAGAGAGAGAGATTGGGAGTGTGAGAGAGAGAGAGTTTGTGTGTGTGAGAGAGAGAGATTGGGAGTGTGAGTGAGTTAGTGATTGGGAGTGTGAGAGAGAGAGAGAGATTGGGAGTGTGAGAGAGAGAGATTGGGAGTGTGAGAGAGAGAGGTTGGGAGTGTGAGAGAGAGAGAGAGATAGGGAGTGTCAGAGAGAAAGATTGGGAGTGTGAAAGAGAGAGAGATTGGGAGTGTCAGGGAGAGAGATTGGCTGTGTGAGAGAGAGATTGGGAGTGTGAGAGAGAGATACTGGGAGTGAGAGAGAGAGAGATTGGGAGTGTGAGAGAGAGAGATTGGGAGTGTGAGTGAGTTAGAAATTGGAAGTGTGAGAGAGAGAGAGATGAGGAGTGTGGGAGAGAGAGATTGGGAGTGTGAGAGAGAGAGACTGGGAGTGTGAGAGAGAGAGAGAGAGTAGAAAGACTGTTTAAAATTAATATTGTTTAAAAGTAATATTGTATATACCCAACAAATGTCAAATCGATTGACACCTACAGAATGTTGGAAAACTGTACCTTTTTGCAATGTAAGCTTTGGCAATATGGTTCTCTGTAAACTTTCACGCCAATAAAGCATTTGAACTGAACTGAACTGAACTGAACTGATTGGGAGTGTCAGTGAGAGATATTGGGAGTGTGAGAGAGAGAGAGATTGGGAGTGTCATAGAGAGAGATGGGGAGTGTGAGAGAGAGAGAGATTGGTGTGAGAGAGAGAGAGTGAGATTGGGGGTGTCAGAGAGAGAGATTGGGAGTGTGAGAGAGACAGAGATTGGGAGTGTCAGAGAGAGAGATTGGGTCTGTGAGAGAGAGATTGGGAACGTGAGAGAGAGAGCGATTGGGTGTCTGAGAGAGAGAGAGATTAGGAGTGTGAGAGAGAGATCGGGAGTGTGAGAGAGAGAGAGATTGGGTGTGTGAGAGAGAGAGAGAATGGGAGTGTGAGAGAGAGAGATTGGGAGTGTGACAGAGAGATTGGGAGTGTGAGAGAGAGAGATTGGGAGTGAGAGAGAGAGAGACTGGGAGTGAGAGAGAGAGAGATTGGGGGTGTGAGAGAGAGAGATTGGGAGTGAGAGAGAGAGAGACTGGGAGTGAGAGCGAGAGAGTTTGGCAGTGTGAGAGAGAGAGAGAGATTGGGAGTGTGAGAAAGAGAGAGAGAGAATGGGAGTGTGAGAGAGAGAGATTGGGAGTATGAGAGAGAGATTGGGAGTGTGAGAGAGAGAGATTGGGAGTGTGAGAGAGTTAGAGATTGGGAGTGTGAGAGAGAGAGAGATTGGAAGTGTGAGAGAGAGAGATTGGGAGTGTGAGAGAGAGAGACGGGGAGTGAGAGAGAGAGAGAGATTGGGAGTATGAGAGAGAGAGAGATTGGGAGTATGATAGAGAGAGATTGGGAGTGTGACAGAGAGAGAGATTGGGAGTGTGACAGAGAGAGAGATTGGGAGTATGAGA
The DNA here is from genome assembly GCF_052327205.1 of Somniosus microcephalus. Lineage (NCBI taxonomy): Eukaryota > Metazoa > Chordata > Chondrichthyes > Squaliformes > Somniosidae > Somniosus > Somniosus microcephalus. The sequence continues at coordinate 115,215,680 of NC_140990.1, forward strand.
GAGAGAGAGATTGGGGTGTGAGAGAGAGAGATTGGGAGTGTGAGAGACAGAGATTGGGAGTGTGAGAGAGAGAGAGATTTGGAGTGTGAGAGAGAGAGACATTGGGAGTGTGAGAGAGAGAGAGAGATTGGGAGTGTGAGAGAGAGAGAGATTGGGAGTGTGAGAGAGAGCGAGATTGGGAGTGTGTGAGAGAGCGAGACTGGGAGTGTGTGAGAGAGAGAGACTGGGAGTGTGAGAGAGAGAGAGACTGGGAGTGTGAGAGAGAGAGAGACTGGGAGTGTGAGAGAGAGAGAGATTGGGAGTGTGAGAGAGAGAGAGATTGGGAGTGAGAGAGAGAGAGATTGGGAGTGTGAGAGAGAGATTGGGAGTGTGAGAGAGAGAGACTGGGAGTGAGAGAGAGAGAGATTGGGAGTGTGGGAGAGAGATAGATTGGGAGTGTGAGAGAGAGAGAGATTGGGTGTGTGAGAGAGAGAGATTGGGATTGTGAGAGAGAGAGATTGGGAGTGTGAGAGAGAGAGAGAGATTGGGAGTGTCAGAGAGAGAGATTGACAGTGTGAGAGAGAGAGAGATTGGGAGTGTCAGAGAGAGAGATTGGGTGTGTGAGAGAGAGATTTAGAGTGTGAGAGAGAGAGGGATTGGATGTGTGAGAGAGAGAGTGATTGGGAGTGTGAGAGAGAGAGATTGGGAGTGTGACAGAGAGATTGGGAGTGTGAGAGAGAGAGAGATTGGGAGTGAGAGAGATAGAGACTGGGAGTGAGAGAGAGAGAGATTGGGGTGAGAGAGAGAGAGATTGGGAGTGAGAGAAAGAGAGACTGGGAGTGAGAGAGAGAGAGATTGGGAGTGTGAGAGAGAGAGATTGGGAGTGTGAGAGAGTTAGAGATTGGGAGTGAGTGAGAGAGAGTGAGATTGGGGGTGTGAGAGAGTGAGATTGGGTGTGTGAGACAGAGAGAGATTGTGTGTGTGAGAGAGAGAGATTGGGAGTGTGAGTGAGTTAGTGATTGGGAGTGTGAGAGAGAGAGAGATTGGGAGTGTGAGAGAGAGAGATTGGGAGTGTGAGAGAGAGAGGTTGGGAGTGTGAGAGAGAGAGAGAGATAGGGAGTGTCAGAGAGAAAGATTGGGAGTGTGAGAGAAAGAGAGATTGGGAATGTCAGGGAGAGAGATTGGGTGTGTGAGAGAGAGATTGGGAGTGTGAGAGAGAGATACTGGGAGTGAGAGAGAGAGAGATTGGGAGTGTGTGAGAGAGAGATTGGGAGTGTGAGTGAGTTAGAAATTGGAAGTGTGAGAGAGAGAGAGATTAGGATTGTGAGAGAGAGAGATTGGGAGTGTGAGAGAGAGAGACTGGGAGTGTGAGAGAGAGAGAGAGATTGGGAGTGTCAGTGAGAGATATTGGGAGTGTGAGAGAGAGAGAGATTGGGAGTGTCATAGAGAGAGATGGGGAGTGTGAGAGAGAGAGAGATTGGGAGTGTGAGAGAGAGAGAGATTGGGAGTGAGAGAGAGAGAGATTGGGAGTGTGAGAGAGAGATTGGGAGTGTGAGAGAGAAAGACTGGGAGTGAGAGAGAGAGAGATTGGGAGTGTGAGAGAGAGGTAGATTGGGAGTGTGAGAGAGAGAGAGATTGGGTGTGTGAGAGAGAGAGATTGGGATTTTGAGAGAGAGAGATTGGGAGTGTGAGAGAGAGAGAGAGATTGGGAGTGTCAGAGAGACAGATTGACAGTGTGAGAGAGAGAGAGATTGGGATTGTGAGAGAGAGAGAATGGGAGTGTGAGAGAGAGATTGGGAGTGTCAGAGAGAGTGATTGGGAGTGTGAGAGACAGAGATATTGGGAGTGTCAGAGAGAGAGATTGTGAGTGTGAGAGAGAGAGAGATTGGGAGTGAGTGAGAGAGAGTGAGATTGGGGGTGTGAGAGAGAGAGATTGGGAGTGTGAGAGAGGGAGATTGGGTGTGTGAGAGAGAGAGACTGGGAGTCTGAGAGAGAGATTGGGAGTGTGAGAGAGAGAGAGATTGGGAGTCTGAGGGAGAGAGACTGGGAGTGAGTGAGAGAGATTGGGAGTGTGAGAGAGAGAGAGATTGTGTGTGTGAGAGAGAGAGATTGGGAGTGAGAGTGAGTTAGTGATTGGGAGTGTGAGAGAGAGAGAGAGATTGGGAATGTGAGAGAGAGAGATTGGGAGTGTGAGAGAGAAAGGTTGGGTGTGTGAGAGAGAGAGAGAGATTGGGAGTGTCAGAGAGAGAGATTGGGAGTGTGAGAGAGAGAGAGATTGGGAGTGTCAGGGAGAGAGATTGGGTGTGTGTGAGAGATTGGGATTGTGAGAGAGAGAGAGATTGGGAGTGTGAGAGAGACAGAGATTGGGAGTGAGAGAGAGAGAGACTGGGAGTGGAGCGCGATCAATGTCTGGCTGGCGAGGTTGAAACAGAAATGCATTTCCTCCTAAAATGCGAAAAATTCAACACATCAAGGAACATATTATTCAACAAGCTTAGCCAAACAACCCCAGATTTCAAGGAATTGGATGATCTGTCAAAATTGAGATTAGTCCTAGGAGAAGGAGACAGACCATACCTTGGGGCTAAATATGTAACAACATGTCACAACCTGAGGACTGTTTAAAAGTAAGACTGTTTAAAATTAATATTGAACGTACCAAATGAAGTAGAAAGACTGTTTAAAATTAATATTGTTTAAAAGTAATATTGTATATACCCAACAAATGTCAAATCGATTGACACCTACAGAATGTTGGAAAACTGTACCTTTTTGCTATGTAAGCTTTGGCAATATGGTTCTCTGTAAACTTTCATGCCAATAAAGCATTTGAACTGAACTGAACTGAACTGAGAGAGATTGGGGTGTGAGAGAGAGAGATTGGGAGTGAGAGAGAGAGAGACTGGGAGTGAGAGCGAGAGAGATTGGGAGTGTGAGAGAGAGAGAGAGATTGGGAGTGTGAGAGAGAGAGAGCGACCACCAACTGGAAATTGAAAAAGGCAGATACAAGAAATCCTGGCAGCCTCGAGAGAATAGAATATGCGATCAATGTCTGGCCGGCGAGGTTGAAACAGAAATGCATTTCCTCCTAAAATGCGAAAAATTCAACACATCAAGAAACATATTATTCAACAAGCTAAGCCAAACAACACCAGATTTCAAGGAATTGGATGACCTGTCAAAATTGAGATTAGTCCTGGGAGAAGGAGACAGACCATACCTTGGGACCAAATATGTAACAACATGTCACAACCTGAGGACTGTTTAAAAGTAAGACTGTTTGAAATTAATATTGAACGTACCAAATGAAGTAGAAAGACTGTTTAAAATTAATATTGTTTAAAAGTAATATTGTATGTACCCAACAAATGTCAAATCGATTGACACCTACAGAATGTTGGAAAACTGTACCTTTTTGCTATGTAAGCTTTGGCAATCTGGTTCTCTGTAAACTTTAATGCCAATCAAGCATTTGAATTGGAATTGGAATTGGAATTGGAATTGGAGAGAATGGGAGTGTGACAGAGAGAGATTGGGAGTATGAGAGAGAGATTGGGAGTGTGAGAGAGAGAGACTGGGAGTGAGAGAGAGAGAGATTGGGAGTGTGAGAGAGAGAGATTGGGAGTGTGAGTGAGTTAGAGATTGGAAGTGTGAGAGAGACTAGGAGTGTGCGAGAGAGAGATTGGGAGTGTGAGAGAGAGAGACTGGGAGTGTGAGAGAGACAGAGAGATTAGGAGTGTCAGAGAAAGATATTGGGAGTGTGAGAGAGAGAGAGATTGGGAGTGTCATAGAGAGAGATGGGGAGTGTGAGAGAGAGAGAGATTGGGAGTGAGAGAGAGAGAGTGAGATTGGGGGTGTGAGAGAGAGAGATTGGGAGTGTGAGAGAGGGAGATTGGGTGTGTGAGAGAGAGAGACTGGGAGTGTGAGAGAGAGATTGGGAGTGTGAGAGAGAGAGAGATTGGGAGTGGGAGGGAGAGAGACTGGGAGTGAGAGGGAGAGATTGGGAGTGTGAGAGAGAGAGAGAGCTTGTGTGTGTGAGAGAGAGAGAGATTGGGAGTGTGAGAGAGAGAGATTGTGAGGGTGAGAGAGAGAGAGAGATTGGGAGTGTCAGAGAGAGATATTGGGAGTGTGAGAGAGACAGAGATTGGGAGTGTCAGAGGGAGAGATTGGGTGTGTGTGAGAGAGATTGGGAGCGTGAGAGAGAGAGAGATTGGGTGTCTGAGAGAGAGAGAGATTGGGAGTGCGAGAGAGAGATTGGGAGTGTGAGAGAGAGAGAGAGATTGGGAGTGAGAGAGAGAGAGACTGGGAGTGAGAGAGAGAGAGATTGGGTGTGTGAGAGAGAGAGATTGGGAGTGTGAGAGAGAGAGATTGGGAGTATGTGAGAGAGAGAGATTGGGAGTATGAGGGAGAGAGAGATTGGGAGTGTGAGAGAGAGAGAGATTGGGAGTGAGAGAGAGACAGATTGGGAGTGAGAGAGAGAGATTGGGAGTGTGAGAGAGAGAGACTGGGAGTGAGAGAGAGAGAGATTGGGAGTGTGAGAGAGAGAGAGATTGGGAGTGTGGAGAGAGAGAATTTGAGTGTGAGAGAGAGAGAATGGGAGTGTGAGAGAGAGAGAGATTGGGAGTGTCAGAGAGAGAGATTGGGTGTGTGAGAGAGAGAGAGTGGGAGTGTCAGAGAGAGAGATTGTGAGTGAGCGAGAGAGAGTGAGATTGGGGGTGTGAGAGAGAGAGAGACTGGGAGTGAGAGAGAGATTGGGAGTGTGAGAGAGAGAGAGATTGCGAGTGAGAGAGAGAGATTGGGAGTGTGAGAGAGAGAGACGGGGAGTGAGAGAGAGAGAGAGATTGGGAGTATGAGAGAGAGAGAGATTGGGAGTGTGATAGAGAGAGATTGGGAGTGTGACAGAGAGAGAGATTGGGAGTGTGAGAGAGAGAGACATTGGGAGTATGAGAGAGAGAGAGATTGGGAGTGTGAGAGAGAGAGATTGGGAGTGTGAGAGACAGAGTGATTGGGAGTGTGAGAGAGAGAGAGATTGGGAGTGTGAGAGAGAGACATTGGGAGTGTGAGAGAGAGAGAGAGATTGGGAGTGTGAGAGAGAGAGAGATTGGGAGTGTGAGAGAGAGAGAGATTGGAAGTGTGAGAGAGAGCTTGATTGGGAGTGTGTGAGAGAGCGGGACTGGGAGTGTGTGAGAGAGAGAGACTGGGAGTGTGAGAGAGAGAGAGACTGGGAGTGTGAGAGAGAGAGAGACTGGGAGTGTGAGAGAGAGAGAGATTGGGAGTGTGAGAGAGAGAGAGATTGGGAGTGAGAGAGAGAGAGATTGGGAGTGTGAGAGAGAGATTGTGAGTGTGAGAGAGAGAGACTGGGAGTGAGAGAGAGAGAGATTGGGAGTGTGAGAGAGAGATAGATTGGGAGTGTGAGAGAGAGAGAGAGATTGGGTGTGTGAGAGAGAGAGATTGGGATTGTGAGAGAGAGATTGGGAGTGTGAGAGAGAGAGGGAGATTGGGAGTGTCAGAGAGAGAGATTGACAGTGTGAGAGAGAGAGAGATTGGGAGTGTCAGAGAGAGAGATTGGGTGTGTGAGAGAGAGATTTAGAGTGTGAGAGAGAGAGGGATTGGATGTGTGAGAGAGAGAGAGATTGGGAGTGTGAGAGAGAGAGATTGGGAGTGTGACAGAGAGATTGGGAGTGTGAGAGAGAGAGATTGGGAGTGAGAGAGAGAGAGACTGGGAGTGAGAGAGAGAGAGATTGGGAGTGTGAGAGAGAGAGATTGGGAGTGTGAGAGAGTTAGAGATTGGGAGTGAGTGAGAGAGAGTGAGATTGGGGGTGTGAGAGAGAGAGATTGGGAGTGTGAGAGAGAGAGAGATTGTGTGTGTGAGAGAGAGAGATTGGGAGTGTGACTGAGTTAGTGATTGGGAGTGTGAGAGAGAGAGAGAGATTGGGAGTGTGAGAGAGAGAGATTGGGAGTCTGAGAGAGAGAGGTTGGGAGTGTGAGAGAGAGAGAGAGATAGGGAGTGTCAGAGAGAAAGATTGGGAGTGTGAGAGAGAGAGAGATTGGGAGTGTCAGGGAGAGAGATTAGGTGTGTGAGAGAGAGATTGGGAGTGTGAGAGAGAGAGAGAGATTGGGAGTGTGAGAGAGAGAGATTGGGAGTGTGAGTGAGTTAGAAATTGGAAGTGTGAGAGAGAGAGAGATTAGGATTGTGAGAGAGAGAGATTGGGAGTGTGAGAGAGAGAGACTGGGAGTGTGAGAGAGAGAGAGAGATTGGGAGTGTCAGTGAGAGATATTGGGAGTGTGAGAGAGAGAGAGATTGGGAGTGTCATAGAGAGAGATGGGGAGTGTGAGAGAGAGAGAGATTGGGAGTGTGAGAGAGAGAGAGATTGGGAGTAAGAGAGAGAGAGATTGGGAGTGTGAGAGAGAGATTGGGAGTTTGAGAGAGAGAGACTGGGAGTGAGAGAGAGAGAGATTGGGAGTGTGAGAGAGAGGTAGATTGGGAGTGTGAGAGAGAGAGAGATTGGGTGTGTGAGAGAGAGAGATTGGGATTTTGAGAGAGAGAGATTGGGAGTGTGAGAGAGAGAGAGAGATTGGGAGTGTCAGAGAGAGAGATTGGGTGTGTGAGAGAGAGATTTAGAGTGTGAGAGAGAGAGGGATTGGGTGTGTGAGAGAGAGAGAGATTGGAGTGTGAGAGAGAGAGATTGGGAGTGTGACAGAGAGATTGGGAGTGTGAGAGAGAGAGAGATTGGGAGTGAGAGAGATAGAGACTGGGAGTGAGAGAGAGAGAGATTGGGGTGTGAGAGAGAGATTGGGAGTGAGAGAGAGAGAGACTGGGAGTGAGAGAGACAGAGATTGGGAGTGTGAGAATGAGAGATTGGGAGTGTGAGAGAGTTAGAGATTGGGAGTGAGTGAGAGAGAGTGAGATTGGGGGTTTGAGAGAGAGAGATTGGGAGTGTGAGAGAGAGAGAGTTTGTGTGTGTGAGAGAGAGAGATTGGGAGTGTGAGTGAGTTAGTGATTGGGAGTGTGAGAGAGAGAGAGAGATTGGGAGTGTGAGAGAGAGAGATTGGGAGTGTGAGAGAGAGAGGTTGGGAGTGTGAGAGAGAGAGAGAGATATGGAGTGTCAGAGAGAAAGATTGGGAGTGTGAAAGAGAGAGAGATTGGGAGTGTCAGGGAGAGAGATTGGCTGTGTGAGAGAGAGATTGGGAGTGTGAGAGAGAGATACTGGGAGTGAGAGAGAGAGAGATTGGGAGTGTGAGAGAGAGAGATTGGGAGTGTGAGTGAGTTAGAAATTGGAAGTGTGAGAGAGAGAGAGATGAGGAGTGTGGGAGAGAGAGATTGGGAGTGTGAGAGAGAGAGACTGGGAGTGTGAGAGAGAGAGAGAGAGTAGAAAGACTGTTTAAAATTAATATTGTTTAAAAGTAATATTGTATATACCCAACAAATGTCAAATCGATTGACACCTACAGAATGTTGGAAAACTGTACCTTTTTGCAATGTAAGCTTTGGCAATATGGTTCTCTGTAAACTTTCACGCCAATAAAGCATTTGAACTGAACTGAACTGAACTGAACTGATTGGGAGTGTCAGTGAGAGATATTGGGAGTGTGAGAGAGAGAGAGATTGGGAGTGTCATAGAGAGAGATGGGGAGTGTGAGAGAGAGAGAGATTGGTGTGAGAGAGAGAGAGTGAGATTGGGGGTGTCAGAGAGAGAGATTGGGAGTGTGAGAGAGATAGAGATTGGGAGTGTCAGAGAGAGAGATTGGGTCTGTGAGAGAGAGATTGGGAACGTGAGAGAGAGAGCGATTGGGTGTCTGAGAGAGAGAGAGATTAGGAGTGTGAGAGAGAGATCGGGAGTGTGAGAGAGAGAGAGATTGGGAGTGTGAGAGAGAGAGATTGGGAGTATGTGAGAGAGAGAGATTGGGAGTATGAGGGAGAGAGAGATTGGGAGTGTGAGAGAGAGAGAGATTGGGAGTGAGAGAGAGACAGATTGGGAGTGAGAGAGAGAGATTGGGAGTGTGAGAGAGAGAGACTGGGAGTGAGAGAGAGAGAGATTGGGAGTGTGAGAGAGAGAGAGATTGGGAGTGTGGAGAGAGAGAATTTGAGTGTGAGAGAGAGAGAATGGGAGTGTGAGAGAGAGAGAGATTGGGAGTGTCAGAGAGAGAGATTGGGAGTGTGAGAGAGAGAGAGTGGGAGTGTCAGAGAGAGAGATTGTGAGTGAGCGAGAGAGAGTGAGATTGGGGGTGTGAGAGAGAGAGAGACTGGGAGTGAGAGAGAGATTGGGAGTGTGAGAGAGAGAGAGATTGCGAGTGAGAGAGAGAGATTGGGAGTGTGAGAGAGAGAGACGGGGAGTGAGAGAGAGAGAGAGATTGGGAGTATGAGAGAGAGAGAGATTGGGAGTGTGATAGAGAGAGATTGGGAGTGTGACAGAGAGAGAGATTGGGAGTGTGAGAGAGAGAGACATTGGGAGTATGAGAGAGAGAGAGATTGGGAGTGTGAGAGAGAGAGATTGGGAGTGTGAGAGACAGAGTGATTGGGAGTGTGAGAGAGAGAGAGATTGGGAGTGTGAGAGAGAGACATTGGGAGTGTGAGAGAGAGAGAGAGATTGGGAGTGTGAGAGAGAGAGAGATTGGGAGTGTGAGAGAGAGAGAGATTGGAAGTGTGAGAGAGAGCTTGATTGGGAGTGTGTGAGAGAGCGGGACTGGGAGTGTGTGAGAGAGAGAGACTGGGAGTGTGAGAGAGAGAGAGACTGGGAGTGTGAGAGAGAGAGAGACTGGGAGTGTGAGAGAGAGAGAGATTGGGAGTGTGAGAGAGAGAGAGATTGGGAGTGAGAGAGAGAGAGATTGGGAGTGTGAGAGAGAGATTGTGAGTGTGAGAGAGAGAGACTGGGAGTGAGAGAGAGAGAGATTGGGAGTGTGAGAGAGAGATAGATTGGGAGTGTGAGAGAGAGAGAGAGATTGGGTGTGTGAGAGAGAGAGATTGGGATTGTGAGAGAGAGATTGGGAGTGTGAGAGAGAGAGAGAGATTGGGAGTGTCAGAGAGAGAGATTGACAGTGTGAGAGAGAGAGAGATTGGGAGTGTCAGAGAGAGAGATTGGGTGTGTGAGAGAGAGATTTAGAGTGTGAGAGAGAGAGGGATTGGATGTGTGAGAGAGAGAGAGATTGGGAGTGTGAGAGAGAGAGATTGGGAGTGTGACAGAGAGATTGGGAGTGTGAGAGAGAGAGATTGGGAGTGAGAGAGAGAGAGACTGGGAGTGAGAGAGAGAGAGATTGGGAGTGTGAGAGAGAGAGATTAGGAGTGTGAGAGAGAGATCGGGAGTGTGAGAGAGAGAGAGATTGGGTGTGTGAGAGAGAGAGAGAATGGTGTGAGAGAGAGAGAGTGAGATTGGGGGTGTCAGAGAGAGAGATTGGGAGTGTGAGAGAGACAGAGATTGGGAGTGTCAGAGAGAGAGATTGGGTCTGTGAGAGAGAGATTGGGAACGTGAGAGAGAGAGCGATTGGGTGTCTGAGAGAGAGAGAGATTAGGAGTGTGAGAGAGAGATCGGGAGTGTGAGAGAGAGAGAGATTGGGTGTGTGAGAGAGAGAGAGAATGGGAGTGTGAGAGAGAGAGATTGGGAGTGTGACAGAGAGATTGGGAGTGTGAGAGAGAGAGAGATTGGGAGTGAGAGAGAGAGAGACTGGGAGTGAGAGAGAGAGAGATTGGGGGTGTGAGAGAGAGAGATTGGGAGTGAGAGAGAGAGAGACTGGGAGTGAGAGCGAGAGAGTTTGGCAGTGTGAGAGAGAGAGAGAGATTGGGAGTGTGAGAAAGAGAGAGAGAGAATGGGAGTGTGAGAGAGAGAGATTGGGAGTATGAGAGAGAGATTGGGAGTGTGAGAGAGAGAGATTGGGAGTGTGAGAGAGTTAGAGATTGGGAGTGTGAGAGAGAGAGAGATTGGAAGTGTGAGAGAGAGAGATTGGGAGTGTGAGAGAGAGAGACGGGGAGTGAGAGAGAGAGAGAGATTGGGAGTATGAGAGAGAGAGAGATTGGGAGTATGATAGAGAGAGATTGGGAGTGTGACAGAGAGAGAGATTGGGAGTGTGACAGAGAGAGAGATTGGGAGTATGAGAGAGAGAGAGATTGGGGTGTGAGAGAGAGAGATTGGGAGTGTGAGAGACAGAGATTGGGAGTGTGAGAGAGAGAGAGATTTGGAGTGTGAGAGAGAGAGACATTGGGAGTGTGAGAGAGAGAGAGAGATTGGGAGTGAGAGAGAGAGAGAGATTGGGAGTGTGAGAGAGAGAGAGATTGGAAGTGTGAGAGAGAGCGAGATTGGGAGTGTGTGAGAGAGCGAGACTGGGAGTGTGTGAGAGAGAGAGACTGGGAGTATGAGAGAGAGAGAGACTGGGAGTGTGAGAGAGAGAGAGACTGGGAGTGTGAGAGAGTGAGAGATTGGGAGTGAGAGAGAGAGAGATTGGGATTGTGAGAGAGAGATTGGGAGTGTGAGAGAGAGAGACTGGGAGTGAGAGAGAGAGAGATTGGGAGTGTGAGAGAGAGATAGATTGGGAGTGTGAGAGAGAGAGAGATTGGGTGTGTGAGAGAGAGAGATTGGGATTGTGAGAGAGAGAGATTGGGAGTGTGAGACAGAGAGAGAGATTGGGAGTGTCAGAGAGAGAGATTGACAGTGTGAGAGAGAGAGAGATTGGGAGTGTCAGAGAGAGAGATTGGGTGTGTGAGAGAGAGATTAGAGTGTGAGAGAGAGTGGGATTGGGTGTGTGAGAGAGAGAGAGATTGGGAGTGTGAGAGAGAGAGATTGGGAGTGTGACAGAGAGATTGGGAGTGTGAGAGAGAGAGAGATTGGGAGTGAGAGAGATAGAGACTGGGAGTGAGAGAGAGAGAGATTGGGGTGTGATAGAGAGAGATTGGGAGTGAGAGAGAGAGAGACTGGGAGTGAGAGAGAGAGAGATTGGGAGTGTGAGAGAGAGAGATTGGGAGTGTGAGAGAGTTAGAGATTGGGAGTGAGTGAGAGAGAGTGTGATTGGGGGTGTGAGAGAGAGAGATTGGGAGTGAGAGAGAGAGAGATTGTGTGTGTGAGAGAGAGAGATTGGGAGTGTGAGTGAGTTAGTGATTGGGAGTGTGAGAGAGAGAGAGAGATTGGGAGTGTGAGAGAGAGAGATTGGGAGTGTGAGAGAGAGAGGTTGGGAGTGTGAGAGAGAGAGAGAGATAGGGAGTGTCAGAGAGAAAGATTGGGAGTGTGAGAGAGAGAGAGATTGGGAGTGTCAGGGAGAGAGATTGGATGTGTGAGAGAGAGATTGGGAGTGTGAGAGAGAGATACTGGGAGTGAGAGAGAGAGAGATTGGGAGTGTGAGAGAGAGAGATTGGGAGTGTGAGTGAGTTAGAAATTGGAAGTGTGAGAGAGAGAGAGATTAGGAGTGTGTGAGAGAGAGATTGGGAGTGTGAGAGAGAGAGACTGGGAGTGTGAGAGAGAGAGAGAGATTGGGAGTGTCAGTGAGAGATATTGGGAGTGTGAGAGAGAGAGAGATTGGGAGTGTCATAGAGAGAGATGGGGAGTGTGAGAGAGAGAGAGATTGGGAGTGTGAGAGAGAGAGAGATTGGGAGTGAGAGAGAGAGAGATTGGGAGTGTGAGAGAGAGATTGGGAGTGTGAGAGAGAGAGACTGGGAGTGAGAGAGAGAGAGATTGGGAGTGTGAGAGAGAGGTAGATTGGGAGTGTGAGAGAGAGAGAGATTGGGTGTGTGAGAGAGAGAGATTGGGATTGTGAGAGAGAGAGATTGGGAGTGTGAGAGAGAGAGAGAGATTGGGAGTGTCAGAGAGAGAGATTGACAGTGTGAGAGAGAGAGAGATTGGGAGTGTCAGAGAGAGAGATTGGGTGTGTGAGAGAGAGATTTAGAGTGTGAGAGAGAGAGGGATTGGGTGTGTGAGAGAGAGAGAGATTGGGAGTGTGAGAGAGGGAGATTGGGAGTATGACAGAGAGCTTGGGAGTGTGAGAGAGAGAGAGATTGGGAGTGAGAGAGATAGAGACTGGGTGTGAGAGAGAGAGAGATTGGGGTGTGAGAGAGAGAGATTGGGAGTGAGAGAGAGAGAGACTGGGAGTGAGAGAGAGAGAGATTGGGAGTGTGAGAGAGAGAGATTGGGAGTGTGAGAGAGTTAGAGATTGGGAGTGAGTGAGAGAGAGTGAGATTGGGGGCGTGAGAGAGAGAGATTGGGAGTGTGAGAGAGAGAGAGTTTGTGTGTGTGAGAGAGAGGGATTGGGAGTGTGAGTGAGTTAGTGATTGGGAGTGTGAGAGAGAGAGAGAGATTGGGAGAGTCAGAGAGAGAGATTGGGAGTGTGAGAGAGAGAGGTTGGGAGTGTGAGAGAGAGAGAGAGATAGGGAGTGTCAGAGAGAAAGATTGGGTGTGTGAAAGAGAGAGAGATTGGGAGTGTCAGGGAGAGAGATTGGGTGTGTGAGAGAGAGATACTGGGAGTGAGAGAGAGAGAGATTGGGAGTGTGAGAGAAAGAGATTGGGAGGGTGAGTGAGTTAGAAATTGGAAGTGTGAGAGAGAGAGAGATTAGGAGTGTGAATGAGAGAGATTGGGAGTGTGAGAGAGAGAGACTGGGAGTGTGAGAGAGAGAGAGATTGGGAGTGTCAGTGAGAGATATTGGGAGTGTGAGAGAGAGAGAGATTGGGAGTGTCATAGAGAGAGATGGGGAGTGTGAGAGATAGAGAGATTGGGAGTGAGAGAGAGAGAGTGAGATTGGGGGTGTCAGAGAGAGAGATTGGGAGTGTGAGAGAGACAGAGATTGGGAGTGTTAGAGAGAGAGATTGGGTCTGTGAGAGAGAGATTGGGAGCGTGAGAGAGAGAGAGATTGGGTGTCTGAGAGAGAGAGAGATTAGGAGTGTGAGAGAGAGATTGGGAGTGTGAGAGAGAGAGAGATTGGGTGTGTGAGAGAGAGAGAGATTGGGAGTGTGAGAGAGAGAGATTGGGAGTGTGACAGAGAGATTGGAAGTGTGAGAGAGAGAGAGATTGGGAGTGAGAGAGAGAGAGACTGGGAGTGAGAGAGAGAGAGATTGGGGGTGTGAGAGAGAGAGATTGGGAGTGAGAGAGAGAGAGACTGTGAGTGAGAGCGAGAGAGATTGGGTGTCTGAGAGAGAGAGAGATTAGGAGTGTGAGAGAGAGATTGGGAGTGTGAAAGAGAGAGAGATTGGGTGTGTGAGAGAGAGAGAGATTGGGAGTGTGAGAGAGAGAGATTGGGAGTATGAGAGAGAGATTGGGAGTGTGAGAGAGAGAGATTGGGAGTGTGAGAGAGTTAGAGATTGGGAGTGTGAGAGAAAGAGAGATTGGAACTGTGAGAGAGAGAGATTGGGAGTGTGAGAGAGAGAGACGGGGAGTGAGAGAGAGAGAGAGATTGGGAGTATGAGAGAGAGAGAGATTGGGAGTGTGATAGAGAGAGATTGGGAGTGTGACAGAGAGAGAGATTGGGAGTGTGACAGAGAGAGAGATTGGGAGTATGAGAGAGAGAGAGATTGGGAGTGTGAGAGAGAGGTAGATTGGGAGTGTGAGAGAGAGAGAGATTGGGTGTGTGAGAGAGAGAGATTGGGATTGTGAGAGAGAGAGATCAAAATCTGGCTCAAAATATTTGACAGCAAAATCCTGCCCATTGCACTGTACGGTAGTGAAGTATGGGGCCCGCTAAATCACCAAAGCTACACTAAATGGGAAAAACACACAATAGAAGCCCTACATGCAGAATTCTGCCGAAGCATCCTTCGCACCCAAAGAAAAACGCCAACAAATGCATGCAGAGCCGAACTAGGCAGATACCCACTGATAATAAACATCCAAAAACGAGCACTAAACTTCCTAAATCACCTCAAATCTAGCTCCCCAGACACCCTTCATTTCAAAGCCTTTCAGACCCAAGAGCTAAACCCAGAAAAGAGTCCCCTGAGTCAGCTGCTACGGAAACTAAGTACTCAGCCGGACCCTGACCAGCCCCAGACCAACACAGCCGTCCAAACACCAATCCGAGTGAACCAAATCATTAAAAAATGCAAAGAAACCTACCTGGAACATTGGAACAAAATAACCGAAAGCCAAAGCAGATTAGAATGTTACCGGGCCCTAAAAAGAGAATATAAACTGGCAGACTACCTCACGACCATCAGAGACACAAAACAGAGACAGACCCTCACCAGGTACAGACTAAGCGACCACCAACTGGAAATTGAAAAAGGCAGATACAAGAAATCCTGGCAGCCTAGAGAGAATAGAATATGCGATCAATGTCTGGCTGGCGAGGTTGAAACAGAAATGCATTTCCTGCTAAAATGCGAAAAATTCAACACATCAAGAAACATATTATTCAACAAGCTAAGCCAAACAACCCCAGATTTCAAGGAATTGGATGATCTGTCAAAATTGAGATTAGTCCTAGGAGAAGGAGACAGACCATACCTTGGGGCCAAATATGTAACAACATGTCACAACCTGAGGACTGTTTAAAATTAAGACTGTTTAAAATTAATATTGAACGTACCAAATGAAGTACAAAGACTGTTTAAAATTAATATTGTTTAAAAGTAATATTGTATGTACCCAACAAATGTCAAATCGATTGACACCTACAGAATGTTGGAAAACTGTACCTTTTTGCTATGTACGCTTTGGCAATATGGTTCTCTGTAAACTTTCATGCCAATAAAGCATTTTAATTGGAATTGGAATTGGATTGGGAGTGTGAGAGAGAGAGAGAGATTGGGAGTGTCAGAGAGAGAGATTGACAGTGTGAGAGAGAGAGAGATTGGGAGTGTCAGAGAGAGAGATTGGGTGTGTGAGAGAGAGATTTAGAGTGTGAGAGAGAGAGGGATTGGGTGTGTGAGAGAGAGAGAGATTGGGAGTGTGAGAGAGGGAGATTGGGAGTGTGACAGAGAGCGTGGGAGTGTGAGAGAGAGAGAGATTGGGAGTGAGAGAGATAGAGCCTGGGAGTGAGAGAGAGAGAGATTGGGGTGTGAGAGAGAGAGATTGGGAGTGAGAGAGAGAGAGACTGGGAGTGAGAGAGAGAGAGATTGGGAGTGTGAGAGAGAGAGATTGGGAGTGTGAGAGAGTTAGAGATTGGGAGTGAGTGAGAGAGAGTGAGATTGGGGGCGTGAGAGAGAGAGATTGGGAGTGTGAGAGAGAGAGAGTTTGTGTGTGTGAGAGAGAGAGATTGGGAGTGTGAGTGAGTTAGTGATTGGGAGTGTGAGAGAGAGAGAAAGATTGGGAGAGTGAGAGAGAGAGATTGGGAGTGTGAGAGAGAGAGGTTGGGAGTGTGAGAGAGAGAGAGAGATAGGGAGTGTCAGAGAGAAAGATTGGGTGTGTGAAAGAGAGAGAGATTGGGAGTGTCAGGGAGAGAGATTGGGTGTGTGAGAGAGAGATACTGGGAGTGAGAGAGAGAGAGATTGGGAGTGTGAGAGAGAGAGATTGGGAGGGTGAGTGAGTTAGAAATTGGAAGTGTGAGAGAGAGAGAGATTAGGAGTGTGAATGAGAGAGATTGGGAGTGTGAGAGAGAGAGACAGGGAGTGTGAGAGAGAGAGAGATTGGGAGTGTCAGTGAGAGATATTGGGAGTGTGAGAGAGAGAGAGATTGGGAGTGTCATAGAGAGAGATGGGGAGTGTGAGAGATAGAGAGATTGGGAGTGAGAGAGAGAGAGTGAGATTGGGGGTGTCAGAGAGAGAGATTGGGAGTGTGAGAGAGACAGAGATTGGGAGTGTTAGAGAGAGAGATTGGGTCTGTGAGAGAGAGATTGGGAGCGTGAGAGAGAGGGAGATTGGGTGTCTGAGAGAGAGAGAGATTAGGAGTGTGAGAGAGAGATTGGGAGTGTGAGAGAGAGAGAGATTGGGTGTGTGAGAGAGAGAAAGATTGGGAGTGTGAGAGAGAGAGATTGGGAGTGTGACAGAGAGATTGGAAGTGTGAGAGAGAGAGAGATTGGGAGTGAGAGAGAGAGAGACTGGGAGTGAGAGAGAGAGAGATTGGGGGTGTGAGAGAGAGATTGGGAGTGAGAGAGAGAGAGACTGTGAGTGAGAGCGAGAGAGAATGGGTGTCTGAGAGAGAGAGAGATTAGGAGTGTGAGAGAGAGATTGGGAGTGTGAAAGAGAGAGAGATTGGGTGTGTGAGAGAGAGAGAGATTGGGAGTGTGAGAGAGAGAGATTGGGAGTATGAGAGAGAGATTGGGAGTGTGAGAGAGAGAGATTGGGAGTGTGAGAGAGTTAGAGATTGGGAGTGTGAGAGAAAGAGAGATGGAAGTGTGAGAGAGAGAGATTGGGAGTGTGAGAGAGAGAGACGGGGAGTGAGAGAGAGAGAGAGATTGGGAGTATGAGAGAGAGAGAGATTGGGAGTGTGATAGAGAGAGATTGGGAGTGTGACAGAGAGAGAGATTGGGAGTGTGACAGAGAGAGAGATTGGGAGCATGAGAGAGAGAGAGATTGGGAGTGTGAGAGAGACAGATTGGGAGTGTGAGAGACAGAGTGATTGGGAGTGTGAGAGAGAGAGAGATTTGGAGTGTGAGAGAGAGAGACATTGGGAGTGTGAGAGAGAGAGATAGATTGGGAGTGTGAGAGAGAGAGAGATTGGATGTGTGAGAGAGAGAGATTGGGATTGTGAGAGAGAGAGATTGGGAGTGTGAGAGAGAGAGAGAGATTGGGAGTGTCAGAGAGAGAGATTGACAGTGTGAGAGAGAGAGAGATTGGGAGTGTCAGAGAGAGAGATTGGGTGTGTGAGAGAGAGATTTAGAGTGTGAGAGAGAGAGGGATTGGGTGTGTGAGAGAGAGAGAGATTGGGAGTGTGAGAGAGAGAGATTGGGAGTGTGACAGAGAGATTGGGAGTTTGAGAGAGAGAGAGATTGGGAGTGAGAGAGATAGAGACTGGGAGTGAGAGATAGAGAGATTGGGGTGTGAGAGAGAGAGATTGGGAGTGAGAGAGAGAGAGACTGGGAGTGAGAGAGAGAGAGTTTGGGAGTGTGAGAGAGAGAGATTGGGAGTGTGAGAGAGTTAGAGATTGGGAGTGAGTGAGAGAGAGTGAGATTGGGGGTGTGAGAGAGAGAGATTGGGAGTGTGAGAGAGAGAGAGATTGTGTGTGTGAGAGAGAGAGATTGGGAGTGTGAGTGAGTTAGTGATTGGGAATGTGAGAGAGAGAGAGAGATTGGGAGTGTGAGAGAGAGAGATTGGGAGTGTGAGAGAGAGAGGTTGGGAGTGTGAGAGAGAGAGAGAGATAGGGAGTGTCAGAGAGAAAGATTGGGAGTGTGAGAGAGAGAGAGATTGGGAGTGTCAGGGAGAGAGATTGGGTGTGTGAGAGAGAGATTGGGAGTGTGAGAGAGAGATACTGGGAGTGAGAGAGAGAGAGATTGGGAGTGTGAGAGTGAGAGATTGGGAGTGTGAGTGAGTTAGAAATTGGAAGTGTGAAAGAGAGAGAGATTGGGTGTGTGAGAGAAAGAGAGATTGGGAGTGTGAGAGAGAGAGATTGGGAGTATGAGAGAGAGATTGGGAGTGTGAGAGAGAGAGATTGGGAGTGTGAGAGAGTTAGAGATTGGGAGTGTGAGAGAAAGAGAGATTGGATGTGTGAGAGAGAGAGATTGGGAGTGTGAGAGAGAGAGACGGGGAGTGAGAGAGAGAGAGAGATTGGGAGTATGAGAGAGAGAGAGATTGGGAGTGTGATAGAGAGAGATTGGGAGTGTGACAGAGAGAGAGATTGGGTGTGTGACAGAGAGAGAGATTGGGAGTATGAGAGAGAGAGAGATTGGGAGTGTGAGAGAGACAGATTGGCAGTGTGAGAGACAGATTGATTGGGAGTGTGAGAGAGAGAGAGATTTGGAGTGTGAGAGAGAGAGACATTGGGAGTGTGAGAGAGAGAGATAGATTGGGAGTGTGAGAGAGAGAGAGATTGGGTGTGTGAGAGAGAGAGATTGGGATTGTGAGAGAGAGAGATTGGGAGTGTGAGAGAGAGAGAGAGATTGGGAGTGTCAGAGAGAGAAATTGACAGTGTGAGAGAGAGAGAGATTGGGAGTGTCAGAGAGAGAGATTGGGTGTGTGAGAGAGAGATTTAGAGTGTGAGAGAGAGAGGGATTGTGTGTGTGAGAGAGAGAGAGATTGGGAGTGTGAGAGAGAGAGATTGGGAGTGTGACAGAGAGATTGGGAGTGTGAGAGAGAGAGAGATTGGGAGTGAGAGAGATAGAGACTGGGAGTGAGAGAGAGAGAGATTGGGGTGTGAGAGAGAGAGATTGGGAGTGAGAGAGAGAGAGACTGGGAGTGAGAGAGAGAGAGATTGGGAGTGTGAGAGAGAGAGATTGGGAGTGTGAGAGAGTTAGAGATTGGGAGTGAGTGAGAGAGAGTGAGATTGGGGGTGTGAGAGAGAGAGATTGGGAGTGTGAGAGAGAGAGAGATTGTGTGTGTGAGAGAGAGAGATTGGGAGTGTGAGTGAGTTAGTGATTGGGAATGTGAGAGAGAGAGAGAGATTGGGAGTGTGAGAGAGAGAGATTGGGAGTGTGAGAGAGAGAGATTGGGAGTGTGAGAGAGTTAGAGATTGGGAGTGAGTGAGAGAGAGTGAGATTGGGGGTGTGAGAGAGAGAGATTGGGAGTGTGAGAGAGAGAGAGATTGTGTGTGTGAGAGAGAGAGATTGGGAGTGTGAGTGAGTTAGTGATTGGGAATGTGAGAGAGAGAGAGAGATTGGGAGTGTGAGAGAGAGAGATTGGGAGTGTGAGAGAGAGAGGTTGGGAGTGTGAGAGAGAGAGAGAGATAGGGAGTGTCAGAGAGAAAGATTGGGAGTGTGAGAGAGAGAGAGATTGGGAGTGTCAGGGAGAGAGATTGGGTTTGTGAGAGAGATTGGGTGTGTGAGAGAGATTGGGAGTGTGAGAGAGAGAGAGATTGGGAGTGTCAGAGAGAGAGATTGGGAGTGTGAGAGAGAGAGAGATTGGGTGTGTCAGGGAGAGAGATTGGGTTTGTGAGAGAGATTGGGTGTGTGAGAGAGATTGGGAGTGTGAGAGAGAGAGAGATTGGGAGTGAGAGAGACAGAGACTGGGAGTGAGAGAGAGAGAGATTGTGGGTGTGAGAGGGAGAGATTGGGAGTGAGAGAGAGAGAGACTGGGAGTGAGAGCGAGAGAGATTGGGAGTGTGAGAGAGAGAGAGAGATTGGGAGTGTGAGAGAGAGAGACTGGGAGTGAGAGAGAGAGAGATTGGGAGTGTGAGAGAGAGAGATTGGGAGTGTGAGTGAGTTAGAGATCGGGAGTGTGAGAGAGAGAGAGATTAGGAGTGTGCGAGAGAGAGATTGGGAGTGTGAGAGAGAGAGACTGGGAGTGTGAGAGAGACAGAGAGATTGTGAGTGTCAGAGAGAGATATTGGGAGTGTGAGAGAGAGAGAGATTGGGAGTGTCATAGAGAGAGATGGGGAGTGTGAGAGAGAGAGAGATTGGGAGTGAGAGAGAGAGAGGAGAGAGACCGAGCACCCGTGAGCAAAACAGCAGCCGGGGGATCGGAGCCAGAACAGCGCAGGAAAACCCGGGAACAGAGAGAGAGAAACCGGGAACAGAGAGAGAGAACTCCAAAACAGGGAGAGAGAGAGAGCAGAGCCCGAGCAGCAACCGGAGCACGGAGCCTGAAGCCGGAGAAAGGCCCGAGGAACCGGGCCGAGCGAGGCACCGGAGAGAAGGAGAGCGAGCAGCAACAGGAGTAGACACAGACCGGGAGGAGCGGCCCGAGCCAGTCAAAGAGGCGAGTGGAGAGGTAGGGGTGCCGGATCGGGTCGGGCCTGGAGAGCGAGCAAGCCCGGGGCCTGAAACCCGAGAAACTCCGGGGTCGGAGAAACTCGGACAAACACCGGGCCGGGACAGCACAGCCGAGCCGAGGGGCTGGGGCCAGGGCAGAAGCCCGGAGAGAGCGTTGGGAGCTGAGAGCTGAGAGCGCGAAATTTGAACGAAGGGAAACGGCTGAAAGGAGAAAAGGAGCAAAGAGAGGTAACTGCACCTAGAGAGAGAGAGACGGAGCGAGAGAGCGTGAGAGAGAGAGAGAGAGAGGAGAGGAAACACCAGCTGGAGAGAAAAAGCCGGAGAAATAAGTTTTACCTAACTCTACCTAAGTTTCATTTTAGTTAAAGTTAGTTCGGAAAAAGTTTAATTTTATTTAAATTTAGCTCGAAAAAAAAAAAAAACCTGAAAAAAGAACAACAAACCCGCGAGGAAAAGGAATAGAAACCCGAGAGAAACGATAAACTACCCGAACCAAGAGCCTGTGAGAAAAAGAGAAAGATAAACCTTTAAGAGCAGCTATATCAAAGATGAACCCCTGAAAAACTCCCAATTTTGGACCTAAAAGTGGGCTAAGGTGGAACACGACACAAAAAAGAGAAAAAAAAAAAGTTATCTATCTGAGACAAAAAACAAACGACTACAATGAGCAGGGAAATGATATATCCTGAGCAATGCACAAAAAATAAAGCAAAGGAAAAATACAAGTACACAACACTAAAAAATAACCCAGAAATCCTCTACGTGGACTATACCACACACAAAGGGACTAAGCTGAAGAACAACCTCATATTCTACACCGAATACGTCACCACCTGGAAGGAGACTTTACAAAAACACTACACATACGTCTCCAGTGAAGGTATTGGCAGTGGAGGCAGACTGAAAATATGTAAAGATGGAAACCTAGATAAAGATGACCCCCTGCTAACCATAAGCTACTACAACAAAAATAGAAAGATCATGATACAGGGGAATGTGGAAAATCTGGACACCTTCGAAAAGGAATTCCCCCAGTTGAAAACTAAGGCAGACACAAAGAGGACCAATGGACAGGAAGCAAAAGAGAGTCGAACAGAGGATGAGGAGAGCCAAGTGGAGGAAGAAGAAGAGAGACCAGCAGAGGAAAACACCTCCCTGTACATCTCCACCCCCCCCACACCTCTCAACGAAAACAAAATGATGAAAGAGAATCTGGCCAAACTAGAACTTGATTTCAACGAATACAGAGAAACACTGGCCAAGAATTTGAAGGAGGAATTCAAACAGCTAAAAACGGAACACGAGTCCACCATCCACAAGCTAAGAAAGACCATAGAGGAGCAAAGAAATGAGATCAAAGAACTCCGTACTCAACTAAACAAAATGAAGGAGACCGTAGAAAGGCTCAGCAGGCAACACAAACCTCTTAAGGTCCAAAAACCTGAGGACACAAAAACAACACACACAAGGACACAGAACCCGCCGGATGCCACCCCACACGAAGACACACCGAAAGCCACAAACCCCGCTCCAACCAGCCCTCAGTCGAGTCATGCCCAGACTACTGCTACCCAGTCCTCACACACAGGAACACAAAAACCGACAGATACCCCCCCAAACGAGGACACACCGAAAGCCCCAAACCCCGCTCCTGCCACACAACATATCCCAGAAACCCAGCCAACAACCAGCCACCAGGCGAGTCCTACCCAGACTACTGTTACCCAGTCTGATAAACCAGCCCCTCAGGCGGTCCTGCTGACCGACTCCAACGGAAAGTTTCTGGACCCCCAGAGGCTGTTCCCAGACCATCAAGTCCTGAAAAAATGGTGCAGCAACACAGGCCAAGCAATGAAGATCCTGAACAAAGAATCCCTTGGAAGCCCCAAATGGATTGTGATCCACACAGGCACGAACGACCTACGCACCCTACAGGAAGGCACGGCTTGGGCGGTGAGCAGGATGGCAGAAAAGGCCAGCAGGGAATTCCCCGAGGCGCGGATCGTGATCTCCACACTACTGCCCAGAAAGGACATCCCAGCCTATATAATCCACAACACCAACAGGGAGATCGACACGAGATGTTCTGTCCTCCCCAACGTCTCCCTGGCCCATCATCCAAACATCAACACAAGGGACCTCTATGACGAAATACATCTACTCAAACAGCGGATGGGGGTCTTCGCAAGAAACCTCATAAACACTGCCAAAAGACGCAGCCCTCCCACCCCCCCTACCATTGGGAGCCCAAACAGGACCACCAATGTCCCCCACCCCCCTTTACAAAACCGACAACAGAACCGTGCTTTTATACCTGACCCAAGACCCCCCTCGAGACCACAGACTGTAGACCAAGAACTGAGAAAGATCATGACGATGCTGAACAGCCTGATAGAAAGCCGGAGAAATTATTAATATTGTTATTTATCATTATCATTATTGTTATCTTATCAGTATTATTACTATTATTAGATAGATATATGTGCATGCCTCATGAAATTTATACTAAATCATCACTTAGCATTATAGAAAATAGTGTTTCCACACTCATCCCACAAAATAGGTCCATTTTATTTCGTTTTATTGAACTATATAAATGCGTTCTTTCCACATAAGCTGCTGGAATATCCAGGGCCTCCGCTCCTCAACTTTTGGGATGAAGAGTACAGACCCTGAATTCCTAAAAGCTATAAAAGACATTGATATAATTGTGTTAACAGAAACATGGTGCCAAAAGGACATGCCGACCCACTGTCCTCCAATGTACCATGAAATCATTGTGCCCTCAGTAAAGAACACTAAAACACGCAAGGGCAGAACCTCCGGGGGAATATTGGTGTGGTATAAGGGAGAACTGGACAAACACATCTCACCGGTAAAACAGGGGAAATCACACGTATGGCTAAAACTAGATAAAAATATAGGAATAGCAAAAAAAGATGTTTACTTATGTGCGATCTACATACCTCCAATAGATTCGCCATATTTCGAAGAGGAGTTATTTGATACTCTCCACATGGAAATCAGCCATTTCCAGGCCCAAGGAAAGGTGATAATATTTGGGGACCTAAATGCAAGGACCGGTTGTGAACCTGACTTCATAGACCCACAGGGAAACAACCATGTGTTTGGCCAGACCCCTTTAGATGTCACACCAGCCATCGCAAATCGGAACAACCTTGATCGTGAAATAAATAAAAGCGGTAGGTAGGTAGTGCAACTCTGCCGAGCCTTAGGCCTGTACTTAGTTAATGGTAGGTTCGGAGGGGACTCCCTAGGGAGACTCACATACTCCTCAACTCTTGGGTCTAGTGTGGTGGACTATACAATCACTGACCTGGACCCCTGCGATATCAACGCATTCACTGTCAGGCAGCAATCCCCCCTCTCAGACCATAACCAAATAAATGTGTACCTTAACCTTTCTGCCCAAACTACAGACACAAAAAAGGAACACAGTAAGCTACATAAAATAAACCAGACATACAGATGGGCCCCAGACAGTGGAGATAAATTCATCACAGCACTAAATTCAACTGATCTCACAAGTAAAATTTCAAAATTTAAAGAAAATCTATATGAGATCACCAGAGATGGTGTAAACACGGCCATAGAGGATATAAACATGATCTTCCATGAGGCAGCTGTAAAAGCCGACCTCGTGAAACAGAAGAGGAAGCATCAAAAAAGACAAAATAAAAATATGAAATGGTTTGACCACGAATGCAAAAATGCCAGAAAAGACCTGAGAAAAATATCAAACCAAAAGCATCGGCAACCAAACAATCCAGACCTACGTACTAGATACAATGAAACCCTCAAAAGATATAAACACACCATTAGGAACAAAACACAAAACTATACCCACAAAATACTCGAAGAAATTGAAAACTCCACCAATCCAAAACAATTCTGGGAAATGTGGAATAACCTGAGTACAACACAATTGCAAGCATTACCAATCCAAGATGGCGACATCTGGAGAACACATTTTGAAAACCTCTACAAAGACATCCCAATAAACGAAACAAACCCAAGTCAACATCAGGTCACAGAAAAACTCCACACATTAGAAGCAACAATTAAAGACAACCAAAACCCTCTAGACTCCCCAATCACATGGAAAGAACTGGCCACAAAAACAAAATCTCTCCACCTAAAGAAAGCCTGTGGCCCAGACAACATCAAAAATGAAATGCTAAAGTTCAGTAATATGGAGATGCAGGGTGCGATACTCAAACTATTCAACATCATATTACGCTCAGGCTGTTTTCCCGATATCTGGTGCCAAGGACTAATCTCCCCCATATATAAAAGTGGAAACAAATCAGACCCAAATAACTACCGCGGCATCTGTGTCAACAGTTGTCTAGGGAAGTTATTCTGCAGTATTCTAAATAGTAGATTACTTGATTTTCTTAACAAACATAATATCCTCAGAAAAAACCAAATAGGCTTTCTTCCAAAACACCGCACCGCCGACCATATCTATACCCTTCACACCCTCATCGAAAAACATAAACACCAAACAAAAAATGGGAAAATATTCGCCTGTTTCATCGACTTCAAGAAAGCCTTTGACTCTATATGGCACGAAGGG
The DNA here is from genome assembly GCF_052327205.1 of Somniosus microcephalus. Taxonomy (NCBI): domain Eukaryota; kingdom Metazoa; phylum Chordata; class Chondrichthyes; order Squaliformes; family Somniosidae; genus Somniosus; species Somniosus microcephalus. Next base: position 115,239,967 of record NC_140990.1, read on the forward strand.
CTCTATTATAAACTTCTTCAGTGTGGAATAGGGGGCAAAGTCTATGACCTTATTAAATCAATGTATCTGAAAAACAAATGCGGGGTCAAAATTGGAGACAAACGCACCGATTTCTTCACCCAGAGAAGAGGCGTCCGGCAGGGCTGCAATTTGAGCCCGACCCTGTTCAACATATACATAAATGAATTAGCAGACATGCTGGAGCAAAGCGAGTCACCAGGTCTCCGTCTCCTGGATGGAGAAGTGAAGTCCCTGTTCTATGCGGACGACCTGGTTCTGCTGTCTCCCACAGAACAGGGATTACAGCAACAACTAGACCTACTCGACAAATACTGCCAAAATTGGGCTCTAACAGTAAATCTAAAGAAAACCAACATCATGATTTTTCAGAAAAGACCCAGATGTCAGGAAAACAAATACTAGTTTACCCTCAGTGATACCACTATAGGACACACTATGAGCTACACCTACCTTGGTCTAACTATTACAGCATCAGGGAGCTTCAGCATAGCAGTGAATGCACTAAAAGAAAAAGCCCGAAGAGCCCTATATGCAATAAAAAGAAAATTCTACAACATCCAAATCCCAATCAAAATCTGGCTCAAAATTTTTGACAGCATAATCCTGCCCATTGCACTGTACGGTAGTGAAGTATGGGGCCCGCTAAATCACCAAAGCTACACTAAATGGGAAAAACACACAATAGAAGCCCTACATGCAGAATTCTGCCGAAGCATCCTTCGCACCCAAAGAAAAACGCCAACAAATGCATGCAGAGCCGAACTAGGCAGATACCCACTGATAATAAACATCCAAAAACGAGCACTAAACTTCCTAAATCACCTCAAATCTAGCTCCCCAGACACCCTTCATTTCAAAGCCTTTCAGACCCAAGAGCTAAACCCAGAAAAGAGTCCCCTGAGTCAGCTGCTACTGAAACTAAGTACTCAGCCGGACCCTGACCAGCCCCAGACCAACACAGCCGTCCAAACACCAATCCGAGTGAACCAAATCATTAAAAAATGCAAAGAAACCTACCTGGAACATTGGAACAAAATAACCGAAAGCCAAAGCAGATTAGAATGTTACCGGGCCCTAAAAAGAGAATATAAACTGGCAGACTACCTCACGACCATCAGAGACACAAAACAGAGACAGACCCTCACCAGGTACAGACTAAGCGACCACCAACTGGAAATTGAAAAAGGCAGATACAAGAAATCCTGGCAGCCTAGAGAGAATAGAATATGCGATCAATGTCTGGCTGGCGAGGTTGAAACAGAAATGCATTTCCTCCTAAAATGCGAAAAATTCAACACATCAAGAAACATATTATTCAACAAGCTAAGCCAAACAACCCCAGATTTCAAGGAATTGGATGATCTGTCAAAATTGAGATTAGTCCTAGGAGAAGGAGACAGACCATACCTTGGGGCTAAATATGTAACAACATGTCACAACCTGAGGACTGTTTAAAAGTAAGACTGTTTAAAATTAATATTGAACGTACCAAATGAAGTAGAAAGACTGTTTAAAATTAATATTGTTTAAAAGTAATATTGTATATACCCAACAAATGTCAAATCGATTGACACCTACAGAATGTTGGAAAACTGTACCTTTTTGCTATGTAAGCTTTGGCAATATGGTTCTCTGTAAACTTTCATGCCAATAAAGCATTTGAACTGAACTGAACTGAACTGATTGGGAATGTGAGAGAGATTGGGAGTGTGAGAGAGAGAGAGAGAGATTGGGAGTGAGAGAGAGAGAGATTGGGAGTGAGAGAGAGAGAGATTGGGAGTGTGAGAGAGAGAGATTGGGAGTGTGAGAGAGAGAGATTGGGAGTGTGAGAGAGAGAGAGATTTTGGAGTGTGAGAGAGAGAGGGATTGGGAGTGTGAGAGAGAGAGATTGGGAGTGTGAGAGAGAGCGAGATTGGAAGTGTGAGAGAGAGCGAGATTGGGAGTGTGTGAGAGGGCGAGACTGGGCGTGTGTGAGAGAGAGAGACTGGGAGTGAGAGAGAGAGAGAGACTGGGAGTGTGAGAGAGAGAGATTGGGAGTGTGAGTGAGTTAGTGATTGGGAGTGTGAGAGAGAGAGAGAGATTTGGAGTGTGAGAGAGAGAGATTGGGAATGTGAGAGAGAGAGTTTGGGAGTGTGAGAGAGAGAGAGAGATAGGAAGTGTAAGAGAGAAAGTTTGGGAGTGTGAGAGAGAGAGAGATTGGGAGTGTCAGGGAGTGAGATTGGGTGTGTGAGAGAGAGATTGGGAGTGTGAGAGAGAGAGAGATTGGAAGTGTGAGAGAGAGCGAGATTGGGAGTGTGTGAGAGGGCGAGACTGGGAGAGTGTGAGAGAGAGAGACTGGGAGTGTGAGAGAGAGAGAGACTGGGAGTGTGAGAGAGAGAGAGACTGGGAGTGTGAGAGAGAGAGAGATTGGGAGTGTGAGAGAGAGAGTGATTGGGAGAGTGAAAAGTAGAGATTGGGAGTGTGAGAGAGAGAGATTGGGAGTGTGAGAGAGTGAGAGATTGGGAGTGAGAGGGAGAGAGAGATTGGGAGTGTGAGAGACAGAGACTGGGAGTGAGAGAGAAAGAGATTGGGAGTGTGAGAGAGAGAGATTGGGAGTGTGAGTGAGTTAGTGATTGGGAGTGTGAGAGAGAGAGAGATTGGGTTTGTGAGAGAGAGAGATTGGAAGTGTGACAGAGAGAGGTTGGGAGTGTGAGAGAGAGAGAGAGATAGGGAGTGTCAGAGAGAGAGATTGGCAGTGTGAGAGAGAGAGAGATTGGGAGTGTGAGAGAGAGAGAGATTGGGTGTGTGAGAGAGTGAGAGATTGGGAGTGTGAGAGAGAGAGATTGCGAGTGTGACAGAGAGATTGGGAGTGTGAGAGAGAGAGAGAGATTGGGAGAGAGAGAGACAGAGACTGGGAGTGAGAGAGAGAGAGATTGGGGGTGTGAGAGAGAGAGATTGGGAGTGAGAGAGAGAGAGACTGGGAGTGAGAGAGAGAGAGATTGGGAGTGTGAGAGAGAGAGATTGGGAGTGTGAGAGAGTTACAGATTGTGAGTGTGAGAGAGAGTGAGATTGGGGGTGTGAGAGAGAGAGATTGGGAGTGTGAGAGAGAGAGAGATTGTGTGTGTGAGAGAGAGAGATTGGGAGTGTGAGTGAGTTAGTGATTGGGAGTGTGAGAGAGAGAGAGATTGGGAGTGTGAGAGAGAGAGATTGGGAGTGTGAGAGAGAGAGGTTGGGATTGTGAGAGAGAGAGAGAGATAGGGAGTGTCAGAGAGAAAGATTGGGAGTGTGAGAGAGAGAGAGATTGGGAGTGTCAGGGAGAGAGATTGGGTGTGTGAGAGAGAGATTGGGAGTGTGAGAGAGAGAGAGATTGGGAGTGTGAGAGTGAGAGAGATTGGGAGTGAGAGAGAGAGAGACTGGGAGCGAGAGAGAGAGAGATTGTGGGTGTGAGAGAGATAGATTGGGAGTGTGAGGGAGAGAGACTGGGAGTGAGAGAGAGAGAGATTGGGAGCGTGAGAGAGAGAGATTGGGAGTGTGAGTGAGTTAGAGATTGGGAGTGTGAGGGAGAGAGTGAGATTGGGGGAGTGAGAGAGAGAGACTGGGATTGTGAGAGAGAGATTGGGAGTGTGAGAGAGAGAGAGATTGGGAGTCTGAGGGAGAGAAACTGGGAGTGAGAGGGAGAGATTGGGAGTGAGAGAGAGAGAGAGTGTGTGTGTGATAGAGAGAGAGATTGGGAGTGTGAGAGAGAGAGATTGTGCGTGTGAGAGAGAGAGAGAGATTGGGAGTGTAAGAGAGAGAGATTGGGTGTGTGAGAGAGAGATTGGGAGCGTGAGAGAGAGAGAGATTGGGTGTCTGAGAGAGAGAGAGATTGGGAGTGTGAGAGAGAGAGATTGGGAGTGTGACAGAGAGATTGGGAGTGTGAGAGAGAGAGAGATTGGGAGTGAGAGAGAGAGAGATTGGGAGTGAGAGAGAGAGAGGTTGGGAGTGTGAGAGAGAGAGTGAGATTGGGAGTGTGAGAGAGAGAGAGATTGGGAGTGTGAGAGAGAGAGACATTGGGAGTGTTAAAGAGAGAGATTGGGAGTGTGAGAGATAGAGATTGGGAGTGTGAGAGAGAGAGAGATTGGAAGTGTGAGAGAGAGCGAGATTGGGAGTGTGTGAGAGGGCGAGTCTGGGCGTGTGTGAGAGAGAGAGACTGGGAGTGAGAGAGAGAGAGAGACTGGGAGTGTGAGAGAGAGAGATTGGGAGTGTGAGTGAGTTAGTGATTGGGAGTGTGAGAGAGAGAGAGAGATTTGGAGTGTGAGAGAGAGATTGGGAATGTGAGAGAGAGAGTTTGGGAGTGTGAGAGAGAGAGAGAGATAGGAAGTGTAAGAGAGAAAGATTGGGAGTGTGAGAGAGAGAGAGATTGGGAGTGTCAGGGAGTGAGATTGGGTGTGTGAGAGAGAGATTGGGAGTGTGAGAGAGAGAGAGATTGGAAGTGTGAGTGAGAGCGAGATTGGGAGTGTGTGAGAGGGCGAGACTGGGAGAGTGTGAGAGAGAGAGACTGGGAGTGTGAGAGAGAGAGAGACTGGGAGTGTGAGAGAGAGAGAGACTGGGAGTGTGAGAGAGAGAGAGATTGGGAGTGTGAGAGAGAGAGTGATTGGGAGAGTGAGAAGTAGAGATTGGGAGTGTGAGAGAGAGAGAGATTGGGAGTGTGAGAGAGTGAGAGATTGGGAGTGAGAGAGAGAGAGATTGGGAGTGTGAGAGAGAGATTGGGAGTGTGAGAGAGAGAGACTGGGAGTGAGAGAGAAAGAGATTGGGAGTGTGAGAGAGAGAGATTGGGAGTGTGAGTGAGTTAGTGATTGGGAGTGTGAGAGAGAGAGAGATTGGGTTTGTGAGAGAGAGAGATTGGAAGTGTGAGAGAGAGAGGTTGGGAGTGTGAGAGAGAGAGAGAGATAGGGAGTGTCAGAGAGAGAGATTGGCAGTGTGAGAGAGAGAGAGATTGGGAGTGTGAGAGAGAGAGAGATTGGGTGTGTGAGAGAGTGAGAGATTGGGAGTGTGAGAGAGAGAGATTGCGAGTGTGACAGAGAGATTGGGAGTGTGAGAGAGAGAGAGAGATTGGGAGAGAGAGAGACAGAGACTGGGAGTGAGAGAGAGAGAGATTGGGGGTGTGAGAGAGAGAGATTGGGAGTGAGAGAGAGAGAGACTGGGAGTGAGAGAGAGAGAGATTGGGAGTGTGAGAGAGAGAGATTGGGAGTGTGAGAGAGTTACAGATTGTGAGTGTGAGAGAGAGTGAGATTGGGGGTGTGAGAGAGAGAGATTGGGAGTGTGAGAGAGAGAGAGATTGTGTGTGTGAGAGAGAGAGATTGGGAGTGTGAGTGAGTTAGTGATTGGGAGTGTGAGAGAGAGAGAGATTGGGAGTGTGAGAGAGAGAGATTGGGAGTGTGAGAGAGAGAGGTTGGGATTGTGAGAGAGAGAGAGAGATAGGGAGTGTCAGAGAGAAAGATTGGGAGTGTGAGAGAGAGAGAGATTGGGAGTGTCAGGGAGAGAGATTGGGTGTGTGAGAGAGAGATTGGGAGTGTGAGAGAGAGAGAGATTGGGAGTGTGAGAGTGAGAGAGATTGGGAGTGAGAGAGAGAGAGACTGGGAGGGAGAGAGAGAGAGATTGTGGGTGTGAGAGAGATAGATTGGGAGTGTGAGAGAGAGAGACTGGGAGTGAGAGAGAGAGAGATTGGGAGCGTGAGAGAGAGAGATTGGGAGTGTGAGTGAGTTAGAGATTGGGAGTGTGAGAGAGAGAGTGAGATTGGGGGAGTGAGAGAGAGAGACTGGGATTGTGAGAGAGAGATTGGGAGTGTGAGAGAGAGAGAGATTGGGAGTCTGAGGGAGAGAAACTGGGAGTGAGAGGGAGAGATTGGGAGTGAGAGAGAGAGAGAGTGTGTGTGTGATAGAGAGAGAGATTGGGAGTGTGAGGGAGAGAGATTGTGCGTGTGAGAGAGAGAGAGAGATTGGGAGTGTAAGAGAGAGAGATTGGGAGTGTGAGAGAGACAGAAATTGGGAGTGTCAGAGAGAGAGATTGGGTGTGTGAGAGAGAGATTGGGAGCGTGAGAGAGAGAGAGATTGGGTGTCTGAGAGAGAGAGAGATTGGGAGTGTGAGAGAGAGAGATTGGGAGTGTGACAGAGAGATTGGGAGTGTGAGAGAGAGAGAGATTGGGAGTGAGAGAGAGAGAGATTGAGAGTGAGAGAGAGAGAGGTTGGGAGTGTGAGAGAGAGAGTGAGATTGGGAGTGTGAGAGAGAGAGAGATTGGGAGTGTGAGAGAGAGAGACATTGGAGTGTTAAAGAGAGAGATTGGGAGTGTGAGAGAGAGAGATTGGGAGTGTGAGAGAGAGAGAGATTGGAAGTGTGAGAGAGAGCGAGATTGGGAGTGTGTGAGAGGGCGAGACTGGGCGTGTGTGAGAGAGAGAGACCGGGAGTGTGAGAGAGAGAGAGACTGGGAGTGTGAGAGAGAGAGATTGGGAGTGTGAGTGAGTTAGTGATTGGGAGTGTGAGAGAGAGAGAGAGATTTGGAGTGTGAGAGAGAGAGATTGGGAATGTGAGAGAGAGAGGTTGGGAGTGTGAGAGAGAGAGAGAGATAGGAAGTGTAAGAGAGAAAGATTGGGAGTGTGAGAGAGAGAGAGATTGGGAGTGTCAGGGAGTGAGATTGGGTGTGTGAGAGAGAGATTGGGAGTGTGAGACAGAGAGAGATTGGGAGTGTGAGAGACAGAGGATTGGGAGTGAGAGAGAGAGAGACTGGGAGTGAGAGAGAGAGAGATTGGGGGTGTGAGAGAGAGAGATTGGGAGTGTGAGAGAGAGAGACTGGGAGTGAGAGAGAGAGAGATTGGGAGCGTGAGAGAGAGAGATTGGGAGTGTGAGTGAGTTCGAGATTGGGAGTGTGAGAGAGAGAGTGAAATTGGGGGTGTGAGAGAGAGAGACTGGGAGTGTGAGAGAGAGATTGGGAATGTGAGAGAGAGAGAGATTGGGAGTCTGAGGGAGAGAGACTGGGAGTGAGAGGGAGAGATTGGGAGTGAGAGAGAGAGAGATTGTGTGTGTGATAGAGAGAGAGATTGGGAGTGAGAGAGAGAGATTGGGAGTGTGAGAGAGAGAGACTGGGAGTGAGAGAGAGAGAGATTGTGAGTGTGAGAGAGAGAGAGAGATTGGGAGTGTCAGAGAGAGAGATTGGGAGTGTGAGAGAGAGAGTGTTTGGGAGTGTGGAGAGAGAGATTTTGAATGTGAGAGAGAGAATGGGAGTGTGAGAGAGAGAGAGATTGGGAGTGTCAGAGAGAGAGATTGGGAGTGTGAGAGTGAGAGAGATTGGGAGTGTCAGAGAGAGAGAGATTGGGAGTGTGAGAGAGAGAGATTGGCAGTGTGAGAGACAGAGGTATTGGGAGTGAGAGAGAGAGAGAGATTGGGAGTGAGAGAGAGAGAGTGAGATTGGGGGTGTGAGAGAGAGAGAGACTGGGAGTGAGAGAGAGATTGGGAGTGTGAGAGAGAGAGAGATTGGGAGTGAGAGAGAGAGATTGGGAGTGTGAGAGAGAGAGACGGGGAGTGAGAGAGAGAGAGAGATTGGGAGTATGAGAGAGAGAGAGATTGGGAGTGTGAGAGAGAGAGATTGGGAGTGAGGGAGAGAGAGAGATTGGGATTGTGAGAGAGAGAGAGATTGGGAGTATGAGAGAGAGAGAGATTGTGAGTGTGAGAGAGAGATTGGGAGTGTGAGAGGCAGTGATTGGTAGTGTGAGAGAGAGAGAGATTGGGAGTGAGAGAGAGAGATTGGGAGTGTGAGAGAGAGAGACTGGGAGTGTGAGAGAGAGTGATTGTGAGTGTGAGAGAGACAGAGAGATTGGGAGTGTCAGAGAGAGAGATTGGGAGTGTGAGAGAGAGAGTGTTTGGGAGTGTGGAGAGAGAGATTTTGAGTGTGAGAGAGAGAGAATGGGAGTGTGAGAGAGAGAGAGATTGGGAGTATGAGAGAGAGAGAGATTGGGAGTGTGAGAGAGAGAGAGATTGGGAGTATGAGAGAGAGAGAGATTGGGAGTGTGAGAGAGAGAGATTGGCAGTGTGAGAGACAGAGGGATTGGGAGTGAGAGAGAGAGAGAGATTGGGAGTGAGAGAGAGAGATTGGGAGTGTGAGAGAGAGAGACTGGGAGTGTGAGAGAGAGAGATTGTGAGTGTGAGTGAGAGAGAGAGATTGGGAGTGTCAGAGAGAGAGATTGGGAGTGTGAGAGAGAGAGTGTTTGGGAGTGTCAGGGAGTGAGATTGGGTGTGTGAGAGAGTGATTGGGAGTGTGAGAGAGAGAGAGATTGGGAGTGTGAGAGACAGAGAGATTGGGAGTGAGAGAGAGAGAGACTGGGAGTGAGAGAGAGAGAGATTGGGGGTGTGAGAGAGTGAGATTGGGAGTGTGAGAGAGAGAGACTGGGCGCGGGAGAGAGAGAGAGATTGGGAGCGTGAGAGAGAGAGATTGGGAGTGTGAGTGAGTTAGAGATTGAGAGTGTGAGAGAGAGAGTGAAATTGGGGGTGTGAGAGAGAGAGACTGGGAGTGTGAGAGAGAGATTGAGAGTGTGAGAGAGAGAGAGATTGGGAGTCTGAGGGAGAGAGACTGGGAGTGAGAGGGAGAGATTGGGAGTGAGAGAGAGAGAGATTGTTTGTGTGATAGAGAGAGAGATTGGGAGTGTGAGAGAGAGATTGTGAGTGTGAGAGAGAGAGAGAGATTGGGAGTGTCAGAGAGAGAGATTGGGAGTGTGAGAGAGACTGAGATTGGGAGTGTCAGAGAGAGAGATTGGGTGTATGAGAAAGAGATTGGGAGCGTGAGAGAGAGAGAGATTGGGTGTCTGAGAGAGAGAGAGATTGGGAGTGTGAGAGAGAGAGATTGGGAGTGCGACAGAGAGATTGGGAGTGTGAGAGAGAGAGAGATTGGGAGTGAGAGAGAGAGAGACTGGGAGTGAGAGAGAGAGATTGGGTGTGTGAGAGAGAGAGATTGGGAGTGTGAGAGAGAGAGACTGGGAGTGTGAGAGAGAGAGAGATTGGAAGTATGAGGGAGAGAGAGATATGGAGTGTGAGAGAGAGAGTGATTGGGAGTGAGAGAGAGAGATTGGGAGTGTGTGAGAGAGCGATTGGGAGTGTCAGAGAGAGAGATTGGGAGTGTGAGAGAGAGAGTTTGCGAGTGAGAGAGAGAGAGAGAGATTGGGGGTTGGGGGTGTGAGAGAGAGAGATTGGGAGTGTGAGAGAGAGAGATTCGGTGTGTGAGAGAGAGAGTCTGGGAGTGTGAGAGAGAGATTGGGAGTGTGAGAGAGAGAGAGATTGGAAGTCTGAGGGAGAGAGACTGGGAGTGAGAGAGAGAGATTGAGGGTTTGAGAGAGAGAGAGATTGGGTGTGTGAGAGAGAGAGAGCTTCACTACCGTACAGTGCAATGGGTAGGATTATGCTGTCAAAAATTTTGAGCCAGATTTTGATTGGGATTTGGATGTTGTAGAATTTTCTTTTTATTGCATATAAGGCTCTTTGGGCTTTTTCTTTTAGTGCATTCACTGCTATGCTGAAGCTCCCTGATGCTGTAATAGTTAGACCAAGGTAGGTGTAGCTCATAGTGTGTCCTATAGTGGTATCACTGAGGGTAAACTGGTATTTGTTTTCCTGACATCTGGGTCTTTTCTGAAAAATCATGATGTTGGTTTTCTTTAGATTTACTGTTAGAGCCCAATTTTGGCAGTATTTGTCGAGTAGGTCTAGTTGTTGCTGTAATCCCTGTTCTGTGGGAGACAGCAGAACCAGGTCGTCCGCATAGAACAGGGACTTCACTTCTCCATCCAGGAGACGGAGACCTGGTGACTCGCTTTGCTCCAGCATGTCTGCTAATTCATTTATGTATATGTTGAACAGGGTCGGGCTCAAATTGCAGCCCTGCCGGACGCCTCTTCTCTGGGTGAAGAAATCGGTGCGTTTGTCTCCAATTTTGACCCCGCATTTGTTTTTCAGATACATTGATTTAATAAGGTCATAGACTTTGCCCCCTATTCCACACTGAAGAAGTTTATAATAGAGCCCTTCGTGCCATATAGAGTCAAAGGCTTTCTTGAAGTCGATGAAACAGGCGAATATTTTCCCATTTTTTGTTTGGTGTTTATGTTTTTCAATGAGGGTGTGAAGGGTATAGATATGGTCGGCGGTGCGGTGTTTTGGAAGAAAGCCTATTTGGTTTTTTCTGAGGATATTATGTTTGTTAAGAAAATCAAGTAATCTACTATTTAGAATACTGCAGAATAACTTCCCTAGACAACTGTTGACACAGATGCCGCGGTAGTTATTTGGGTCTGATTTGTTTCCACTTTTATATATGGGGGAGATTAGTCCTTGGCACCAGATATCGGGAAAACAGCCTGAGCGTAATATGATGTTGAATAGTTTGAGTATCGCACCCTGCATCTCCATATTGCTGAACTTTAGCATTTCATTTTTGATGTTGTCTGGGCCACAGGATTTCTTTAGGTGGAGAGATTTTGTTTTTGTGGCCAGTTCTTTCCATGTGATTGGGGAGTCTAGAGGGTTTTGGTTGTCTTTAATTGTTGCTTCTAATGTGTGGAGTTTTTCTGTGACCTGATGTTGACTTGGGTTTGTTTTGTTTTTTGGGATGTCTTTGTAGAGGTTTTCAAAATGTGTTCTCCAGATGTCGCCATCTTGGATTGGTAATGCTTGCAATTGTGTTGTACTCAGGTTATTCCACATTTCCCAGAATTGTTTTGGATTGGTGGAGTTTTCAATTTCTTCGAGTATTTTGTGGGTATAGTTTTGTGTTTTGTTCCTAATGGTGTGTTTATATCTTTTGAGGGTTTCATTGTATCTAGTACGTAGGTCCGGATTGTTTGGTTGCCGATGCTTTTGGTTTGATATTTTTCTCAGGTCTTTTCTGGCATTTTTGCATTCGTGGTCAAACCATTTCTTATTTTTATTTTGTCTTTTGTGATGCTTCCTCTTCTGTTTCACGAGGTCGGCTTTTACAGCTGCCTCATGGAAGATCATATTTATATCCTCTATGGCCGTGTTTACACCATCTCTGGTGATCTCATATAGATTTTCTTTAAATTTTGAAATTTTACTTGTGAGATCAGGTGAATTTAGTGCTGTGATGAATTTATCTCCACTGTCTGGGGCCCATCTGTATGTCTGGTTTATTTTATGTAGCTTACTGTGTTCCTTTTTTGTGTCTGTAGTTTGGGCAGAAAGTTTAAGGTACACATTTATTTGGTTATGGTCTGAGAGGGGGGATTGCTGCCTGACAGTGAATGCGTTGATATCGCAGGGGTCCAGGTCAGTGATTGTATAGTCCACCACACTAGACCCAAGAGTTGAGGAGTATGTGTGTCTCCCTAGGGAGTCCCCTCTGAACCTACCATTAACTATGTACAGGCCTAAGGCTCGGCAGAGTTGCACTACCTCCCTACCGCTTTTATTTATTTCACGATCAAGGTTGTTCCGATTTGCGATGGCTGGTGTGACATCTAAAGGGGTCTGGCCAAACACATGGTTGTTTCCCTGTGGGTCTATGAAGTCAGGTTCACAACCGGTCCTTGCATTTAGGTGCCCACATATTATCACCTTTCCTTGGGCCTGGAAATGGCTGATTTCCATGTGGAGAGTATCAAATAACTCCTCTTCGAAATATGGCGAATCTATTGGAGGTATGTAGATCGCACATAAGTAAACATCTTTTTTTGCTATTCCTATATTTTTATCTAGTTTTAGCCATACGTGTGATTTCCCCTGTTTTACCGGTGAGATGTGTTTGTCCAGTTCTCCCTTATACCACACCAATATTCCCCCGGAGGTTCTGCCCTTGCGTGTTTTAGTGTTCTTTACTGAGGGCACAATGATTTCATGGTACATTGGAGGACAGTGGGTCGGCATGTCCTTTTGGCACCATGTTTCTGTTAACACAATTATATCAATGTCTTTTATAGCTTTTAGGAATTCAGGGTCTGTACTCTTCATCCCAAAAGTTGAGGAGCGGAGGCCCTGGATATTCCAGCAGCTTATGTGGAAAGAACGCATTTATATAGTTCAATAAAACGAAATAAAATGGACCTATTTTGTGGGATGAGTGTGGAAACACTATTTTCTATAATGCTAAGTGATGATTTAGTATAAATTTCATGAGGCATGCACATATATCTATCTAATAATAGTAATAATACTGATACGATAACAATAATGATAATGATAAATAACAATATTAATAATTTCTCCGGCTTTCTATCAGGCTGTTCAGCATCGTCATGATCTTTCTCAGTTCTTGGTCTACAGTCTGTGGTCTAGAGGGGTTCTTGGGTCAGGTATAAAAGCACGGTTCTGTTGTCGGTTTTGTAAAGGGGGGTGGGGGACATTGGTGGTCCTGTTTGGGCTCCCAATGGTAGGGGGGGTGGGAGGGCTGCGTCTTTTGGCAGTGTTTATGAGGTTTCTTGCGAAGTATGGGGCCCGCTAAATCACCAAAGCTACACTAAATGGGAAAAACACACAATAGAAGCCCTACATGCAGAATTCTGCCGAAGCATCCTTCGCACCCAAAGAAAAACGCCAACAAATGCATGCAGAGCCGAACTAGGCAGATACCCACTGATAATAAACATCCAAAAACGAGCACTAAACTTCCTAAATCACCTCAAATCTAGCTCCCCAGACACCCTTCATTTCAAAGCCTTTCAGACCCAAGAGCTAAACCCAGAAAAGAGTCCCCTGAGTCAGCTGCTACTGAAACTAAGTACTCAGCCGGACCCTGACCAGCCCCAGACCAACACAGCCGTCCAAACACCAATCCGAGTGAACCAAATCATTAAAAAATGCAAAGAAACCTCCCTGGAACATTGGAACAAAATAACCGAAAGCCAAAGCAGATTAGAATGTTACTGGGCCCTAAAAAGAGAATATAAACTGGCAGACTACCTCACGACCATCAGAGACACAAAACAGAGACAGACCCTCACCAGGTACAGACTAAGCGACCACCAACTGGAAATTGAAAAAGGCAGATACAAGAAATCCTGGCAGCCTAGAGAGAATAGAATATGCGATCAATGTCTGGCTGGCGAGGTTGAAACAGAAATGCATTTCCTCCTAAAATGCGAAAAATTCAACACATCAAGAAACATATTATTCAACAAGCTAAGCCAAACAACCCCAGATTTCAAGGAATTGGATGATCTGTCAAAATTGAGATTAGTCCTAGGAGAAGGAGACAGACCATACCTTGGGGCTAAATATGTAACAACATGTCACAACCTGAGGACTGTTTAAAAGTAAGACTGTTTAAAATTAATATTGAACATACCAAATGAAGTAGAAAGACTGTTTAAAATTAATACTGTTTAAAAGTAATATTGTATATACCCAACAAATGTCAAATCGATTGACACCTACAGAATGTTGGAAAACTGTACCTTTTTGCTATGTAAGCTTTGGCAATATGGTTCTCTGTAAACTTTCATGCCAATAAAGCATTTGAACTGAACTGAACTGATTGGGAGTGTGAGAGAGAGAGAGATTGAATTGTGTGAGAGAGAGAGATTGGGAGTGAGGGAGAGAGAGACTGGGGGTGAGAGAGAGAGAGATTGGGGGTGTGAGAGAGCGAGATTGGGAGTGTGAGAGAGAGAGACTGGGAGTGTGAGAGTGAGAGAGAGATTGGGAGTGTGAGAGAGAGAGAGATTGGGAGTGTGAGAGAGAGAGAGATTGGGAGTGTGAGAGAGAGAGAGATTGGGAGTGTGAGAGAGAGAGAGATTGGGAGTGTGAGAGAGAGAGAGATTGGGAGTGAGAGAAAGAGAGAGATTGGGAGTGTGAGAGAGAGATTGAGAGTGTGAGAGAGAGAGACTGGGAATTGAAAAAGGCAGATACAAGAAATCCTGGCAGCCTAGAGAGAATAGAATATGCGATCAATGTCTGGCCGGCGAGGTTGAAACAGAGATGCATTTCCTCCTAAAATGCGAAAAATTCAACACATCAAGAAACATATTATTCAACAAGCTAAGCGAAACAACCCCAGAATTCAAGGAATTGGATGACCTGTCAAAATTGAGATTAGTCCAAGGAGAAGGAGACAGACCATACCTTGGGGCCAAATATGTAACAACATGTCACAACCTGAGGACTGTTTAAAATTAAGACTGTTTAAAATTAATATTGAACGTACCAAATGAAGTACAAAGACTGTTTAAAATTAATATTGTTTAAAAGTAATATTGTATGTAACCATCAAATGTCAAATCGATTGACACCTACAGAATGCTGGAAAACTGTACCTTTTTGCTATGTAATCTTTGGCAATATGGTTCTCTGTAAACTTTCATGCCAATAAAGCATTTGAATTGGAATTGGAATTGGATTGGAAGTGTGAGATAGAGAGATTGGGAGTGTGAGGGAGAGAGATTGGGAGTGTGAGAGAGAGAGATTGGGAGTGTGAGAGAGAGAGAGAGATTGGGAGTTTCAGAGAGAGAAATAAGGTGTCTGAGAGACAGAGAGATTGGGAGCGCCAGAGAGAGAGATTGGGTGTGTGAGAGAAAGATTGGGAGTGGGGGAGAGAGAGAGATTGGGTGTGTGAGAGAGAGGGAGATTGGGAGTGTGAGAGTGAGAGATTGGGATGTGACAGAGAGATTGGGAGTGTGAGAGAGAGAGAGATTGGGAGTGAGAGAGAGAGAGACTGGGAGTGAGAGAGAGAAAGATTGGGGTTGTGAGAGAGAGAGATTGGAAGTGTGAGAGAGAGAGACTGGGAGTGTGAGAGAGAGAGACTGGGAGTGAGAGCGAGAGAGATTGGGAGTGTGAGAGAGAGTGAGAGATTGGGAGTGTGAGAGAGAGAGAGAATGTGAGTGTGAGAGAGAGAGATTGGGAGTATGAGAGAGAGATTGGGAGTGTGAGAGAGACAGAGATTGGGAGTGTCAGAGAGAGAGATTGGGTGTGTGAGAGAGAGATTGGGAGCGTGAGAGAGAGAGAGATTGGGTGTCTGAGAGAGAGAGAGATTGGGAGTGTGAGAGAGAGAGATTGGGAGTTCGACAGAGAGATTGGGAGTGTGAGAGAGAGAGAGATTGGGAGTGAGAGAGAGATAGACTGGGAGTGAGAGAGAGAGATTGTGGGTGTGAGAGAGAGATTGGGAGTGTGAGAGAGAGAGTGGGAGTGTGAGAGAGAGAGAGATTGGGAGTGAGAGAGAGAGAGACTGGGAGTGAGAGAGAGAAAGATTGGGGGTGTGAGAGAGAGAGATTGGAAGTGTGAGAGAGAGAGACTGGGAGTGTGAGAGAGAGAGACTGGGAGTGAGAGCGAGAGAGATTGGGAGTGTGAGAGAGAGAGAGAGATTGGGAGTGTGAGAGAGAGAGAGAATGTGAGTGTGAGAGAGAGAGATTGGGAGTATGAGAGAGAGATTGAGAGTGTGAGAGAGACAGAGATTGGGAGTGTCAGAGAGAGAGATTGGGTGTGTGAGAGAGAGATTGGGAGCGTGAGAGAGAGAGAGATTGGGTGTCTGAGAGAGAGAGAGATTGGGAGTGTGAGAGAGAGAGATTGGGAGTTCGACAGAGAGATTGGGAGTGTGAGAGAGAGAGAGATTGGGAGTGAGAGAGAGATAGACTGGGAGTGAGAGAGAGAGATTGTGGGTGTGAGAGAGAGATTGGGAGTGTGAGAGAGAAAGACTGGGAGTGTGAGAGAGAGAGAGATTGGGAGTATGAGGGAGAGAGAGATTGGGAGTGTGAGAGAGAGAGTGATTGGGAGTGAGAGAGAGAGATTGGGAGTGTGAGAGAGAGAGATTGGGAGTGTGGAGAGAGAGATTGGGAGTGTGAGAGGGAGAGAATGGGAGTGTGTGAGAGCGAGGGAGATTGGGAGTGTCAGAGAGAGAGATTGGGAGTGTGAGAGGGAGAGATTGCGAGTGAGTTAGAGAGAGTGAGATTGGGGGTGTGAGAGAGAGAGATTGGGAGTGTGAGAGAGACTGATTCGGTGTGTGAGAGAGAGAGAGAGAGAGACAGGTGAGAGAGAGAGCCTGGAGAAAGCAGACACGCTGAAGATGGGCTGTTGAATTTTCTTAAGATTTTTATCTTTTAAGTGTAGAAAAGGCTACTTCTAAAAGCTAAAGTTAACTTTAGTCAAAGAGAGAATGTGAGAGAGTTCAGTTCAGTTTAGTTTAGTTGAAGTTAAGTTAAGTTAAGTTTAGATTAAGTACTAGAGCGCCAATGGAAAAAAAAAAAACCCGGAAAAAAGAAAAAAAAAAAAGAAAAAGCCAGCGAGATAAACCCGGATTAGCGAGGCACCGAAACAGAGCCCGAGCAGCAGCCGCAGCACGGAGCCTGAACCGCGAGAACGGAGACCGGGAGGAGCGGCCCGAACCGGGACAACAAGTAAGAGGCCTGGGGAGGGCGAACACGAGAACGCGAGGCCCAGAGACCGCGGGTTCGGAGATCGGGAGGTGCGGCCCGAACCGGGACAGCAAGTTAGAGGCCTGGGGAGGGCGAACCCGAGAACGCGAGACCCAGAGACCGCGGGATCGGAGACCGGGAGTAGCGGCCCGAACCGGGACAGCAAGTAAGAGTCCTGGGGAGGGCGAACGCGAGGCCCAGAGACCGCGGGATCGGAGACCGGGAGGAGCGGCCCGAACCAGGAAAGCGAGTAAGAGACCTGGGGAGGGTGAACCCGAGACCACGAGGCCCAGAGACCACGAGGTCGGAGAACGGGAGGAGCGGCCCGAACCAGGACAGTGAATAAGAGGCCTGGGGAGGTTGAACCCGAGACCACGAGGCCCAGAGACAGCGGGATCGGAGACCGGGAGACCAGGGCAGAAAACAGCCTGGTGAGTCAAAAAACCCGGGGGCCTGAGACCGACACGACGACGCGAGGAGAGCCGCCCGGAGCGCGGTGAGCAAACGAGTCCGAGGAACGGAGAGTGGACGAATTTGGAGCAAGGAGAGAGAGCGAGTCCAAGGCCCGGAGAGCGAGTGAGAGAGTTGGAAGAGGAAAACACGGTGGCATACTGGTTAGCATTGTTGCCTCACAGCGCCAGAGACCCGGGTTCGAATCCGGCCTCGGGCGACTGTCTGTGTGGAGTTTGCACATTCTCCCTGTGTTTGCGTGGGTTTTCTCCGGGTGCTCCGGTTTCCTCCCACAGGCCAAAGATGTGCGGGTTAGGTTGATTGGCTATGATAAATTGACCCTTAGTGTTAGGGGGATTAAATACATGGGGTTACAGGGATAGCGTGGGATATGTGTTGGTGTCGGGGTTATGGGGATCGGGTGGGATATGTGTCGGTGCAGGCTCGATGGGCCGAAAATGGTCTCTATCTGCACTGTTGTGATTCTGTGAAAAATTCTGTGAAAAAAAATAATTCTACCTAAGTTTCATTTTATTCAAATTTAGTTCGAAAAAAAAATAGTTTAATCTTATCTAAATTTATTTCGAAAAAAAGAAAAAACCTGAAAAAAGAACAACAAACTCGCGAGAAAAAGGAATAGAAACCCGAGAGAATAGATAAACTACCCGAACCAAGAGCCTGTGAAAGAAAGAGAAAGAGAAACTTTTAAGAGCAACTATATCAAAGATGAACCCCTGAAAAACTTTCAATTTTGGACCTAAAAGTGGGATAAAGTGGAACACGAAAGAAAAAAAAAAAATATAAGAAAAAAAGTTATATATCTGAGACAAAAACAAACGACTACAATGAGCAGGGAAATGACATATCCTGAGCATTACACAAAAAATAAAACAAAGGAAAAATACAAGGACATAACACTAAAAAGTAACCCAGAGGTCCTCTACGTTGACTATACCACACACAGAGGGATTAAGAGGAAGAACAACCTCATATTCTACACCGACTCCACTCCCTCATGGAAGGAGACTTTTAAAAAACACTACGCATACGTCTTCAGTGAAGGTATTGGCAGTGGAGGCAGACTGAAAATATGTAAAGATGGAAATCTAGATAAAGATGACCCCCTGTTAACCATAAGCTACTACATCAAAACAGGAAAGATCATGATACAGGGGAATGCAGCAAATCTGAACTCCTTCGAAAAAGATTTCCCCCAGTTGAAAACGAATGCAGCCACAAAGAGGACCAATGGACAGGAGGCAATAGAGATTCGAACAGAGGATGAGGAGAGCCAAGCGGAGGAAGAAGAAGAGAGACCAGCAGAGGCAATCACCTCCCTGCCCATCTCCACCCCCCCACACACCTCTCAACGCAAACACAATGCTGAAGGAGAGTCTGTCCAAACTAGAACTCGATTTCAACGAATACAGAGAAACACAGGCCAAGAATCTGAAGGAGGAACTCAAACAGCTGAATACGGAAAACGAGTCCACCATCCACAAGCTGAGAAAGACCGTAGAGGAACAAAGAAATGAGATCAAAGAACTCCATACTCAGCTAAACAAAACTATGGAGGCAGTAGAAAGGCTCAGCATGCAACACAAAACTCCTAGGGTCCAAAAACCTGATGACACAAAAACAACACACACAAGGACACAGAACCCGTCGGATGCAGCCCCACACGAGAACACATCAAAAGCCCCAAACCCCGCTCTTGCCACACAGTCTATCCCAGAAACCCAGCCAACAACCAGCCCTCAGTCGAGCCATGCCAAGACTACGGCTACCCAGTCCTCACACACAGGAACACAAAAACCATCAGATACCCCCCCAAACGAGGACACACCGAAAGCCTCAAACCCTGCTCCTGCCACACAACATATCCCAGAAACCCAGCCAACAACCAGCCATCAGTCGAGTCTTGCCAAGACTACTGTTACCAAGTCTGAAAAACCAGCCCCTCAGGCAGTCCTGATGACCGACTCCAGCGGGAATTTTCTGGACCCCCAGAGGCTGTTCCCAGGCCATCAAGTCCTGAAAAAATGGTGCAGCAACACAGACCAAGCAATGAAGATCCTGAACAAAGAATCCCTTGGTAGCCCCAAATGGATTGTGATCCACACAGGCACGAACGACCTACGCACACTACGGGGAGACACTGCTAGGGCAATGAGCAAGATGGCCGAAAAGGCCAGCAGGGAATTCCCCGAGACACAGATCGTGATCTCCACACTACTGCCCAGAAAGGACACCCCAGCCCATATAATCCACAACGCCAACAGGGAAATCGACAAGAGATGTTCTGTCCTCCCCAACGTCTACCTGGCCCATCATCCAAACATCAACACAAGGGACCTCTATGACGAAATACATCTACTCAAACAGCGGATGTGGGTCTTCGCAAAAAACCTCATAAACACTGCCAAAAGACGCAGCCGTCCCACCCCCTCTACCATTGGGAGCCCTAACCCAAACAGGACCACCAATGCACCCCACCCCCCTATACAAAACCAACAACAGAACCGTGCTTTTATACCTGACCCAAGACCCCCCTCTAGACCACAGACTGTAGACCAAGAACTGAGAAAGATCATGACGATGATGAACAGCCTGATAGAAAGCCGGAGAGGAATGCACTAAATTATCAATATTGTTATTTATCATTATCATTATTGTTATCTTATCAGTATTATTACTATTATTAGACAGCTATATATGCATACCTCATGAAATTTTTACTAAATCATCATTTAGCATTATAGAAAATAGTGTTTCCACACTCATCCCACAAAATATGTCCATTTTATTGCGTTTTTTTGAACTATATAAATGCGTTCTTTCCACATAAGCTGCTGGAATATCCAGGGCCTCCGCTCCTCAACTTTTGGGATGAAGAGTACCGACCCTGAATTCCTAAAAGATTTAAAAGACATTGATATAATTGTGTTAACAGAAACATGGTGCCAAAAGGACGTGCCGACCCACTGTCCTCCAATGTACCATAAAATCATTGTGCCCTCAGTGAAGAACACTAAAACACGCAAGGGCAGAACCTCCGGGGGAATATTGGTGTGGTATAAGGGAGAACTGGACAAACACATCTCATCGGTAAAACAGGGAAAATCACACGTATGGCTAAAACTAGATAAAAATATAGGAATAGCAAAAAAAGATGTTTACTTATGTGCGATCTACATACCTCCAATAGAATCGCCATATTTCGAAGAGGAGTTATTTGATACTCTCCACATGGAAATCAGCCATTTCCAGGCCCAAGGAAAGGTGATAATATGTGGGGACCTAAATGCAAGGACCGGTTGTGAACCTGACTTCATAGACCCACAGGGAAACAACCATGTGTTTGGCCAGACCCCTTTAGATGTCACACCAGCCATCACAAATCCGAACAACCTTGATCGTGAAATAAATAAATCCGGTAGGGAGGTAGTGCAACTCTGCCGAGCCTTAGGCCTGTACATAGTTAACGGTAGGTTCAGAGGGGACTCCCTAGGGAGACTCACATACTCCTCAACTCTTGGGTCTAGTGTGGTGGACTATACAATCACTGACCTGGACCCCTGCGAT
Organism: Somniosus microcephalus; assembly: GCF_052327205.1. Classification (NCBI taxonomy): domain Eukaryota; kingdom Metazoa; phylum Chordata; class Chondrichthyes; order Squaliformes; family Somniosidae; genus Somniosus; species Somniosus microcephalus. The sequence goes on from NC_140990.1 coordinate 115,260,375, forward strand.
ATCAACTCATTCACTGTCAGGCAGCAATCCCCCCTCTCAGACCATAACCAAATAAATATGTACCTTAAACTTTCTGCCCAAACTACAGACAAAAAAAGGAACCCAGTAATCTCCATAAAATAAACCAGACATACAGATGGGCCCCAGACAGTGGAGAAAAATTCATCACAGCACTAAAGTCACCTGATCTCACAAGTAAAATATCAAAATTTAAAGAAAACCCATACGAGATCACCAGAGATGGTGTAAACATGGCCATAGAGGATATAAATATGATCTTCCATGAGGCAGCTGTGAAAGCCGACCTTGTGAAACAGAAGAGGAAGCGTCACAAAAGACAAAATAAAAATAAGAAATGTTTTGACCACGAATGCAAAAATGCCAGAAAAGACCTGAGAAAAATATCAAACCAAAAGCATCGCCAACCAAACAATCCGGACCTACGTACTAGATACAATGAAACCCTCAAAAGATATAAACACACCATTAGGAACAAAACACAAAACTATACCCACAAAATACTCGAAGAAATTGAAAACTCCACCAATCCAAAACAATTCTGGGAAATGTGGAATAACCTGAGTACAACACAATTGCAAGCATTACCAATCCAAGATGGCGACATCTGGAGAACACATTTTGAAAACCTCTACAAAGACACCCCAATAAACGAAACAACCCCAAGTCAACATCAGGTCACAGAAAAACTCCACACATTAGAAGCAACAATTAAAGACAACCAAAACCCTCTAGACTCCCCAATCACATGGAAAGAACTGGCCACAAAAACAAAATCTCTCCACCTAAAGAAAGCCTGTGGCCCAGACAACATCAAAAATGAAATGCTCAAATTCAGCAATATGGAGATGCAGGGTGCGGTACTCAAATTATTCAACATCATATTACGTTCAGGCTGTTTTCCCGATATCTGGTGCCAAGGACTAATCTCCCCCATATTTAAAAGTGGAAACAAATCAGACCAAAATAACTACCGCGGCATCTGTGTCAACAGTTGTCTAGGGAAGTTATTCTGCAGTATTCTAAATAGTTGATTACTTGATTTGCTTAACAAACATAATATCCTCAGAAAAAACCAAATAGGCTTTCTTCCAAAACACCGCACCGCCGACCATATCTATACCCTTCACACCCTCATTGAAAAACATATACGCCAAACAAAAAATGGGAAAATATTCGCCTGTTTCATCGACTTCAAGAAAGCCTTTGACTCTATATGGCACGAAGGGCTCTATTATAAACTTCTTCAGTGTGGAATAGGGGGCAAAGTCTATGACCTTATTAAATCAATGTATCTGAAAAACAAATGCGGGGTCAAAATTGGAGACAAACGCACCGATTTCTTCACCCAGAGAAGAGGTGTCCGGCAGGGCTGCAATTTGAGCCCGACCCTGTTCAACATACACATAAATGAATTAGCAGACATGCTGGAGCAAAGCGAGTCACCAGGTCTCCGTCTCCTGGATGGAGAAGTGAAATCCCTGTTCTATGCGGACGACCTGGCTCTGCTGTCTCCCACAGAACAGGGATTACAGCAACAACTAGACCTACTCGACAAATACTGCCAAAATTGGGCTCTAACAGTAAATCTAAAAAAAAACCAACATCATGATTTTTCAAAAAAGGCCCAGATGTCAGGAAAACAAATACCAGTTTACCCTCAGTGATACCACTATAGGACACACTATGAGCTACACCTACCTTGATCTAACTATTACAGCATCAGGGAGCTTCAGCATAGCAGTGAATGCACTAAAAGAAAAAGCCCGAAGAGCCCTATATGCAATAAAAGGAAAATTCTACAACATCCAAGTCCCAATCAAAATCTGGCTCAAAATATTTGACAGCATAATCCTGCCCATTGCACTGTAAGGTAGTGAAGTATGGGGCCCGCTAAATCACCAAAGCTACACTAAATGGGAAAAACACACAATAGAAGCCCTACATGCAGAATTCTGCCGAAGCATCCTTCGCATCCAAAGAAAAACGCCAACAAATCCATGCAGAGCCGAACTAGGCAGATACCCACTGATAATAAACATCCAAAAACGAGCACTAAACTTCCTAAATCACCTCAAATCTAGCTCCCCATACACCCTTCATTTCAAAGCCTTTCAGACCCAAGAACTAAACCCAGAAAAGAGTCCCCTGAGTCAGCTGCTACTGAAACTAAGTACTCAGCCGGACCCTGACCAGCCCCAGACCAACACAGCCGTCCAAACACCAATCCGAGTGAACCAAATCATTAAACAATGCAAAGAAACCTACCTGGAACATTGGAACAAAATAACCGAAAGCCAAAGCAGATTAGAATGTTACCGGGCCCTAAAAAGAGTATATAAACTGGCAGACTACCTCACGACCATCAGAGACACAAAACAGAGACAGACCCTCACCAGGTACAGACTAAGCGACCACCAACTGGAAATTGAAAAAGGCAGATACAAGAAATCCTGGCAGCCTAGAGAGAATAGAATATGCGATCAATGTCTGGCCGGCGAGGTTGAAACAGAAATGCATTTCCTCCTAAAATGCGAAAAATTCAACACATCAAGAAACATATTATTCAACAAGCTAAGCCAAACAACCCCAGATTTCAAGGAATTGGATGACCTGTCAAAATTGAGATTAGTCCTGGGAGAAGGAGACAGACCATACCTTGGGGACAAATATGTAACAACATGTCACAACCTGAGGACTGTTTAAAATTAAGACTGTTTAAAATTAACATTGAACGTACCAAATGAAGTACAAAGACTGTTTAAAATTAATACTGTTTAAAAGTAATATTGTATGTACCCAACAAATGTCAAATCGATTGACACCTACAGAATGTTTGAAAATGTACCTTTTTGCTATGTAAGCTTTGGCAATATGGTTCTCTGTAAACTTTCATGCCAATAAAGCATTTGAATTGAATTGAATTGAATTGAGTCTGGGAGTGTGAGAGAGAGATTGGGAGTGTGAGAGAGAGAGCGACTGGAAGTCTGAGGGACAGAGACTGGGAGTGAGAGAGAGAGATTGGGAGTTTGAGAGAGAGAGAGATTGGGTGTGTGAGATAGAGAGAGATTGGGAGTGTGTGAGAGAGAGAGATTGAATTGTGTGAGAGAGAGAGATTGGGAGTGAAGGAGAGAGAGATTGGGAGTGTGAGAGAGAGAGAGTTTGGGCGTGTGAGAGAGAGAGAGATTGGGAGTGTGAGAGAGAGAGAGATTGGGAGTGAGAGAGAGAGAGAGATTGGAAGTGTGAGAGAGAGATTGAGAGTGTGAGAGAGAGAGACTGGGAGTGAGAGAGAGAGAGATTGGAAGTGTGAGATAGAGAGATTGGGAGTGTGAGGGAGAGAGATTGGGAGTGTGAGAGAGAGAGATTGGGAGTGTGAGAGAGAGAGAGAGATTGGCAGTTTCAGAGTGAGAAATAAGGAGTGTGAGAGAGAGAGAGATTGGGAGCGCCAGAGAGAGAGATTGGGTGTGTGAGAGAGAGATTGGGAGTGTGGGAGAGAGAGAGATTGGGTGTGTGAGAGAGAGGGAGATTGGGAGTGTGAGAGATAGTGATTGGGAGTGTGACAGAGAGATTGGGAGTGTGAGAGATCGAGAGATTGGGAGTGAGAGAGAGAGAGACTGGGAGTGAGAGAGAAAGATTGGGGGTGTGAGAGAGAGAGATTGGGAGTGTGAGAGAGAGAGACTGGGAGTGTGAGAGAGAGAGACTGGGAGTGGGAGCGAGAGAGATTGGGAGTGTGAGAGAGAGAGAGATTGGGAGTGTGAGAGAGAGAGAGAATGTGAATGTGAGAGAGGGAGATTGGGAGTATGAGAGAGAGATTGGGCGTGTGAGAGAGAGAGACTGGCAGTGTGAGAGAGAGATTGGGAGTGTAAGAGAGAGAGAGATTGGGAGTCTGAGGGAGAGAGACTGGGAGTGAGAGAGAGATTGGGAGTGTGAGAGAGAGATAGAGAATGGGAGTGTGAGAGAGAGAGATTGGGTGAGTGAGAGAGAGACATTGGGAGTGTGAGAGGGAGAGAGACTGGGAGTGTGAGAGAGAGAGAATGGGGGAGTGAGAGAGATAAATTGGAAGTGTGAGAGAGAGACATTGGGAGTGTGAGACAGAGGGACACTGGGAGTGTGAGAGAGAGAATTGTGGTGTGAGAGAGAGAGAGATTGGGAGTGTGAGAGAGAGATTGGGTGTGTGAGAGAGAGAGAGATTGGGTGTGTGAGAGGATGGGAGTGTGAGAGTGAGATTGGGAGTGTGAGAGAGAGAGATTGGGAGTGTGAGAGAGAGAGAGAATGTGTGTGCGAGAGGGAGAGAGAGAGATTGGGAGTGTGAGAGAGAGAGACATTGGGAGTGTCAGAGAGAGAGATTGGGAGTGTGAGAGAGAGGGATTGGGAGTGTCAGAGGGAGAGATTGGGTGTGTGAGAGAGAGGTTGGGAGCGTGAGAGAGAAAGACATTGGGTGTGTGAGAGAGAGAGAGATTAGGAGTGTCAGAGAGAGAGATTGGGAGTGTGACAGAGAGATTGGGAGTGTGAGAGAGAGAGAGATTGGGAGTGAGAGAGAGAGAGACTGGGAGTGAGAGAGAGAGAGATTGGGGGTGTGAGAGAGAGAGATTGGGAGTGTGAGAGAGAGAGACTGGGAGTGTGAGAGAAAGATTGGGAGTGTGTGAGAGAGAGAGATTGGGAGTGAGAGAGAGAGAGTGAGATTGGGTGTGTGAGAGAGAGAGATTGGGAGTGTGAGAGAGAGAGTTTGGTTGTGTGAGAGAGAGAGAGTCTGGGAGTGTGAGAGAAAGATTGGAAGTGTGAGAGAGAGAGATTGGGAGTGTGTGGGAGAGACATTGGGAGTGTGAGAGAGAGACTGGGAGTCTGAGAGAGAGAGAATGGGGGAGTGAGAGAGAGAAATTGGAAGTGTGAGAGAGAGACATTGGGAGTGTGAGAGAGAGAGACACTGGGAGTGTGAGAGAGAGAATTGTGGTGTGAGAGAGAGAGAGATTGGGAGTGTGAGAGAGATTTTGGGTGTGTGAGAGAGAGAGAGATTGGGTGTGTGAGTGATTGGGAGTGTGAGAGAGAGATTGGGAGTGTGAGGGAGAGAGATTGGGAGTGTGAGAGAGAGAGAGAATGTGTGTGCGAGAGAGAGAGAGATTGGGAGTGTGTGAGAGAGAGAGATTGAATTGTGTGAGAAAGAGAGATTGGGAGTGAAGGAGAGAGAGATGGGGAGTGTGAGAGAGAGAGTGTTTGGGCGTGTGAGAGAGAGAGAGATTGGGAGTGTGAGAGAGAGAGAGATTGGGAGTGAGAGAGAGAGAGAGATTGGAAGTGTGAGAGAGAGATTGAGAGTGTGAGAGAGAGAGACTGGGCGTGAGAGAGAGAGAGATTGGAAGTGTGAGATAGAGAGATTGGGAGTGTGAGGGAGAGAGATTGGGAGTGTGAGAGAGAGAGATTGGGAGTGTGAGAGAGAGAGAGAGATTGGCAGTTTCAGAGAGAGAAATAAGGAGTGTGAGAGAGAGAGAGATTGGGAGCGCCAGAGAGAGAGATTGGGTGTGTGAGAGAGAGATTGGGAGTGTGGGAGAGAGAGAGATTGGATGTGTGAGAGAGAGGGAGATTGGGAGTGTGAGAGATAGTGATTGGGAGTGTGACAGAGAGATTGGGAGTGTGAGAGATCGAGAGATTGGGAGTGAGAGAGAGAGAGACTGGGAGTGAGAGAGAAAGATTGGGGGTGTGAGAGAGAGAGATTGGGAGTGTGAGAGAGAGAGACTGGGAGTGTGAGAGAGAGAGACTGGGAGTGGGAGCGAGAGAGATTGGGAGTGTGAGAGAGAGAGAGAGATTGGGAGTGTGAGAGAGAGAGAGAATGTGAATGTGAGAGAGAGAGATTGGGAGTATGAGAGAGAGATTGGGCGTGTGAGAGAGAGAGACTGGGAGTGTGAGAGAGAGATTGGGAGTGTAAGAGAGAGAGAGATTGGGAGTCTGAGGGAGAGAGACTGGGAGTGAGAGAGAGAGATTGGGAGTGTGAGAGAGTGATAGAGAATGGGAGTGTGAGAGAGAGAGATTGGGAGTGTGAGAGAGAGACATTGGGAGTGTGAGAGGGAGAGAGACTGGGAGTGTGAGAGAGAGAGAATGGGGGAGTGAGAGAGAGAAATTGGAAGTGTGAGAGAGAGACATTGGGAGTGTGAGACAGAGAGACACTGGGAGTGTGAGAGAGAGAATTGTGGTGTGAGAGAGAGAGAGATTGGGAGTGTGAGAGAGAGATTTGGTGTCTGAGAGAGAGAGAGATTGGGTGTGTGAGAGATTGGGAGTGTGAGAGTGAGATTGGGAGTGTGAGAGAGAGAGATTGGGAGTGTGAGAGAGAGAGAGAATGTGTGTGCGAGAGAGAGAGAGAGAGATTGGGAGTGTGAGAGAGAGAGATTGGGAGTGTGAGAGAGAGGGATTGGGAGTGTCAGAGGGAGAGATTGGGAGTGTGAGAGAGAGGGATTGGGAGTGTCAGAGGGAGAGATTGGGAGTGTGAGAGAGAGAGAGAATGTGTGTGCGAGAGAGAGAGAGAGAGATTGGGAGTGTGAGAGAGAGAGATTGGGAGTGTGAGAGAGAGAGACATTGGGAGTGTCAGAGAGAGAGATTGGGAGTGTGAGAGAGAGGGATTGGGAGTGTCAGAGGGAGAGATTGGGTGTGTGAGAGAGAGGTTGGGAGCGTGAGAGAGAAAGACATTGGGTGTGTGAGAGAGAGAGAGATTGGGAGTGTCAGAGAGAGAGATTGGGAGTGTGACAGAGAGATTGGGAGTGTGAGAGAGAGAGAGATTGGGAGTGAGAGAGAGAGAGACTGGGAGTGAGAGAGAGAGAGATTGGGGGTGTGAGAGAGAGAGATTGGGAGTGTGAGAGAGAGAGACTGGGAGTGTGAGAGATAGATTGGGAGTGTGTGAGAGAGAGAGATTGGGAGTGAGAGAGAGAGAGTGAGATTGGGGGTGTGAGAGAGAGAGATTGGGAGTGTGAGAGAGAGAGATTGGTTGTGTGAGAGAGAGAGAGTCTGGGAGTGTGAGAGAAAGATTGGAAGTGTGAGAGAGAGAGATTGGGAGTGTGTGGGAGAGACATTGGGAGTGTGAGAGAGAGAGAGACTGGGAGTGTGAGAGAGAGAGAATGGGGGAGTGAGAGAGAGAAATTGGAAGTGTGAGAGAGAGACATTGGGAGTGTGAGACAGAGAGACACTGGGAGTGTGAGAGAGAGAATTGTGGTGTGAGAGAGAGAGAGATTGGGAGTGTGAGAGAGAGGTTGGGTGTGTGAGAGAGAGAGAGATTGGGTGTGTGAGTGATTGGGAGTGTGAGAGAGAGATTGGGAGTGTGAGGGAGAGAGATTGGGAGTGTGAGAGAGAGAGAGAATGTGTGTGCGAGAGAGAGAGAGATTGGGAGTGTGAGAGAGAGAGATTGGGAGTGTGAGAGAGAGAGACATTGGGAGTGTCAGAGAGAGAGATTGGGAGTGTGAGAGAGAGAGATTGGGAGTGTGTGAGAGAGAGAGATTGGGAGTGAGAGAGAGAGAGTGAGATTGGGGGTGTGAGAGAGAGAGATTGGGAGTGTGAGAGAGAGAGATTGGGAGTGTGACAGACAGAGTGATTGGGAGTGTGAGAGAGAGAGAGATTGGGAGTGTGAGAGAGAGAGACATTGGGAGTGTGAGAGAGAGAGAGAGATTGGGACTGTGAGAGAGATAGAGATTGGGAGTGTGTGAGAGAGAGAGACTTGGAGTGTGAGAGAGAGAGAGACTGGAATTGTGAGAGAGAGATTGATTGGGAGTGTGAGAAGTAGAGATTGGGAGTGTGAGAGAGAGAGAGCTTGGGAGTGTGAGAGTGAGAGAGATTGGGAGTGAGAGAGATAGAGATTGGCAGTGAGAGAGAGAGATTGGGAGTGTGAGTGAGAGAGACTGCGAGTGAGAGAGAGAGATTGGGAGTGTGAGAGAGAGAGATTGGGAGTGTGAGAGAGAGAGAATTGGAGTGTGAGAGAGAGATTGGGAGTGTGAGAGTGAGAGAGATTGGGAGTGTGAGAGAGGGAGACTGGGAGTGTGAGAGAGAGAGAGACTGGAGGTTAGAGCAAGAGAGATTGGGAGTGTGAGAGAGAGAGAGAGATTGGGAGTGTGAGAGAGAGAGAGAGAATGGGAGTCTGAGAGAGAGAGATTGGAAGTGTGACAGAGAGATTGGGAGTGTGAGAGTGAGAGAGATTGGGAGTATGAGAGAGAGAGACTGGGAGTGTGAGAGAGAGAGAGATTGGGCGTGTGAGAGAGAGGCTGGGAGTGAGAGAGAGAGAGATTGGGGGTGTGAGAGAGAGAGATAGGGAGTGTGAGAGAGGGAGACTGGGAGTGTGAGAGAGCGAGAGACTGGGAGTGAGAGCGAGTGAGATTGGGAGTGTGAGAGACAGAGAGAGGTTGGGAGTGTGAGAGAGAGAGAGAATGGGAGTGTGAGAGAGAGAGATTGGGAGTGTGAGAGAGAGACATTGGGAGTGTGAGAGAGAGAGAGACTGGGAGTGTGAGAGAGAGGTTGATTGGGAGTGTGAGAAGTAGAGATTGGGAATGTGAGAGAGAGAGAGATTGGGAGTGTGAGAGTGAGAGAGATTGGGAGTGAGAGAGAGAGAGATTGGGAGTGTGAGAGAGAGATTGGGAGTGTGAGAGAGAGAGACTGGGAGTGAGAGAGAGAGATTGGGAGTGTGAGAGAGAGAGATTGGGAGTGTGAGTGAGTTAGTGATTGGGAGTGAGAGAGTGAGAGAGATTGGCTGTTTGAGTGAGAGAGATTGGGAGTGCGAGAGGGAGAGGTTGGGAGTGTGAGAGAGAGACAGATTGGGAGTGTCAGAGAGAGAGATTGGGAGTGTGAGAGAGAGAGAGATTGGCAGTGTCAGAGAAAGAGATTGGGTGTGTGAGAGAGAGATTGCGAGTGTGAGAGAGAGAGAGATTGGGTGTGTGAGAGAGAGAGAGATTGGGAGTGTGAGAGAGAGAGATTGGGCGTGTGATAGAGAGATTGGGAGTGTGAGAGAGAGAGAGATTGGGAGTGAGAGAGAGAGAGACTGGGAGTGAGAGAGAGAGAGATTGGGGTGTGAGAGAGAGTGATTGGGATTAAGAGAGAGCGAGAGACTGGGAGTGAGAGCGAGAGAGTTTGGGAGTGTGAGAGAGAGAGAGAGATTGGGAGTGTGAGAGAGAGAGACTCGGAGTGTGAGAGAGAGAGATTGGGAGTGTGAGAGAGAGAGAGAGATTGGGAGTGTCAGAGAGAGAGATTTTAAGTGTGACAGAGAGATTGGGAGTGTGAGAGAGAGAGAGATTGAGAGTGAGAGAGAGAGACTGGGAGTGAGAGAGAGAGAGATTGGGGGTGTGAGAGAGAGAGATTGGGATTGTGAGACAGAGCGACTGGGAGTGTGAGTGAGAGAGAGACTGGACCGAGAGCGAGAGAGATTGGGAGTGTGAGAGAGAGAGAGAGATTGGGAGTGTGTGAGAGAGAGAGAATGGGAGTGTGAGAGATTGGGAGGGTGAGAGAGAGAGAGACTGGGAGTGTGTGAGAGGGAGAGACTGGAAGTGTGAAAGAGCGAGAGACTGGGAGTGTGAGAGAGAGAGAGACTGGGACTGTGAGAGAGAGAGAGAGATTGGGAGTGTGAGAGAGAGAGAGATTGGGAGTGTGAGAGAGAGAGAAATTGGGAGTGTGAGTGAAAGAGATTGGGAGTGAGAGAGAGAGAGATTGGGAGTGTGAGAGAGAGATTGGGAGTGTGAGAGAGAGATTGGGAGTGTGAGAGAGAGACATGGGGAGTGTCAGAGAGAGGGATTGGGAGTGTGAGAGAGAGGGATTGGGAGAGTCAGAGAGAGAGATTGGGTGTGTGAGAGAGAGGTTGGGAGCGTGAGAGAGAAAGACATTGGGTGTGTGAGAGAGAGAGAGATTGGGAGTGTCAGAGAGAGAGATTGGGAATGTGACAGAGAGATTGGGAGTGTTAGAGAGAGAGAGATTGGGAGTGAGAGAGAGAGAGACTGGGAGTGAGAGAGAGAGAGATTGGGGGTGTGAGAGAGAGAGATTGGGAGTGTGAGAGAGAGAGACTGGGAGTGTGAGAGAGTGATTGGGAGTGTGTGAGAGAGAGAGATTGGGAGTGAGAGAGAGAGAGAGAGATTGGGGGTGTGAGGGAGAGAGATTGGGAGTGTGAGAGAGAGAGATTGGTTGTGTGAGAGAGAGAGATTCTGGGAGTGTGAGAGAAAGATTGGAAGTGTGAGAGAGAGAGATTGGGAGTGTGAGGGAGAGACATTGGGAGTGTGAGAGAGAGAGAGACTGGGAGTGTGAGAGAGAGAGAATGGGGGAGTGAGAGAGAGAAATTGGAAGTGTGAGAGAGAGACATTGGGAGTGTGAGAGAGAGAGACACTGGGAGTGTGAGAAAGGGAATTGTGGTGTGAGAGAGAGAGAGATTGGGAGTGTGAGAGAGAGATTGGGTGTGTGAGAAAGAGAGAGATAGGGTGTGTGAGAGATTGGGAGTGTGAGAGAGAGACTGGGAATGTGAGAGAGAGAGATTGGGAGTGTGAGAGAGAGAGAGAATGTGTGTGCGAGAGAGAGAGAGATTGGGAGTGTGAGAGAGAGAGATTGGGAGTGTGAGAGAGAGAGGCATTGGGAGTGTCAGAGAGAGAGATTGGGAGTGTGAGAGAGAGAGATTGGGAGTGTCAGAGAGAGAGATTGGGTGTGTGAGAGAGAGGTTGGGAGCGTGAGAGAGAAAGACATTGGGTGTGTGAGAGAGAGAGAGATTGGGAGTGTGAGAGAGAGAGATTGGGAGTGTGACAGAGAGATTGGGAGTGTGAGAGAGAGAGAGATTGGGAGTGAGAGAGAGAGAGACTGGGAGTGAGAGAGAGAGAGATTGGGGGTGTGAGAGAGAGAGATTGGGAGTGTGAGAGAGAGATTGGGAGTGTGTGAGAGAGAGAGATTGGGAGTGAGAGAGAGAGAGTGAGATTGGGGGTGTGAGAGAGAGAGATTGGGAGGGTGAGAGAGAGAGATTGGGAGTGTGAGAGACAGAGTGATTGGGAGTGTGAGAGAGAGAGAGATTGGGAGTGTGAGAGAGAGAGACATTGGGAGTGTGAGAGAGAGAGAGAGATTGGGAGTGTGAGAGAGATAGAGATTGGGAGTGTGTGAGAGAGAGAGATTGGGAGTGTGAGAGAGAGAGATTGGGAGTGTGTGAGAGAGAGAGACTGGGAGTGTGTGAGAGAGAGAGACTGGGAGTGTGAGAGAGAGAGAGACTTGGAGTGTGAGAGAGAGAGAGACTGGGAGTGTGAGAGAGAGATTGATTGGGAGTGTGAGAAGTAGAGATTGGGAGTGTGAGAGAGAGAGAGATTGGGAGTGTGAGAGTGAGAGAGATTGGGAGTGAGAGAGAAAGAGATTGGGAGTGTGAGAGAGAGAGAGATTGGGAGTGTGAGAGTGAGAGACATTGGGAGTGTGAGAGGGAGAGAGACTGGGAGTGTGAGAGAGAGAGAATGGGGGAGTGAGAGAGAGAAATTGGAAGTGTGAGAGAGAGACATTGGGAGTGTGAGAGAGAGAGACAGAGGGAGTGTGAGAGAGAGAATTGTGGTGTGAGAGAGAGAGAGATTGGGAGTGTGAGAGAGAGATTGGGTGTGTGAGAGAGAGAGAGATTGGGTGTGTGAGAGATTGGGAGTGTGAGAGAGAGATTGGGAGTGTGAGAGAGAGAGATTGGGAGTGTGAGAGATAGAGAGAATGTGTGTGCGAGAGAGAGAGAGATTGGGAGTGTGAGAGAGAGACATTGGGAGAGTCAGAGAGAGAGATTGGGAGTGTGAGAGAGAGGGATTGGGAGTGTCAGAGAGAGAGATTGGGTGTGTGAGAGAGAGGTTGGGAGCGTGAGAGAGAAAGACATTGGGTGTGTGAGAGAGAGAGAGATTGGTAGTGTCAGAGAGAGAGATTGGGAGTGTGACAGAGAGATTGGGAGTGTGAGAGAGAGAGAGATTGGGAGTGAGAGAGAGAGAGACTGGGAGTGAGAGAGAGAGAGACTGGGAGTGTGAGGGAGAGATTGGGAGTGTGTGAGAGAGAGAGATTGGGAGTGAGAGAGAGAGAGTGAGATTGGGGTGTGAGAGAGAGAGATTGGGAGTGTGAGAGAGAGAGATTGGTTGTGTGAGAGAGAGAGAGTCTGGGAGTGTGAGAGAAAGATTGGAAGTGTGAGAGAGAGAGATTGGGAGTGTGAGGGAGAGACATTGGGAGTGTGAGAGAGGGAGAGACATTGGGAGTTTGAGAGAGAGAGACACTGGGCGTGTGAGAGAGAGAGAATGGGGGAGTGAGAGAGAGAAATTGGAAGTGTGAGAGAGAGACATTGGGAGTGTGAGAGAGAGAGACACTGGGAGTGTGAGAGAGAGAATTGTGGTGTGAGAGAGAGAGAGATTGGGAGTGTGAGAGAGAGATTGGGTGTGTGAGAGAGAGAGATATTGGGTGTGTGAGAGATTGGGAGTGTGAGAGAGAGATTGGGAGTGTGAGAGAGAGAGATTGGGAGTGTGAGAGAGAGAGAGAATGTGTGTGCGAGAGAGAGAGAGATTGGGAGTGTGAGAGAGAGAGATTGGGAGTGTGAGAGAGAGAGACATTGGGAGTGTCAGAGAGAGAGATTGGGAGTGTGAGAGAGAGAGATTGGGAGTGTCAGAGAGAGAGATTGGGTGTGTGAGAGAGAGGTTGGGAGCGTGAGAGAGAAATACATTGGGTGTGTGAGAGAGAGAGAGATTGGGAGTGTGAGAGAGAGAGATTGGGAGTGTGACAGAGAGATTGGGAGTGTGAGAGAGAGAGAGATTGGGAGTGAGAGAGAGAGAGACTGGGAGTGAGAGAGAGAGAGATTGGGGGTGTGAGAGAGAGAGATTGGGAGTGTGAGAGAGAGAGACTGGGAGTGTGAGAGAGAGATTGGGAGTGTGTGAGAGAGAGAGATTGGGAGTGAGAGAGAGAGAGTGAGATTGGGGGTGTGAGAGAGAGAGATTGGTTGTGTGAGAGAGAGAGAGTCTGGGAGTGTGAGAGAAAGATTGGAAGTGTGAGAGAGAGAGATTGGGAGTTTGAGGGAGAGACATTGGGAGTGTGAGAGAGAGAGAGACTGGGAGTGTGAGAGAGAGAGAATTGTAGTGTGAGAGAGAGAGAGATTGGGAGTGTCAGAGAGAGATTGGGATTGTGACAGAGAGATTGGGAGTGTGTGTGAGAGAGAGATTGGGAGTGAGAGAGAGAGAGACTGCGGGTGAGAGAGAGAGAGATTGGGAGTGTGAGAGAAAGATAGAGAATGGGAGTGTGAGAGAGAGATTGGGAGTGTGAGAGAGAGACATTGGGAGTGTGAGAGGGAGAGAGACTGGGAGTGTGAGAGAGAGAGAGAATGGGAGTGTGAGAGAGAGAAATTGGGAGTGTGAGAGAGAGACATTGGGAGTGTGAGAGAGAGACACTGGGAGTGTGAGAGAGAGAATTGTGGTGTGAGAGAGAGAGAGATTGGGAGTGTGAGAGAGAGATTGGGAGTGTGACAGAGAGATTGGGAGTGTGTGAGAGAGAGATTGGGAGTGAGAGAGAGAGAGACTAGGGGTGAGAGAGAGAGAGATTGGGGGGGTGTGAGAGAGAGATTGGGAGCGTGAGAGAGAGGGACTGGGAGTGTGTGAGAGAGAGAGAGATTGGGAGTGTGAGAGAGAGAGAGAGAATGGGAGTGTGAGAGAGTGAGATTGGGAGTGTGAGAGAGAGACATTGGGAGTGTGAGAGAGAGAGACTGGGATTGTGAGAGAGAGAGAGAATTGTAGTGTGAGAGAGAGAGAGATTGGGAGTGAGAGAGAGAGATTGGGAGTGGGCGAGTCAGCACCTTCAGGTGAGGAGAGGGAGGGGAACCAGTGAGGGTAGCACTGAACCCAGCCAGAGTCAGCAGCTTCGGTGGAGGAGAGCATGGGGAACCAGTGAGTGTAGAACTGAGCCCAACCAGAACCAGCAGCTTCCGGACCGGAGAGGGAAAGGAACCAGTGAATGTAGAACTGAACAAAGCCAGAGTCAGCAAATTCAGGGGAGGGGATGGAGGGGAATATCAGCGTGACTGGAAAAATCATCGAGACACACACACCCACGTGAGAGTGTTCCATGTATTGATTGTGGAAAGAGCTTTAACCAGTCGCACAGCCAGAAAAAAACATCGCACCATTCATAGTGGGGAGAAACCGTACATGTGTTCTGTGTGTGGACGAGGCTTCAACCGATTTTCCAACCTGGAGAGACGCAAGGACACCTACACCATAGAGAATCAGGGGAAATGTGGGGACTGTGGGCAGGGGTTCAATTACCAGTCCCAGCTTGAAACTCACATCGGGATGACGCCGTTCACCTGCTTCGCCTGTGGGAAAGAATTGAACAAGTCCTCCCATCGCTCACACTCCAGTATCCTCACAGGGGGCAGAAACCATTGAAATGTTCCCTCGGTGGAGAGGGATTTAGTCATGATGCCAATTGTGACACACCAGCGAGCTTACATGTGTCTGCAGGGGTTTGAATTTCGCTGATATTAATCATATCCAGGTCTGTTTAGTATTCTGGACAAACTTCACGTAAATCAATTGGTAATGGGTCAGCTTCAACCTTGGCTTTGAATAGCCTGACCAGTCATTGATAAAGTTTTCATAACTTCCTTGTTTTTGTTCACTATGCCTCTATATATAAAGCCCAGGTTTCTGTATGCTTTTTAACAGCCTTATCAACTTGTCCTGCCTCCTTCAAAGATGTGTGTCCATACACCCTCAGGTGTCTCTGTTCCTGCAGTCCCTTTAAATTGTAGCATTTATATAATACTGGTTCTCCTAATTCTTTCGGTCAAGATGCATGACTTCACGCTGCACCATTTCACCAGTCTGTCTATGTCCTCCTGAAATCTGCTACGATCCTCCTCACATTTTACAATATTTCCTAGTGTTGTTTTAGCTACAACCTTTGAAACTATGGCTCCTACACCTAATTCCTGGTTAATAGTACATATCAAATGGAGAAGTGTCCCTAAAACCGACCCCTGGGGGACACCACCGTATACTTTCCTCTAGTCTGAAAAATAACCATTCATCACTACTCTCTGCTTTCTGTCTCTGAGCCAAGTCTGTGTCCATTCTGGCGCTGCCTGTTTAATCCCAAGTGCTTGTATATTGCAAACAATGCATTTTACTAAACACCTTTTGAAAGTCCATTTACACATCAACAGCAGTAACTTCATCAACTCTCTCCATTTAACAAATCCATGTATAACCCATGGTCTTCCAAATGATAATTAATGTTGTCGCGGATTTTGCTCACGAGAACTTTTCCTGCCACCGATATTAGGCTGACTGGCCTGCAGTTAATGGATAAATCCAATCCCTTGTTTTGAACAGCAGTGTTACATTTGCACCCTCCCATCTTTTGGCACCACTCCTGTATCCAAGCAAGGTTGAACATTTTTGGCCAGGGCATCCGCTATTTCCACCCTCCCTCCCCTCATCAACTAGGATGCATCCCATCTGGACCGAATGACTTTCTACTTTGGTCACTGTCTAACTATTCATCTAATTTTATCCTGTACAATTGCTCCATCCTCCTCTGCGACATTGGCAGACTAATCCTCTTTTGTGAAGACAGATTCAAATCAATCACATATTGTCTTAATGAATTTACATTATAAGTCAATGAGTGGTTGAAAAAATATTTTAATCAATTATGCAATTCTCCGGCATTATTAATGAATTTGTCTTTGCACTAACAAATATACACACCTCCCTAGTGACTGCACCTTGATATGCTGGGAGGACTTGCGTGCAACCCTGACCCTGAAAGTTATGAATACAACGAAATAAATCAAGCATTTAAAGTCATGAAAGAAAATAGCACAGAATTAAGTTGAATTCAATACCAAAAGGCATCCCTGGAGATGAAGGAATAGCGAGCCATATATCCAAGATTACTGACAGCAATGTTAGGTGGCACAGTTAAATAGTGCAGATGGAATCAATACAAAACGCACGCCTGGAATGTAAAAAGGGCATTAAGGTGGCACTGAAAAATTTCGAGTTGAAAATGGCAACAGAAGGGAAGGTAATTAATTGTTGTTTTGTTGCATTAAGGGAAAAAGTGAAACGATGAATAAAGTGGTGCCAGTGGAAGTGTGATCTGATGAGGGCCTGATAACTGATGCTACAGACACATGATAACTGATGCTACATACACATGATGACTGATGCTACAGACACATGATAACTGATGCTGCATACACATGGTGACTGATGCTACATACACATGATGACTGATGCTACATTCACATGATGACTGATGCTACAGATACATGATAACTGATGCTACATACAAATAATGACTGATGCTGCATACACATGATAATTGATTCTACACACACATGATAAGAGATACTATATACACATGATAACTGATGCTCCATACACATGATAACTGATGCTCCGTACACATGATAACTGATTCTACACACACATTGTTGTGTATTTTGAATGTGTATTAGAATTGTCCCACATGGGATAGGTAGTCATGATTTGCAGTGCATTATGGCAAATGTACTGCATTGAGTGAAGACGCACATTGTAAATAAAATGGCCGTTAACTAAACTCTCCACCCCGGAGTCCTTTTTAATTGTTACATAGGTAAGGGTATAATACCCCTTGAGACACAATAAAACTGGCGATGAGGACGACAGACTTGTGCATCACTTTGCACTGGAATCGGCGATGTTTAAAGTAAGAAGTTCCTGTCTTTTCTTAATGGCGCGCCCGCAGTTTAGTTGCAGATGCAATCACCTCGTAAAGGTGGCGGTTCATGTGTTACACAAATAAGAAGGGGGCGAGTAACGATACAGTGAAACGAAGTGGAGGAAAACGGACTGTAAAAGTAAAATAAAAAAGTGGAGGAAAAGGACTGTAAAGAATAAAAAAAAAGAAAACAAAATGGCTATGCTAACCGGAGCGTTTGGACCATTTGATGAAATGGCGGAGAAATGGAGTGCTTATACAGAGCGTTTTGGATTTTTTGTGACTGCAAATGGCATTAAAGATGATGTGAAAGTGGCGACGTTCCTCAGTGTGATTGGAGCAAAAACATTTGGCTTGTTACGGAGTTTGATGCTCCCGGATAAGCCCGGCGCTAAGACATATGATCAGATTGTGGAAGTTTTGTAAACACATTTCGCACCAAAGCCGATGCTGATTGCCGAGAGGTTCAGGTTTCACAAACGAAACCAAGGGGAGGGTGAGTCCATAGCCGATTATGTTGCAGTGCTAAAGAAGCTAACTGAGCATTGTGAGTTTGGTGAAACTCTAAATGACACTGTCCGTGATAGGTTTGTGTGTGGATTAAGATGTGAAGCAACACAGAAGCGCTTGCTCACGACGGACAAACTGATGCTTAAATCAGCAGTGGAGCTCGCTGTGTCTATGGAGTTAGCAGCTAAAGATGCACAGCTGTTGGGGGCTGCAACAAGAGTGCACAGGCTAGCAGCTACAACGGATAAGCATGCAAGGGGCGCCAGAGAGTTTTACAGATGTGGAAGGTCAGGTCATCAGCCATCTGACTGCTGGTGTAAAGACCTGACCTGTCGGAAATGTGAAAAGAAAGGACACATTGAACGTGTGTGTAAAGGGCATAGCAAACAATCCTACATAGAGACACACAAAAACAAACAAGAAAACACATCCAACTGGCGTTCTAAAAAGAAAAACCTACACATGGTGAAACAAGAACAGGAAGACAGTGACACAGGCTCTGATGGGGAGCTGAATCTCCATGTGTTAATGGTGAATGGAGGCTCATCAGGCTATGGAGTCCCGCCACTACTAGAGGGAATACCAGTCAAAATGGAGCTGGATACGGGGGCCGCTTTCTCCTTGATTTCAGAGAAGTTATTCAAAGTAAACTGAACCACCTATCAATGACGCCGGCCAAGCTCATCTTAAAGACCTACACTGGGGAAACAGACCCAATGCTGGGTAAGACGGAGGTCAAGGTGAAGCTTAATGGACAAACCGTGATGCTGCCAGTTTACATGCTCAAGGGTGACTATCCATCCCTGATGGGCAGGCCATGGTTGGAGAAAATTCATCTGGATCGTAAAAAAGTGAATGCGGTGTCAGTCGAAGAGGCGGGGCTAGCGGCAGTGTTGACAAAGCATGCGGCTGTCTTTGATGGAGAATTGGGGAGTATGAAGGGGATTCCGGTCAATCTCAAGGTGAAGCCTGACAGCCAGCCACGATTCCTGAAGGCCAGGAACGTTCCCTATGCCCTCAGACCAAAGGTGGAGGCTGACCTGGAGCGTCTGGTCAAGATAGGGGTCCTGGTGCCGGTTTCGCTCAGTGAGTGGGCCACGCCTGTGGTACCAGTGATGAAGAGTGATGGCGCAGTTCGCTTATGTGGAGATTTCAAAGTAACAGTGAATCCTGTGCTCTCAGCTGAACAGCACCCCCTCCCCATCATTGAAGATCTTTTCGCGGGTCTAGCAGGTGGTCAGAAGTTTGGCAAGATTGATCTATGCCAAGCCTACTTGCAGAAGCATGTAGAAGAGGACTCACAGAAGTAACTCACCATCACCATCCACAAGGGTCTCTACAGGTAGTGCCACCTACCCTATGGTATAACGTCAGCACCAGCATTGTTTCAGCGGGCTATGGACCAGATCTTAAGCGGCATTCCAGGGGTACAATGTTATCTCAACGATGTCCTTGTCACAGGAAAGGACGACAACGAGCATCTGCAGACCCTGACGAAGAAACTGGGAAGACTTGAAGAGTATGGCTTACGCGTTCGCAAGGACAAATGCGAATTTTTCAAGCCATCAGTGGAGTACCTAGGCCATGTCATCGACGCGGATGGCCTGCACACAGCACCGTCGAAAGTGAAAGCCATTGCCGACGCTCCTGCACCTACAAATGTCGGTCAGCTGCGGTCATTCTTAGGTCTCCTGAACTATTGCGGAAAGTTTATTCCACAGCTGGCATCACTGTTAAAGCCATTACATGAGTTGCTGTGTCAGGGCAAGGCCTGGGCGTGGACGAAGGAGTGCAAAGCTGCATTCAAGCAAGCCAAAGCAGCTTTGACTGACCCCAGAGTGTAGATGCACTTAGACCCATCGTTGCAGATTGAGCTGGCCTGTGACACATCGCCTTATGGCGTCGGTGCGGTCGTATCCCGCACCTTTCCCTCAGGTGAAGAGAAGCTGATTGCATTTGCGTCAAGGTCCCTGAGCAAGGTGGAGGTGAAATACCCGCAGATCGAAAAAGAGGCTTTGGGCATCATCTTTGGAATCAAAAAGTTCCATCACTACTTGTTCGGAAGGAAATTCACCTTGCTGATGGATCATCGTCCTCTGACATCGATCTTTGGTCCACACACAGGAATACTCACCCTGGAAGCGTGCAGGATGCAGAGCTGGGCGCTGATGTAAAGCGCTCACAATTACAACATCAAATACCAGAGTTCAGCAGCACATGGCAATGCGGACGGATTGTCAAGACTTCTGCTGCCTGTGCCCTCTGAAGGCTGTGAGCAGAAGATTTTCTACTTTGACATGGTAAGCAGTGCCTCTGTCATGGCCTGGCAGGTCAAGAAAGAGACCAGAGTGGACCCTACACTATCCAAGGTGCTGGATCGGGTGATGCGAGGAGACGGACCACGGGTGTCAGACGCACTACCTGAGCTCCTACCTTACCTGTCAAGAGGGAAGGACTTGTCTGTCACATCAGGATGCCTCCTTTGGGGCATGCAAGTGATCATACCACCAAAGCTGCAGAAACATGTCCTCAACGAGCTGCACTCAGGACATTGTGGTATTGTCCGGATGAAGGAGCTGGCACAAAGCTACTTCTGGTGGTCCGGTCTGGATCATGAAATTGAAGTTGAAGCGAAATCATGCCCATCATGCGAGACAACCAAGGATACACCAAGAGCAGCGCCACTGCATCCATGGGAATGGCCAGTGACACCATGGCAACGGATCCATCAGGACTTTGCGGGACCAGTGGTAGGAGTAATCTTCCTGGTCGTGGTGGACTCCCATTCCAAATGGCCGGAGGTTGCAGTAATGTCCACTACCACTACGGAGAAATCCATCGAGACTCTGAGAGAGATGTTCGGGCGATTTGGTCTGCTGGAGCAGATCGTAACCGACAATGGAACACAGTTTACATCCCAGGAGATGGAAGAGTTCCTCAAGAGCAATGGAATCCAGCACACGTTCTCCGCGCCTTATCATCCATCCATGAATGGATTGGCGGAGAGAGTTGTCAGAACACTGAAATGCGCATTGAAAGCGGCAAGGAGTGATGCTCCTCTAAAGCAGTGCCTGAATGCTTTCTTGCTGAAATACCGAAACACACCTCATGCTACGACTGGAGCATCTCCTGCTTACCTACTCATGGGAAGGCAGCTACGGACACGCCTTGACCTGCTGAGGCCAACGTCCACAGAAGCAGTGGTGCACGCCAATCAGCAGGATCAAGTCAGCAGACGAGCTCAGAGGTCCAAAGAATGACACTATTTGGTGGGGGACAAAGTCCTCGCATGTAACTACACCACCCCAGAGCAGTGGGTCCCAGCTATGGCCATTCAAAAGATGGGCCCCGTTTCATACCGCTTCCGCACCGGAGATGATCAAACATGGAGATGGCATGTAGACCAGTTACTGCCAAGACAGTCGCCACAGGTAACCCAAGAAACAGAGGATCAGGGACCTGCTGGGGGCTCCAGCAGGGATTGGTCGTTCGACCCTTAGACGGTGGCACCATCCACTCTTGTGCCATCGAGGTTGGACGCCACGCCTGCAGGATCATGGGAGAGCCAGCCAGAGCCTGCTCCTGAGACTAGGCGTTAACCCCAAAGAGAAAGGCAGCCTCCAGAGCGCCTTAGTTACAGTTAGTGCTAACCTGTGTGCATGGGGCAGAATAATCTCCAGGGTTTGCGGAATGTAGAGGCAGTCTGCCCTCTCTTCCAAGTTATAGTCATTTTCAGTTATTCTGTTTTGTGGACATTCTACTTTAAGGGGGAGGAAATATGTTGTGTATTTTGAATGTGTATTAGAATTGTCCCACATGGGATGCCGTAGTGGTGATTTGCAATGCACTATGGGAAATGTAGTGCATTGAGTGAAGAAGCATATTGTAAATAAAATGGCTGTTAACTAAACTCTCCACCCCGGAGTCCTTCTTAATTGTTATATAGGTAAGGGTATAAAACCCCTTGAGACACAATACACATGATAACAGATATTATAAGATGATAACCGATGCTCCATACACATGATAACTGATGCTACATACACATGATAACTGAAGATTATACACATGATGACTGATGCTTCAGACACATGAAAACTGATGCTACATACACATGACGACTGATGCTGTACACACATGACCACTGATGCTACATACACATGATGACTGATGCTACAGGCACATGATAACTGATGCTACACACACATGATGATTGATGCTACAGACACATTATAACTGTTGCTGCATACACATAATGAGTGATTCTGCATACACATGATAACTGATTGTACATACACATGATAACTGATGCTACATACACATGATGACTGATGTTGCATACACATGAAAACTGATGCTACATACACATGATAACCGATTCTACACACACATGATAAGAAATACTATATACACATGATAGCTGATGCTCCATACACATGATAACTGATGCTACATACAAATGATAACTGATTCTATACACACATGATAACAGACACTATACGCACATGATAACTGATGTTCCGTACACATGATAACTGATGCTACATACACATGATAACTGATGCTCCATACACACGATAACTGATGCTACATACACATAATATCTGATGCTACATACACATGATTACTGATGCTATATACACATGATAACTGATGCTCCATACACATGATAACTGATGCTACATACACATGATAACTGATGCTCCATACACATGATAACTGATGATACATAAACATGCTAACTGATGCTACATACACATGATAACTGATGCTCCATACACATGATAACTGATGCTACATACACGTGATAACTGATGCTATGTACACATGATAACTGATGTAAATGCACAGGATATTTGATGCTACATACACATGATAACTGAGTTGACGCAGGCTGCAAAAGGGTGAATAAGTTTTTTGCCTTAGTTTCTAAAAAGGATTGCTATGATAATTTATTTCAACTGGAAATGGGAACTAGAAGGTTTTTTAGTGTTAAGTTGTGGCACTATTCACATTACCACCAGCATGGTTGACGAACAGCTGTACAATCTTAAGATGAATAACAAAGACAGCTTACTTCCACCTCCGTAACAACGCCCATCACTGCCCTTGCCTCAGCTCATCTGCTGCTGAAACCCTCATTCATGCCTTTGTTACCTCTAGACTTGATTATTGCAACGCGCTCCTGGCTGGCCTCCCACTTTCCACCCTACATAATCTTGAGGTCATCCAAAACTCGGCTGTCTGTAACTCGCACCAAGTCTCATTCTCCCATCACCCCTGTGCTGGCTGACCTACATTGGCTCCCGTTTAAGCATGGCCTCAATTTCAAAATTCTCGTCCCTTTTTACAAATCACTCCATGGCCTCGCCCCTTCCTATCTCTGTAATCTCTTTCAGCCCCACAAACCACCGAGATATCTGTGCTCCTCTAATTCTGCCCTCTTGAGGATCGCTGATTATAATTGCTCAACCTTTGTTCGTTGTGCCTTCTGTTGCCTAGGCCCTAAGCTCTGGAATTCCCTGTCAAAACCTGTCCACCTCGCTACCTCTATTTCCTCCTTTAAGACGTTCCTGAATACCTACCTCTTTGACCAAGCTTTTGGTCACCTGCCCTAATTTATCCTTATGTGGATCGGTGTCAATTTTTTTTTGTCTTAAAATACTCCTGTGCAGTGCCTTGGGACGTTTTACTACGTTAAAGGCGCTATATAAATACAAGTTGTTGTTTTTGTTGAATCAATCTCAGCTGCCGGGGAAGATTCATCCGAGGATCCTTGTGGAGATAGAAAAGAAAATTGCAGGAACTCCAGCCTAAATCTGGGAGAAATTATTGAATGCTGGAGAGGTGCTGGGGACCGGAGAAAGGCAGATGCTATATCTATATTTTTAAAGAAAAAAGGTAGCAAACGTAAGAGGAAACTACAGACCAGTGAGTTAGAGGTCCATTGTGGGTAAAGTCATGGAAACCCTGATTAAAGATAAGATCATGGAGCATCTGGATAGAAATGTTATCCTAAAATCTAATCAGAATCTCTTGCCAATCTAGTTCACTAGTTCCCTTCGAGAGTGTGACAAAGGAGCTGGACAGGGGTAAGGCAGTGGGTGAGGTGGACTTGGCTTCAATCAGGCCTTTTATACACATCCGCTGGAAAGGATGGGACTGGAAAGGAAGATCGTGAGAATCTTTGGGAATATTTTACAAGGGATGTGTAAATAGTACACCGATTGAACCCAGAGAGCAGTGATACAGGGATTGCCATCAGACTGGGAGAATATTACCAATGGGGTCCACAGAGATCTGGTCTGTACCTTTTTTTTCACTATCTTTATAAATGATTTGGAGCTAGGAGTCACATGAACAATGGCAACACTTTCAGATGAAATAAAGCTGGTGCAGGTGGCAGACTGCAAAGCTGAAGAGGATAAGCTACAGGAGGATTTAAATACCTGGGAATTGGGTAGTCAGGCGACAGATGTCATTCAATGTCGAGAAAGACAAACTGCGTCACATGGAGGCAAGGAATCCAGGAAGGGACAATCACTTAAATGAAAAAATATTAATCTCCTGGAAAATTAAAGAGATCTGGGGGTCTTATTGACGGTAAATTGAAGCTATTGCAACAATGCGTAAAGCAAATCAGACGTTGGGCTGTATTAAAATGTCAATATTGGACGGAGAAAGCTTGGCAATCCTGCCCCACTTTACAAATCATTGGTGCAACCGGGCTCACATTACCGTGTACAGCTCTGGACAACACGGGGTATTGCAGCTAGTGAACGGACATGGAAGAGAGTGGCCAGAATTACTGGAGGATGAAGGGATTGGATTGTGAGGAGCGATTGTGTAAATTGAGCAAGTTCTCACTGGAAAAGAGAATGTCGAGAGGTGATCTGATTGCTGTTTTTAGGATTCTAAAGGGAGCAGATAACGTAGAGCATGACAAGTTATTTCACCTTGCCCAGACTGTAGAAGCAGAGGATACGGCCTCGCTTGAAGGGATTCAATTCAAACCCAATCTGCTGAACCAGTATTTCAGTGAGTGAGTGGTCAATCTGTGGGACAGGCTGCCTAGAGAGATGGTGGAAGCAGTTGGTTTTGATTCATTCAAATGCAAATTAAATAGACATCATTCCTAGAATAATACTTTGGGATACAGAATGTGAATAATTAGAGACATGACATGTGGAAAGTGCAGCGTGCTCGGGAGGAAGAGGTGATTTTGGACCTATGGGCCCAAAAATTCGGTTCGGAGTCTTCCCGCGGGTGCAAGCGTCCGACTTGCACTTACCTAGCATGCCGGCCGTTGTGCTGTGGGCCCGCATGGGATTCCGATCCTGGGCCTGCTCCAACTGCCGGCATGCAGTGCTTGCATATCCCAGGGGCACAGTTAGTTCGAAGCGTCCCCTGGGATCACGTGGGCCATGGAGAGCCAATGCTAGCAGGGAATCTGTATTCATAGATTTAACAAGAAGTCCTGTCAAATCTATGAATACCATTCGGCCTCAAAACATAACTAAAACTTCAAGGCCTAGAAATTCGGTGGGCTGTGCCAGCATTTAGCGGCCAAAGAGGGCACTTAGTAGGTTTAGCGCCACTGGCCAAGCCTCCCGCGAAATTTAGCGGGGCGCTAATGGTGGCGCTAGCCATTAGCGCTGTGCCACCACCGATGACATCATCGGTGTGCGCAGCGTCCCGCTACCACCCTGATCGCGAAATTTGGTAGCGTCCCCTGCTGTAACGCAGGTCGCAATTTGCGACCGGTTGAGTGGGGCCTACCTGCGGCGGTAGAGGTGCTGCGGTGCGGGCGGCCATTTTTTTTGCTGGCCACCTGCCAGCACCTCTTCGTGCAGCCGTCCTCAACCTCCTGAGCACCCACCCAGGCATTGTGCTGGCTGCCTTCCAAGAGCCCGGCACTTCTCCTCGGTGCCGGGATCATTTGCCAGCACTCGCGATCTTAGATTGCACTGCAGCAGGCACCTGCCCTTTAAGAAGGGGAGGAAGGCCTGCAGTACTGCAATGCTCCAGCCGCCGTGTGTGGTGCTTCGGCATGTTGTGCTGCGAACTTCAGTTGCAGCACCCCAAGACGGATGCGGGGCTCCTCGTGTAGCGCTGCGCTTCCGTTTGGGGCGCTCAAACTGATTTTCCGGTGGGCGCTCGTGACTCCTTCCGGGGTGATACTTCCGGCGCCCTGGTGAGACTGGGCGCCACCAAATTTCTAGGCCCAACTATTTTTTAAAAAATCACATTTTTAAAATGACTATAAATTACATAAAATAACTTATTTTAAACAATAATTTAAATTTTTGAAGAAATTAATTACAGTTTCTAATGGGGCTAAAAATAAACTTACCTTTCTTTAAAGTATTTAAAAGTAATAAACCTGTGGAAATTGTTTTTAAAGTTTACTTGATTCGCCACTTACGTTGTTAAAAGCAGGCCTTGTGACTGTTTTATAAAAGCGTAGCTCCTGGAGACTTACCCTCCCAGAGAAACCTGCAAAAAAGTACGGAACTTCCAGGTGTATGCGCTGCCTCTCCAGCACGTGCGTTCGACCTGTGAACCCCTTCCTGTTAGGGAATGGAAGTTCCGGTTTCCCGTGCATGTTCAGTGCATGCACGAAACTGGCACTTTCGTTGGGCCTACAC
Source organism: Somniosus microcephalus (assembly GCF_052327205.1). Taxonomy (NCBI): domain Eukaryota; kingdom Metazoa; phylum Chordata; class Chondrichthyes; order Squaliformes; family Somniosidae; genus Somniosus; species Somniosus microcephalus. Next base: position 115,286,231 of record NC_140990.1, read on the forward strand.
ATGAGTACCCAGCATGTTCTCACCCATGGTGACCCGAAGTTCTTGCCCATGTTTCCTAAAGCTCTCCACATCTGGGGTTTTCACAGAAACATAAAATAGAATCATAGAATGGTTACAGCACAGAAGGAGTCCATGCAGCCCATGGAGCCCTTGCTGAGCTCTCTGAAAGAGCACTTCAGCTGGTCCCACTCCCCCGTCCTTCCCCCACAGCCCTTCAATTTTTTTCCCTTATCCAATTCCCTTTTGAAAGCCACGATTGAATCTGCCCCACCACCCTTTCAGGCAGCACATTTCAGATCCTAACCAGTCACTGCATAAATATGTTTTTTCTCATGTCGCCTTTGGTTCTTCTGCCAATCACCTTAACCCTGTGTCCTCTGGTTCTCGGCCCTTCTGTCAATCAGAACAGTTTATCTCTCTACTCTGTCTAGACCCCTCTTGATTTTGAAAACCTCTATCAAATCTCCTCTCAACCTTCTCTGTTCTAAGGAAAACAACCCAGCTTCTCGAGGCTATCCGGTAACCCAAGTCACTCATCCTTGGAACAATTCTTTTAATTTTTTCTGCACCCTCTCTAAGGCCTTCACATCCTTCCTAAAGTTCGTTCCCCAGAATTGGACACACTAGTCCAGTTGAGGCCCAACCAATGTTTCATAAAGTTTTATCATAACTTCCTTACTTTCGTACTCTGCGCCTCTATTTATGAAGCCCAAGATGCAGTACACTTTTTTAACCGCTTTCTTAACCTGCCCTGCCACCTTCAACGATTTATGCACATATACCCACTGATATCTCTGTTCATGCACACCCTTTATGATTCTACCTTTTAGCTTATATTGTCTCTCCTCCTTCTTCCTACCAAAATGCATCACTTCGCACTTTTCTGCATTAAATGTCATCTGCCATGTGTCCGCCCATTCCACCAGCCTGTCTCTGTCCTCTTGAAGTCTATCACTCTCCTCACTGTTCACTATACTTCTAAGTATTATGTCATCTGCACATTATCAATTTTGCCCTTCACACCCAAGTCTATGCCATTAATATATATCAAGAAAAGCAGTGGTACTAGTACTGACCCCTGGGGAACACAACTGTGTACCTTCCTCCAGTCCAAAAAAGAAACGTTCACCACTACTCTCTGTTTCCTGTCACTTTGCCAATTTGGTATCCATGCTGCCACTATCCTCTTTATTCCATGGGATCCAACTTTGCTGGAAAGCCGATTATGTTGCACTTTATCAAACGCCTTTTGGAAGTCCATGTACACCACATCAACAGCATTGCCGTCATCAACCCTTTCTGTTACCTCACCAAAAAGCCCGGCTCATCTCTGGGTCTGTTGTAGACTAATTGATAGAGATTGACTGCTGTGAATTTTCAACAGCTCTTATCGGTGTATCATGGGACTACTAGGATGATAGAAATTGAACTAGACTGGAGTGCATAGTCAATAGTGAAGATGATCATCTCATTTAATTTGATCAATTTCCTATTTTTATGATTTTGGTGATTATTGTTTAGATTAATTTTATTTTGTTTAATGACACTGGGGGTGTCGTCATAACTGAAAACTGAAAAGAGTAAAAAGTGATCTCGATAGTCGTTTTCTTTATCCTCCAGCAATTCCTCTGTTCCTGTGTTTCTGGACACAGGAGTGTGGCTGTGGGGTGGTGCCCAGTGAGTGGGGAACAATGCGTGGGGTCAGCGCGTGCTCCCATTTCAGAGCGTATCCAACACTCAAGATCCAAACCATTCCCAGGAGGGATTTTGGGTCTCTTCATTAAAAAGTTAAGATTGATATGCAATGACAGATCAGAGGTCAGACTCCGCATGCATGTAGAGATACTCCAGGGCCCTCGGGGCTGGTGGGAATGTACCAGGTCTGAGTCAGCACCGACAAGAGAACTGGAAACTAACTGAGAACGGGTTACAACACTGAATTGTGCGCTGATGCAGTGTTCCTTATAAATTCTTAAATTCTCATTGGGTAAGGGTCTTAGAATGAGTGACTGTGTATCTGGGAGGGGAGGCCGTGCCTGACACAGAAAAGAAGAGCACAGCATGGAATATAAGGTAAAATCCATGCTATACTTTACTATTTTCATCATTTAAATAATTTAGCAATTAAATTCATTGCATATTTCACCCCATCCTTTATTGCCTCCCTCAATTTACTCTGGGTCCCTGCATAAATTAACGGGTTGACACAGGAACTCACAAGTTCAAGCATATATCCACTTTCCTCCAGAATAACATTTGATTCCTTGAAACCAGAACCTCTGAAACATGTAACGCTCGCAATCTGGACAAAGAAGAAAGATAAAAGATACAAAAAATATAACATCATGAAACTGCCCGAGATACAGAAGAGTAAGACCGTGGGCTTTCTCTGGCTCGCCATCTCTGGGTAGTCTGATTCTCCCCATTGCTGTGAGCCCGAAGTCTCCTGTGAATTCTATTGGCCGCTCGAATGTGTCTGACGGTCAGAGCATTGAGCAGCAAAATCAGAATGAATGGGAGGCATGGGGTTAAAATATGATGAAACCAGTCATATGCGACCCATGCAGGTGAGCTATAACATATTAATGGCCCAGAAATTCGGGTCGGAGGATTCCCACGGGTGCAAACCTTATACCTGCACTTACCTACCATGCCAGCCATTGTGCTGTGGGCCGACGTAGGATTCCGATCCTGGGCCTCCTCCAACTGGCGGTGCGCAGTACTTGCGTATCCCAGGGGCGCAGTTAATTCAAAGTGCCCCTGGGATCACATGGGCCATGGAGAGCCAGTGGTAGCAGTGAGTGCCCATTCATAAATTTGACAGGAAGAGCTGTCAAAACTATAAATACTATAAGCCCCAAACATAACTAAAATTTAAATTTTTTTTTTAATTCACATTTTTAAAATATAACTATATATTACATAAAATAACTATTTTAAACAATAATGGCCAGAAATTCGGGTCCCAACGCGTGAGTGCGCATGGGGTACTCATGCGTGGACCCAATGGAAGTGCTGGTTTCTTGCATGCACTGCGCATGCATGGGAAACCGGCACTTCCGTTCCTCTGAACAAATGGGTTCAGAGGTCGAACGCATGAATGCGGGAGTCTGCGCGTGCACTTTGAACTTACGTTTTTTTACAGGTTTTTCCGTGAAGGTATGTCTTTAGATTTTAGAAATGTAAAAACCAGGCGTAAGGCCTGCATTTTAAAAGGTAAGTGGTCAATTCATTAAAATTAAAACATTTTTTCCACAGGTTTATTATTTTTAAATACTTTAAAGCAAGGTAAGTTTATTTTAAGCCCCATTTTTTCATAAAAGTATTTTTTTCAAATATTAAATTATTGTTTAAAATAGTTATTTAATGTAATTTATAGTTTATTTAAAAAGTGTGATATTTTCAAAATTTATTTCAAGGTTTACTGTTATTTTGGGGCCCGTATATTCATAATTTTAGACAGGTCTTCCCGTCAATCTTATGAATGGGCTTTTCCCTCCTCTGATTGGCAGCCCATGGCTCACGTGATCCCAGGGGACGTATCGCACTAACTACGCCCCTGGGACACGCAAACACAGCGCGCCAGCAGCTGGTTCAGGCCCCGGAGCGGAATTCCATGGGAGCCCAGAGCCCACAGCGCGCAATGTAAGTGAGGTCGGTGGCTTGCACCCGCGGGAAGCCCCCGAGTCAAAATTCTGGGCCAATTTAAATTTTTGAAAAAAATAATTACATTTTTCTAACGGGGCTAAAAATAAACTTATCTTTCATTAAAGTATTTAAAAATAATAAACCTGCGGAAAAATGTTTTAATTTCAATTAATCCACCACTTACCTTATTAAAAGCAGGCCTTGTGCCTGCTTCTTAAATGTGTAACTGTTGGAGACTTACCCTCCCGGAGAAACGTGCAAAAAAAAGTAAGTTCCAGGCGCAGGCACTGCCTCCCCGGCACATGCGTTTGACCTCTGAACCCCTTCCTTTGGAAGTTCCGGTTTCCCACGCATGCGCAGTGCATGCACAAAACGAGCACTTTCGTTGGGCCTACGGGTGAGTACCCAGCGCGTACTCACCTGTGGAGACCCGAATTTCTGGACCATTACTTAAAGCTGCAGAGCCAAGATGCATCGTTAATGATAAAAAAAGGCTCATACATAAAGTACCAAGGGATGTTTCTAGCACAGCTCATTATACAGGCCGTTCCTAGAACCCCTGCCGCCGTTATCTCGGTGAAATATTTTGTTTTCAGCTTCTAGCAATTAATAGCTACAAGTTGATCAATGGTAAAAGCAACCGTTACCCAGACAGAACTTCCTATGAGTCCATAAATTAGCGCAAGCTTGAGACTACGGACCGGAGTGATGGACAGGAAACAGAATGGGAAATAAATACCTACAATCCGGTTCCATCGCACAGCCGTGATAATGACCAGGAGATCCGTCCCCGCCATGGATACGAGGTAGTAAGTGATACATCTGGAGAGACCGCACCTTCCTCGGGACAGGATCACAATCACTGCCAAATTAGCTCTAAAAGAGACAGACAGATAGTCAGTGAATAACCGATTGAGATAGAGAAAGAGAGAGAGAGCAGACAATGTTGGAAACACTCACAGCTCAGGCTGCGTCTGTGAAGAGAGAACAGAGTTAGTGTTTCTGGTTAGTGACCTTCTGTTCCACCAGAGAAAGGCCCCTCCCATAATGCAGCGCCCCTCAGCACTGCACTGCGCTGTCAGGATAAACTATGGGCTTAGTCATAAACTGGACCTTCAACTTACAATGTTGCGACTCAGATCCGAGAGATGCCATCAGTTATGCGCCCTCAATCAATGTGGAGTAAAGAACGGGGACGAGAACAGTACGAGACACAAGAATACAAGAAATAGGAGCAGGAGTAGGCCAATCGGCCCCTCGAGCCTGCTCCACAATTCAATAAGATCATGGCTGATCTGATCCTAACCTCAAATCTTCTATCACTCTCCATCCCACCCGAACCCATGTGATCTCCCGGGAGAGGCGAAAAACCAGCTAAAAAACCCAATGGCAAATTTGGGAGAAAAAATCTGGGAAATTCCTCACCAACCCATCTAGGCGATCGAAACTCTTCCAGGAGATCACTCTGTCCCTATATTTTCTACAGTACTTACCTTCTGTAAAGGCGATCTCCACCCCAGCCACGAACAGGAATAAAACCATCTCCTGAAAACTAACACAGAATTAGAACACAAGAAGTAGGAGCAGAACGAGGCTACAAGGCCCCTGGGCCCGTTCCACTACCCACAGGGCCATGACCATTCCGAACCTAGACTCATGTCCAATTTCCTGCCCGCTCCCCGTAACCCTTAATTCCCTTTACTTCTAGGAAACGATCTATTTCTGTTTTAAATTTAATTAATGATGTAGCTTCCACAGCTTTCTGGGGCAGCAAATTCCACAAAGCTACCACACTCTGAATGAAGAAGTTTCTCCTCATCTCACTTTTGAAAGAGCAGCCCCTTATTTTAAGCTTTTGCCCCCGAGTTCTAGTTTCACCCATCATTGGGAACATCCTCACCGCTTCCAGCCGATCAAGCCCCTTCTCAATCTTATATGTTTCAATAAGATCGCCTCTCATTCTTCTGAACTCCAATGAGTAGAGTCCCAATCTATTCAACCACTCCTCATATGACCACCCCCTCATCCCCGGGATTAACTTAGTGAACCTTCTTTGTACTGACTCGAGAGCAAGTATGTCTTTTCTTAAGTATGGACACCAAAACTGTATGCAGTGTTCCAGGTGCGGGCTCAACAATACCTTGTACAACTGAAGCAATACCTCCCTGTTTTTATATTCTATCCCCCTAGCAATAAAAGCCAACATTCCATTGGCCTTCTTGATCACTTGTGTCTACTAACTTGATCACTTGTGCATACTAACTATTTGAGTTTCGTGCACCAGGACACCCAGATCCCTTTGTACTACAGTACTTTCCAGTTTCTTGCCATTCAGATAATAACTTGCTCTATGATTTTTCCTACCAAAGTGCAGAACCTCACACTTTCCAGTATTGTATTCCATCTGCCAAAACTCTGCCCACTTACTTAGCCTGTCTATATCACTTTGCAGGTTTTTTATGTCCTCCTCACTCACTACGTTCCCTCCCATCTTTGTATCATCTGCAAACTTTGATATGTTACAATCGGCCCCTTCCTCCAAATCGTTAATATAGATTGTAAAGATTTGGGGACCCAGCACTGACCCCTGCGGAACACCACTAGTCACTGATTGCCAGTCTGAGAATGAACCATTTATCCCAACTCTCTGCTTTCTGTTAGAAAGCCAATGCTCCACCCACGCCAGAATATTACCCCCAATCCCGTGATTTTTTATCTTGAGCAATAATCTTTTGTGTGGCACCTTGTCAAATGCCTTTTGGAAGTATAAATACACTACGTCCACTGGTTCTCCTTTATCTACCCTGTATTTTACTTCCTCAAAGAACTCAAGCAAATTTGTCAAACATGACTTCCCCTTCATGAAACCATGCTGAGTTTGTCCTATTAAATTATGTTTATCCAAATGTCCCGTTACTGTCTCCTTAATAATGGACTCTAACATTTTACCAACCACAGATGTTAGGCTAACAGGTCTATAGTTTCCAGCCTTCTGCCTACTGCCCTTTTTAAATAAGGGTGTTACATTAGCAGTTTTCCAATCTGCTGGGACCTTTGCTGAGTCCAGGGAGTTTTGAAAATTATTGCCAATGCACCCACAATCCCTACCGTCACTTCCCTCAAGACCCTAGGATGTAAGCCATCAGGTCCAGGGGATTTATCCGGCTTAAGTCCCATTATTTTACCAAGTACCACTTCCTTAGTGATTTTAACCGTATTTAGCTCCTCTCCCCCTAGAGCCCCCTGTTTGTCCAGTGTTGGGATATTCTTAGTGTCCTCTACCGTAATGACTGATACAAAAAAAAATTGTTCAGCGTTATTGCCATCTCCATATTTCCCACCATTAATTTTCCAGTCTCATCCTCTAAGGGACCAACATTTACTTCAGCCAAACTTTTTCTTTTTATATAACTATAGAAACTATTGCTATCCTTTTTTATATTTTTTGCTAATTTACTTTCATAATCTATCTTCCCTTTCTTAATCAATCTTTTAGTTATTTTTTGCTGTCTTTTAAAGACTTCCCAATCTTCTATCCCCCCACTAGATTTTGCTACCTTATATACCCTTGTTTTAGTCGGATACTATCCTTAATTACTTTAATTAGCCACGGATGGCTATATTTTATTTTACACCCTTTTTTCCTCAGTGGAATATATATTTTTTGGAAGTTGTAAAATAACTCCTTAAATGTGCACCAAATATCATGTACCGCCTTACCCTTTAATCTATTTTCCCAGTCCACTCTAATCAATTCCGCTCTCATACCTTCATCGTCTCCTTTATTCAAGCTCAGCACGCTTGCTAGAGATCAAACCTTCTCACCCTCTACTTAAATATTGAATTCAACCATGATATGGTCACTCATTCCAAGGGGATCCTTTACTAGGACATATTTAATTTGTCCTGTCTCATTACACAGGACCAAATCTAAGGATGCTTACCCCTGGTCGGTTCATTTACATACTGCTCAAGAAACCCATCCCTAATACACTCAATGAACTCATCCTCAAGTCTGCTCTGCCCAATTTGATTTGTCCAGTTAATATGATAGTTAAAATCCCCCATAATTATAGCTGTTCCCTTATTACAAGCCTCAACTATTTCCTGATTAATACTCCGTCCAACAGAGTTGCAACTGCTCGGAGGCCTATAGACTACGCACACTAGTTTTTTTTCCCCCTTATTATTCCTTATCTCTACCCAAACTGTTTCACTATCCTGCTCCTTTGACCCAATATAATTTCTCTGTATTATAGTGATTCCTTCCTTTATTAATATAGCCACCCCACCTCCTCCCTTCCTGCCTGTCCTTCCTGATTGTTAAATAACCTGGTATGTTTAATTCCCAGTCATGGTCACCCTGCAGCCATGTTTCTGTAATGGCCACAAGATCATACCCATATGTAATTATTTGTGCCGTTAACTCATTCATTTTGTTATGAATGCTACGTGCATTCTGATAAAGAACTTTCAAATATGTTTTGTGACACTTAGTTCCTGTTTTTTCCCCTTTTACTACTTTACCTTTCACTCCATACCTTCTGTCCCTTCCTGACACGTTCTGTTTTTTAATTTCCCCACTGCTACCTAAGTCTATGATCTTCTCCGTTGTCATTTCTGTTATTTGCTCTCTAGAAACCTACCCCCAATAATTAGTTTAAAGCCCTCTCTACAGCCCTAGTTATATTATTCGCCAGGACTCTCGTCCCAGCACTGGCCAAGTGGAGTCCATCCCAACAGAACAGCTCCCTCCTGTCCCAGTACTGGTGCCAGTGTCCCAAAAGCAAAACCCATTTCTCCCACACCAGACTTTGAGCCACGCATTTAACTCTTTAATTTTATTTATCCTAGCCAAATTTGCTCGTGGCTCAGGTAATAACCCACAGATTATTACCCTTGAGGTTCTGTTTTTTTAATTTGACCTCTAGCTGCTCATACTCCTTTAACAGAACCATCTTCCTTGTCCTATCTATGTCGTTTGTACCAACATGGACCACGACAACTGTATTCTCCCCCTCCCACTCCAAGTTTCTTTCCAGCCCAGAAGAGATGTCCTTAAACCTGGCACCGGGCAGGCAACACAGCCTTCGGGACTCCCGCTCTTGACTGCAGAGAACCCTATCTATCTCCTTAATGATACTATCCCCTACCACTACAGCATTTCTTTTTCTCCCTCCACTTGAATGGACCCCTGCACCACGGTGCTGTGGCCAGGTTGCTCATTCACCCTGCAGTCCCCGATCCTGCCCTCTCAGGGAGTAAGAACCTCAATCCTGCTTGACAAGAGCAAGGGCTGCGGCTCCTTCAACACTACATCCTGGATCCCTGTACCTTCCTCACTCGTAGTCACATCATCCTGTCACTGACCACGGACTACATGTGCAGTAATTAATTTCATAGGTGTGTCCACCTCCTGAAACATAGAGTCCAGGAACTTCTCCCCCTCCCTGATGTGTCGCAGTGTCTGAAGCTCGGTCTCAAGCTCTTTAACATGGAGCTTGAGTTCCTCTAGCAGCAAACACTTATCGCAAATGTAATCACCGTGAGCCTCAATGGGGTCCACCAGCTCCCACATTTTGCAACAGTGACACATCACCTGTTCACCCATATCTGTGTAATTCATTAAATTTCTTATTTTTAGTTATGAAGACCCTCTGCCCCGATATAGATGATAATATTACACCACTATTTAATAGGACTTACCAACTTAAAGGTATAGAAGAGAAGGAAGAGAACCTACCAACCAGTTGATCACCAACCTCCCTCGTGGAAGCTCTCTGGGGGACCTATCCGGTTGAGTTGTCTCACTGCTCCACGTCCACAGTGTTGGATTAGCCTGAGAGAGGGAAACAAAACAGAGCAACAAGCACCCCCTCACCTCCCACTTGCTCGAACTCTGCCACTTAGCAAAGTCTGCTTAAACTCAATGCGATTGCACTCAGCCTGCAGCTCTAAGCCCGCCCCTTTTTATACCCGGATTCTACTTCCGGTCTCAACTCCCCAACAGCTTAATTTACCCTAAAAAATTAAACTTACTTCAAATAATTCAGTTTTTTACTCACTAAAATTCAGTAAATGCACTTAAAATACTTTTTCTGCCACTTAGCAAAGTCTGCTTAAACTCAATGCATTGGCAGGTCTAAGGAGCAGTGATACAGTATCTACACAAATTTAACAGAGAGAGATGTCATTCACAGTGCAACATGCGGTACACAATAGAACTACATGTGCACAGTGATAACACTGTGATAATTCACCCACAGTGACAGTGTCAGTAAGACAATAAAACTCCATGTACACCATCATAGCAGTGTGATAATTCATCCACAGGGACTGTGTTAATAACACAATAGAACTACATGTACACAGTGATAACAGTGTGATAATTCACCCACAGTGACAGTGTCATTAACACAATAGCAATACAAGTACACATTGATAACAGTATGATAATTCACCCACAGAGACAGTGTCAGTAACACAGTAGAACTCCATGTACACTGTGATAAAAGTGTAATAAGTCACCCACAGTAAAATACCAATAATATAATTGGAAATATTTGTACACCGTTATAATTTCACTGAAACAGCTCTTATCAAAGTCACAAATGACACCTTATGTGTCTGTGGCCGATGGCGGGGGAGTCCAGAACTAGGGGTCACAATCTAAGGATAAGGGGTAAGCTATTTTGGACAGAGATGAGGAGGAATTTCTTCACCCAGAGAGTGGTGAACCTGTGGAATTCTCTACCACAGAAGGCAGTTGAGGCCAACATATTAAATATATTCAAGAATGAGTTAGGTATAATTCTTAAGGCTAAAGGGATCAAGGAATATGGGGAGAAAGCAGGGACAGAGTACTGAATTTGGATGATCAGCCATGATCTCATTAATAGCAGAACAGGCTTGAGGGGCCGAATGGCCTACTCCTGCTTCTATCTTCTATTTTTCTATGTTTCTATGTAAACTATCCTTCCTCATCCTCCTCGAAACGTCTGCAGCCTTTGACACGGGCGACCACACCGTCCTCCTCCAACGACTTTCGTCCATCACCCAGCTGGGTGGAACTGCCGTTCGTAGCCAGAGATTCACCTGCAATGGGTTCTCTTCCTGCTCCCGCACCCTTACCTCTGGAATCCCTTTTGGATCTATCCATGACTCCCTCCTATTTCTCATCTTCATGCTTCCCCTCAGTGATATTATCGAAAAACACAGTGTCAGGTGCCACGTATACGCTGACGACCCCCAGCTCTACCTCTCACGACCACTCCACTGTTTCTGATTTGTCACACTGCTTGTCCGACATCCAGCACATGATAAGCAGAAATTTCCTTCAACTAAATATTGGGTAGTCCGAAGCCATTACATTCGGTCCCACCACAAACTCTGTTTGTTAGCCAGTGACTCCATCCCTCTCCAAGGCAGTGTGGCAAATCGGAGGCAGTGAAGGGGTCGAGAGAGGTGGTGGCGAGGTAGAGCTGGTTGTTGTCAGCGTGTACGTGGAACCTGACGCTGTGTTTTTGGATGATATCTCCGAGTGGCAGCATGTGGCTGAGCCAGACCGTTTGCAACCTTGGTGCCCTATTTGCCCCTAAATTGAGCTTCAAACCACATATTCGCTCCATCATTAAGGCCACCTACTTCCTCCTCAGTAACATTGCCTCTCTCTGTCCCTGCCTCAGAGCATCAGCTGTTGCAACCCTCATCCATGCCTTTCTAGCTTCTAGACATGACTATTCCACTGCTGTCCTTGCCGGCATCTCATCTTCTACCCTCCATAAACTTGAGCTCATCCAATTCTCCGCTGCCAACTGCCTAACTCGCAGAAAGTCTCGTCCACCCATCATCCCTGTGCTCGCTGACCTCCATTAGCTCAGAGTCCAGCAGCGCCTCGATTTTAAATTCTCATCCTTGTTTCCAAATTGTTGCATAGCTTTGCTCCTCCCTATCTCTGTAACCTCCCCAACCCTACATCACTCCGAGAGTTTTCCCTCTATCTCCTTCTTTAAAACGCTCCTTAAAATTACCTTTTTGCCCAAGCTTTTTTTGTGCGAACACCTCCTTGTGTGGCTCGGTGTGAAATTTTGTTTGATAACGTTCCTGGGAATAATTTTAATATGTTAAAGGCGCTATATAAATGCAGGCTGTTATTGTTGATAATACTGCTCCCAGTACAGCGCCAATAACACAATAGGAAATACATGTACCAAAACAAAATACTGTAGATGCTGGAAACCTGAAATAGAAACAAAAAATTGTGGAAATACTCAGCATTTCAGGCAGCATCAGTGGAAAGAGAAACAGCGTTAAAATTTCAGGGCGATTAATTTTATCAGAACTTGAAAAAATTAGAGATTTAACTGTTTTTAAGCAAGTGTAGGGCAGGGAAAAGGGTGAGGGGAGGAAAGAACAAAAGGGAAGATCTGTGATATGGTGGAAGGCAGGAGAGATTAAAAGACAAAAGGGATGATGATGCAAAGCAAAAAAGGGTTGCTAATGGGACAAGTACAGACACAAAATATGGGTCGAGAGGAGGCATAAATGGCAACAGAAGAATCATTAACAACAGCTGTTGTCAGAAAAAAGTGGGAGCTGTGGTTATGATCTGAAATTGTTGAATTCAGTGTTGAGGCCAAAAGTTTGTAAAGTGCCAAATCGAAAGATGATGTGCTGTTCCTCGAGCTTCCGTTGAGCTTCATTTAAAAAGTTTTGGAGGGCGAGGGCAGAGAGGTCAAATTGGGAGAGGGATGGAGAATTAGACTAACAAGCTCAGGGTCACGATTGAGGACTGAACACAGCAGTTCAGAATGTGATCACCCGATCTGCATCTGGAATCCCCAATGTAGAGGAGACCACATCGTGAGCAGCGAATACAGTATACTAAACTGCAAGAAGTACAATTAAATATATTCACAACGTCATAACAGTGTGAAATACCACTCACAGTGAAACACCAAGAACACAATAGGAAATATTAGTACACACATGTAATTGTGTGATAATACTTCTCACATTCAAATACCAAGAACACAATAGGAATTATATGTGCACAGTTGTAATAGTGTGATAATACCTCTCACATTGAAATACCAATAACACAATAGGAAATATATGTACACAATTATAATAGTGTGATACCACTCACAGTGAAATATCAAGAACACAATAGGAAATATATGTACAGAGCTATAATAGTGTGATAATACAAATCAGTGAAATACCAATAACACAATAGGAATTTTATGTACACAGTTATAATAGTGTGACAATACCAGTCACAGTGAAATACCAATAAAACAATAACAACACTGTCCAGGGTCCCAAAGACTCCTTCCAGGTGAAACAGCGATTTACTTGTAGTTCTTACAATTTAAGATACTGTATTCACTGCTCACGATGCGGTCTCCTCTACATTGGGGAAACCAAACGCAGATTTGTGGAGAACCTCGGTTCAGTCCTTAAGGGTGATCCCGATCTTCTGGTCGCCTGTCACTTTAATTCTCCACTCCACTCCCACTCTGATCTCTCCGTGCTCGGCCTCTTATACTGTTCCAATGAAGCTCAACGTAAGCTCGAGGAACAGCACCTCATCTTTCGATTAGGCACTTTACAGCCTTCTGAACTCAACATCGAGTTCAACAATTTCAAACCATAACCTCGGCTCCATCGTTTTTTCACTCTTTCACATGGCAGCGGTTGATCACCTGCCATTGCCATTGACACTTCATCTAGAGTCATCTTTTATTACTTAAATTGTCCCATTACCTTGTCCTTTAGCATTGCACCATCATCCCTTTAGTCTCTTAACCTCTCCTGCCTTCCAGCCTATCAGAGAACTTCCCATTTGTTGGTTCCTCTCATCCTCCCTCTCCCTTACCCTACACTTGCTTAAACACCTGATACATCTCCAACACTTTCCACTTCTGACGAAGGGTCATCGACCTGAAACGTTAACTCTGTTTCTCTCTCTACAGTTGCTGTCTGACCTGCGGAATATTTCCAGCACTTTCTGTTTTAATTTAGTAAATATATGTACACAAATATAATAGTGATGATAACACCGCTCACAGTAAAATACCAATAAGACAATAGGAAATATATGGACACAGATATAATAGTGTGATAACACTCACAGTGAAATATCAATAACACAATAGGAAATATAGGTACACAGTTATAACAGTGTGATAATACCACTTACAGTGACATATCAATATCACAATAGGAAATATATAATAACAATCAGAGGGCAATACCAATAAGAAAATAGGAAACATATCACCACAGTTATAATTGTGAAAATAACACTCACAGTGAAATATCAATAACACAATAGGAAATATATGGACACAGTTACAATAGTGTGAAAATACCACTCACAGTGAAGTACCAATAACACAATAGGAAATATATGGACACATTTATAATATTGTGATAATACCATTCACAGTGCAGCGATGTATGCTGTTGAATTTCAATAAAAACTCACTTGGTGCAAATGGACTGGTACCACTGAAGAGGCTGCTCTGTGGAAAACACATTAAATCAAACATTGGAGAACCAGGCACACAAATTAGTTTGTGATTCCGTTAAAGAGAAGGTATTCTTCCGTTAAAGGGGGCAAAAAATACCGTGACACGGTGGAAATGACACAGTTAAAGGGGAGAAGCATTCCCGGTAAATAGGAGCAGTGATACAGTTCACCAATGATTCCTATAACTAGTAACTGACTCCAATACTTTCCTGGAACACCGATAGCTGCAATGACGGGATAGTAAAGGGCAAACACCTGACATTTTGGTGACCCGTACGTTTCTCTCAGAAGCTCTGCACCACACTCACAGATTGTCACATTTATACCTGATGTCAGGCCCCAGGGAGATAATCAAATGGCTTGATCTTTTATATTAATTACAGTAATTGAAACAAACAGATTAGTACAGCCGCTGCCAGGATGGTGTTGACGTTTTGATGGAATAGAATGTATTTCAATAATCCTGACCCGACACTGAAGTAAAATGCCCAGAGATTACAGGATGATCCTTGATACTTTTTTTCATTCAGAGGTCTCAGCACAAGGTCGAACTGCACAGAGAAACACTGGTCCTGCAGCCAAAAAACGCTTCCAAGTTCTTGCTGCTGGTCATTATCCAGCTCCAGTCCGTGTAAGTTTTCTCCAAATTCCTCTGGGAGTGTGCACCCACTGTCTGTGCATACATTGTGGACAGCTTCATTTAAGCAAGGTTAATTTCAGTGTGGACAGGTCCAGTTCAGCGCAGCTACATTCAGTGTGGACAGGTCCTGTTCAGTAGAGTTACATTAATTGTGGACTGGTCCAATTCAGTATGGTTACATTAAGTGTGGACAGGTCCAATTCAGCACAGTTACATTCAGTGTGGACAGGTCCAGTTCAAGACAGTTAGATTCAGTGTGGACAGGTCCAATTCAGCTGAGTTACATTCAGTGTGGAGAGGTCCAGTTCAGCACAGCTACATTCAGTGTGGACTGCTTCAGTTCAGCACGGTTACATTAAGTGTGGGCAGGTCCAGTTCAGCACAGTTACATTCAGTGTGTGCAGGTCCAGTTCAACACAGTTACCTTCAGTGTGGACCGGTCCAGCTCAGCACTGTTAAAGTCAATGTGGACAGGTCCAGTTCACCACAGTTACATTCTGTGTGGACAGGTCCATTTCCACACAGTTACATTCAATGTGGACAGGTCCAGTTCACCAAAGTTACATTCAGTGTGGATAGGTCCAGTTCAACACATTTACATTCAGTGTGGACAGGTCCAGTTCCACAATGTTACATTCAGTGTGGACAGGTCCAGTTCTGCACATTTACATTCAGTGTGGACAGGTCCAGTTCCACACATTTACATTCAGTATGGACAGGTCCAGTTCCACACATTTACATTCAGATTGGACAGGTCCTGTTCAACACATTTACATTCACTGTGGACAGGTCCAGTTCCACAATGTTACATTCAGTGTGGACAGGTCCAGTTCTACACATTTACATTCAGTTTGGACAGGTCCAGTTCAACACATTTACATTCAGTGTGGACAGGTCCAGTTCAACTTATTTACATTCAGTGTGGACAGGTCCAGTTCCACAATGTTAAATTCAGTGTGGACAGGTCCAGTTCTACTCATTTACATTCAGTATGGACAGGGCCAGTTCAACACATTTACATTCAATGTGGACAGGTCCAGTTCACCACAGTTACATTCAGTGTGAATGGGTCCAGTTCATCACAGTAATATTCAATGTGGACAGGTCCAGTTCCACACATTTACATTCCGTGTGGACAGGTCCAGTTCAACACAGTTACATTCAGTGTAGACAGGTCTAGTACAACAGAGTTACATTCAGTGTGGACAGGTCCTAATCTGGATGCTTACATCGAGTGTTGACTGGTCGAATTGATCCCGGCTACATTCAGTATAATTCAGCTCAGCGTGTTTAGTGGCTGTCTTAGTGGATCACGGCGGTAGTAATGACTGTGATGAAGCTAAAGTTGAAATTGACAAAGTTTAATCGGAAATTAGAACTGTCTGGTAGGATGTCAGATCTGACCAGGCTGCTGGGCCTGACATGAACAACAGAGAATTTGGCTAAAAACCTGCAGAAATGTATAATTCACCTGCTGAGGCAAAGAATGGACGAACAGCGTTGTCATAAGTGGAGTGCATCATAAACAGAGATTAAACGTGGGAATTTGGTGAGAGTGGGAGTTCGGTGCAGAGGAGGTAGGCGGTGCTGCTTTTGCTTCCAAGACTTGTAGTCTTTTGTGTACCCGGTGACTATTTAATTTAATCTACCTTCAACTTAAACTAGATCAAGTAATAAGTCAAAATACTAAAAACTATGGTGCAGAAGTTCCGATCTGTACGAGTCTGCATGCGCTGTGTACTCAGCTGTCGGGACATCAGAAATGCCGGTTTCAGGCATGCACTGCACATGCGCTGGAAACCAGCATTTCCGATCTGTCAAGAAAGTTCTTGATAGATCCTCTGCCTGCCCAGGATAAGGGCCTCTGTGGGTGGAGAGTTCCGCTTTTTGGAGACCCTCTGCCAGCAGAAAACAATTAAATTCTTGCGCCTCGTAAAAGCAAGCATAAGGCCTGCTTTTACCAGGATAAGAGTTGAAAAAAGTTTAAAAACAGTTTCGACTGATTTTTCATTGAAAAATAGTTTAAAGAAAGGTAAGTTTATTTTTAGCCCCGTTAAAAACTTATATTATTTTTTTCCAAAAATAAAATTTATTGTAATTTAAAGTCATTTTAAAAGTGTGATGGTTTTTTAAAATTTATTTAAAGTTTTACTATGTTTTGGTGGCGAGCTCTATTAATATATTTGACAGGTCTTCCTGTCAAATGTATGAAGGGAGATTCCCTTCTCTGATTGGCTCTCCATAGTGCACGTGATCCCAGGGACGCTGCGAACCGCCTGTGCCTCTGGGCTACGTGACCCTGCACACTGGCAGTTGGGAGAGGCCCAGGAATGGAACTCTGTGCCTCCCGGGAACCCTCCGGTCCAAGCGCAGATTTTTCCAGAACGCCTGCGATCGGAATTTCTGGGCCTATAACTTAAGTTGACTAAATCCAAAAAGTTTAATTAAATAAATAAATACAACACTGTTAGACAGGGATGGCAGTGCAGAAGGTGTGCAATAACTACAGCATGTGATTGTTTGTGGAAAGCATCGCGATTCCGGAGAAGCACATCTGCAGTAAGTGTCTGCATCTCGAGGAACATCAGCTCAGAGTTGTTGCGCTGGTCTCCAAGGTGCAGACATTGTGGGGCTTCACGGAGTTCGAAAGCTTGCTGGAGACTTTGCACCTCCTGTTAGCACTTGTGGGATGTAGTCATGGGATGCCAAGGGGTTAGTGACTGGGCTCGGCGAATTCAGCAACACCCGCGAACTTCCCTGCAGGTTTAGCACTGGCGCTAACACTTACCACCTTGCCCCCTAGTGCCTCGCAGTTTGTGACGTCATAAAGTGCCCAGGCCCCGTTCCCGCCCAGCATCTGAAATTGCCTCCTGCCCCCTCCTGTATTGCCGGGCATCAGCAACGGCAGGAAGAGGAGGCATTGTTACCTCGGCTGGCTGCCTGGGGAACACTAATTAAAGGCAGTGGTATTATTTGCACCAGTCTGATGCCTGCTGAAAGTTTTCGATGCTTTATTGCTGCATGTCAAAGGCCTCCACTCTCTGAGAGTGTTTGGGGCTGTAATGGCAGTCGAACAGGTCGCTTGGCAACACAGAACTGAGCACAAGCATGTTTTGTAGCATCATTGGCCCTTCACTTTAAGCGAGGGAAACATCCTCCGATGGCCGTATCTTTGCACTCCACATTGTTCAGCACACTGCTGCTACCGCCCCACACTTTAGCGCCCTAAGAGAAGTGGTTAGCGCTTGATTTAGCTCTCCATTTCCCTCTTGGAGCGCTAAAGCTCAATTTCCCGGGAACAGAAAAAGATTATCGCCTGCCGATGATTTTCCGAAATTTCAAAAGTTATCGCCCCAAACGGGGTGCTATGGAATTTCTACCCTTTAATCCAAGAGGCTGTCACATCCCTTAGGATAAGAGGTGGTACCAATCAGGTCTAAGAAAGGAGGGTGTGACTGCGACTCAAGCAGTTAAGGGGACCCCAGGTGCAGTGCTGGAGGAGCCTCGACCTTTGTCCCTTTCCAACAAGTACGAGGGACATGCGGCCTGTGTGAAAAAAGGAAAATCTGCAGCGTGAATGAGCAAACTGACCATGGCACTGTGGTACATGAGGGCGTTCAAATGGGGGGAGTGAAAAGGAATGTGGTGCTGGTAAGGGACAGTATAGCCAGGGGATAGATACAATTCTCTGCAGCCGCGATTGGGAATTCCGAGATTGTGTTGCCTGCCCAGTGCCAGGGTTAAGGACTTCTCTACGCAGCTGGTGAAGCACTTGAAGCGGGAGATGGAAGGTCCAATTGTCGTGTTCCATGCAGGAACCAACGACATAGGCAGAACTAGGAATGAGGTTCTGCTGAGAGAGTTTGAGGGGCTAGCATCCAAATTAAAAAGCAGAACCTTAAAGGTTACCTGAGTCACGCGCAAATTGGCATAGCCTGAAACAGGTTAGAGGTTTAAATGCGTGGCTCAATGAGTGGTATGGAAGGAATGGTTTTCGATTCATTGGGCACTCGCACCAGTATTGGGGAAAGAGGGGGCTGTTCCTTTGGGATGGTCCCCAATTAAACCGGGCTGTGATCAATGTTCCAGTGAATTGAACAACTGAGGCTGTAGATAGGGATTTAAACTAAAAGGGGGAGGAGTCAGGTGAGGGGAAACGTACAAAATCTAAAGAGAAAATTCAAGTCGATAGAGCAGTGTAGCCATTTGGATAAAGATAAGCAGAGTGTGACAGCAGGGACAGAGAGTTTAACCATAATAGTGAATCAGTGAATGCAGTCAAATCAGGGGGAAAAGGTAAAAGATTAATATTAAAATGCTTTATCTGAATGCACGAAGCATTTGTAACATGATAGAGGAATTAATGACACAATAGTGATAAATGGGTTTACAAAGCATTGATTGCAGATTAACCAACGTTGGGAACTAAATATTCCAGGGTACTTGATGTTCCAAAAAGACAGACAAAATGGAAAATGAGGGCGTGTAGCACTGATAATAAAGGATGACATATGTACAGTACTGTGGACGGATCTTGGATCACAAGACCAGGAAGTAGAATCAGTATGGGTGGAAACAAGAAATATCAAGGGACACAAAACATTAGTGGGAGTAGGTTGTCGGCCCCCCGAAGAGTAGCTTTACCGTTGGACAGAGTATTCATCAAGAAAGAAAAGAAGCTCCTAACAAAGGTAATGCAATAATCGTGGGGGACATTAATCTTCATATAGACTCGACAAATCAAACTGGCAAAAGTAGTTTTGAAGAGGAGTTCATGGAATTCACTCGAGAGAGAGGTTCCTAGAACAATACGCCGTGGAACCAACCAGTGAAGAGGTTATTTTAGATCTTGTCTTGTGTAATGAGACAGGGTTAATTAATAATCTCATAGTAAGGGCTCCTCTGGTGAAGAGTGACCACAACATAACATAATTTCACATTGAGTTCAAGAATGATGGACTAAAGTCCGAAACAAGAGTCTTAAACTTAAATAAAGCCAATAACAAAGGTACAAGGGGCGAGTTAACAAAGGTAGCTTCAGAAAATTGATTAAAAGATATGACAGTCGATAAGCAATGGTGAACATTTAAAGAAATATTTCATAATTCTCAACGAAAATACATTTCATTAAGATACATAAACATCACGGGAAAAGTGATCCATCCATGACTAACTTAGGAGGATAAGGAAAGTATTAGATTAAAAGAGGTTTATAACGTTGCCATGAAGTGTAGTAAGCCTGAGAATTGGGCGAGTTATAAAAACCAGCAATGTTGGCCAAAACCTTGATAAAGAGGGAGAAAGTACAAACAGATTGTAAGAGCTTCTACAAGTATATAAAAAGGAAGAAATCACAGAAACCCCACAGTGCAGATAGAGGCCATTACGGCCCATCGAGCCTGCACCGACACATATCCCACCCGATCCCCGTAACCCCATGTATTTAATCCCCCTAACACTAAGGGTCAATTTATCACAGCCAATCAACCTAACCCACACATCTTTGGACTGTGTGGAGGAAACCGGAGCACCCGGAGGGAACCCACGCAAACACAGGGAGAATGTGCAAACTCCACACAGACAGTCACCCGAGGCCGGATTCGAACCCCGGTTCCTGGCACTGTGAGGCAACAGTGCTAACCACTATGCCACCATGCAAGAGAGTGGCGGAAGTAAGCATAGGTCCCTTAGAGGCTGAGACTGTAGAACGTATAGTGAGAAATCAGGAAATGGCAGTAACGTTAAAAATATTTTGTATCTGTCTTCACCATACCAGACACAAAAAACAGACCAGACATAGTGGGGGCCAATCGTCTAATGAGAGTGAGGAACTTAAAGTAATTAATATTAGTAAAGAAAAAGTACTGGGTAAATTAATGGGACTAAAATCCGTCAAATCCCCTGTACATAATGGTCCAGATTCTAGGGTCCTCAAAGAGGTGACTGCAGAGATAATGAATGCGTTGGTAGAAATTTTCCAAAACTGCCTACATTCTGGAAGGGTCCCAGTGGATTGAAAGATAGAAAATATAACACCGCTACGCCAGAAAAAAGGGAGAGAGAAAACAGGGAACTACTGACCAGTTAGCCTGACGTCAGTCATCGGGAAGATGCTGGAATCCATTGTTAACGAAGTGGTATCAGGACACTCAGAAAATCATAAAATGATTGGGTAGAGTGAACATGGTTTCATGAAAGGGAAATCGTGTTTGAAAAATTTATTAGCTCCTTTTAAGGACATAATTAGCAGGGTAGATAATCCCTTCACCTAATTCATTAATTTATATGGAAACTAACTGTGGCACTGCATCAGTAACAGCCTTTCAACCTGAAAATTACCGATTTACTCTCTCTGTTTTCTGTCCTTTAACCAATCTTCTTTGGTAGGAAAAATCGAAAAACAAAATATTTTTTATCTGGCAAGAAAATATTAAATGTTGGCGTTCAACGGGATTTGGCTTACTTGTACACGAAACAGAGAAATAACATAAGAACGTATGAACATAAGAAACAGGAGCAGGAGTAGTCCAGTCGGTCCCAGGAGCCTGCTCCGCCATTCAATAAGAGTTGGCTGAAGTAATCTTGGCCTCAACACCACTTTCCCGCTCTCTTCCCATGCCCCTTGACTCCCTTATAGTTCAAATGTCTGTCAGTCTCCGCCTTGAATATATTCAATGACTCCAACTCCACAGCTCTCTGGGGAAGAGAATTCCAAAGATTCACGATCCTCTGACAAAAGAAACTCCTCCTCATCTCTGTCTTAAATGGGCGACCTCTTATTCTGAAATTATGCCCCCTAGTTCTAGAGACGCCCACTAAGGGAAACATCCTCTCAGCATCCACCCTGTCAATCCCCCTCAGAACCTTATATGTTTCAATAAGATCACCTCTCATTCATCTCAGCTCCAATGAGTATAGGCCCAAGCTGCTCAATCTTTCGTCATACGTCAACCCCTTCATCCCAGGAATCAACCTAGTAAAACTTCTCGGCGCTGCCTCCAAATGCAAGTATATCCTTCCTTAAGTATGGATACCAAAACTGTATGCAGTACTCCATTTGCAGTCTCGCCAGTGCCCTGTAAAGTTGCATCTAAACTTCACTACTCTTATATTCCATACCCCTTGCAATAAAGGCCAACATTCCATTACCCTTCCTAATTATTTGCTGTACCTGCATGTTAACTTTTTGTGTTGCATGTCCTGGGACCCCCAGATCCCTTTGTACCGCAGCATTTTGTAGTCTCACACCATTTAAATAATAATTTGCTTCTTCATTCTTCCTTCCAAAGTGGATAACCTCACATTTCCCACATTATACCCCATCTGCCAAATTGTTGCCCACTCACTTAACCTATCTATATCCATTGGTAGACACTTTCTGTCCTCCTCACAACTTGCTAACCAACCTATCTTTGTATCATCAGTAACTTTGGCTACAGTACACTCGGACCCTTCATCCAAGTCATTAATATAGATTGTAAACAGCTGAGACCAAGCACTGATCCCTGTGGCACCCCACTAATTACTGATTGCCAACCAGAAAATAACCCATTTATCCCGACTGTCTGTTTTCTATTAGTAGTCAATCCCCAATCCATGCCAGTATTTTACCCCCAACCCCGTGCGCTCTTATCTTGTGCAGTAATCTTTTATGTGGCACCTTATCGAATGCCTTCTGGAAATCCAAATACACTACATCTACTGGTTCCCCTTTATACACCCCGTTTGTTACATCCTAAAAGAACTCTACCAAATTTGTCAAACACGATTTCCCTTTCATAAAACCATGTAGACTCTGCTTGATTGTCTTATGATTTTCTGAATGTCCTGCTGTTACCTCCTTAATAATCAATTCCAGCACTTCCCCAATGCCAGATGCTAGGCTAACTGGCCTACAGTTTCCTGCTTTCTGTATCCCTCCTTTCCTGAACAGCAGCGTTACATTTGCGTTTTTCCAATCCGCTGAGACCTTTCCAGAATCCACAGAATGTTGGTAGATTACAACCAACGCATCCATTATCTCTGCAGCCACTTATTTCAAGACCCTAGGATGCAGGCCATCGGTTCCAGGGGACTTGTTGGCCTTTAGCCACGTTAGTTTGCCTAGTACTTTTTCTTGTCGATAGAGATTGTTTTAAGTTCCTCCCTCCCTATCGCCACTTGATTATCTATTATTATTGGGATGTCTTTAGTGTCTTCTACCGTGAAGTCCGAGACAAAATAATTATTTATAATCTCATGCTGTACCTGCATGAAAGTTAACAGCATGCAATTAGGAAGGGAGTTTGTAAGGAAGTCTGCTGCAATTGTACAGGGCCATGGCGGGACCACACCTGGAGTACTGTATACAGTTTTGTTCTCCGTATGTAAAGATAGATATCCTTGCTTTATAGGGGGTGCAACGGAACTTCACTAGATTCATTCCTGGGATGAGAGGATTGTCATATGAGGAGAGATTGAGTAGATTGTGCCTATACTCTCTGGAATTTAGAAGAAGGAACATTGAAACATACAATTTTCTGAGGGGGCTTGAGAGAGTAGATGCTGAGAAGTATTTCCTCTGGCTGGGGTGTCTAGAACTAGGGGCATAGTCTCAGGATGAGGGGTTGGCCAGTTAAGACTGAGAGGAGGGGAAATTTCTGGACTCAGACGATTGTCAATCTTCTGAATTCTCCAGCCCAGAGGACTGTGGATGCTGAGTCGTTGAGTATATTCAAGGCTGAGATCGACAGATTTTTGGAATCAAAGGGAATCAAGCGATATGGGGATCGGGCAGGAAAGTGGTTTTGAAATTGAAGATCAGCCATGATCTTATTGAATGATGGAGCAGGCTCGAGGTGCCATATGGCCTATTCCTGCTTCTATTTTGCATGTTCTCATGTTATCAAACACTCCCAGGGAAAGAAAAACATGCGTTAGATGCCGTGTGAAGCTCCATCTTCTTGGTCCGATACTGTGTTTCGGGGTCAGGTTCTGTGTCACTGCTGAATATGTTTTTCTTGTACTTGCTGATTGCTATGAAACAGTTACATGTGATTACATACAATTTCGCTATTATTAGATCATGTTGTTTTCAATGTGGGGCACTAACCTTAGGAAGGAGATACTCACCTCGGAGAAAGTCAGGCGAAAAATCACCAGCGTGATAAATCGGATAAATGGACTGAGTAGAGAGACCGAGTTAATTTCTACTAAAATATATGGAAATGAGATTCTGTGATGTTTGATCGAAATGCTCGAGTAATTAAGGAAGTCACAGATAACATAACAGAACTCTTCTCACTAGTAGGGGAATTTAGAACTCCGGGGCATCATGTTCGGATTCCAGGTACAGCCAGTTGATAGCGTTTTCCCTGGAAAATGGGACTGAGTACTTGCTTGAGAAATATTGGTTGTAGGGAATAACAGTCAACATCTTGTAGTGTTAGATAGGGGAGGTAAGACCAGGTGTGGTCTTCGGGTGAAGCAGGGTTAGAGGGCGAAGTTAATCGGGCCAGGGTGGACAGATGTTGTCCAGTTCCCATTTTAAACTGACATATCTTGCTGTTTTTATAAATGGCACTGTGATTTTATATTATTACAACATGATCTCCTGCGTTGTTGCACATAGGGAGTTGAAACGAAGTCACCACATTTTTACAGTTTGGGAATCAGTTGATTAGAGCAGCGGAATCTGTCTAAATTATGAGCTGCGGAGTCGGGAAACGGAAACCTGGGGTGCTACACTGCCACCCCCGTCGGAAGGACGGAACGACATCGTGACCTAATTAAAAGTTCATAAGAAGGCATATGGGGTGGGGGTGGGGGACGATTTTCCCCGGATAACTTAGCCGCTAAAGAGCCTCCGAGGTGGCCAGGCTGGGGTCTTAAACTGTAACGCTGGTTTAGCCCGCCTTTAGCGAAAGACGCCATCTTGGTCAAGGAGTTGAAGCTTGCGCTATGAACGGCCGACGGAGGGTCATTAAGCAGCTAATTGACACTTAACTTGCCTGCTGGCGCTCATTAATGAGGTGGCACGACATTCTGGTGGCCGGCGCTGGACCTGACGCCCTTTCCTAACAGCGACCAGCTGACTTGTAGTAAACGAGTAGTTGCTGAAGATTTGGAGCGCTGTTTAAATGCTCATCGTCTTTTACTGTCCACTTGCTGCTGGAGCTTTGAAGAGGATTATTGAAACACATCGGGAGACTTTCTAGGAAACTTCGTCAAGACTTCACCAACAGTCTATCAACATTTATTCTGGAAATTCTCTGAGGACTTCTCTTATAAACAGTGAGCGCTGTGTTAATCTACCTTATTGGACACCTTCCAGGAGTCACCCGGAGAAAGAAACGGGATCGGATCGGATCAGCCACCCGTTAAATGCAGCGCCTTATATTTGCTGCAAATATGATGAGAGGGGATCTCATTGAAACCTATAAAATTCTGTCAGGTCTGGACAGACTAGATGCAGGAAGGAGGTTTCTGATGGCCGGGGAGTCCAGAACCAGGGGTCATAGTCTAAGGATAAGGGGTAAGCCATTTAGGACTGAAATGAGGAGGAATTTCTTCACCCAGAGAGTGGTGAACCTGTGGAATTCTCTGCCACAGAGGGCGGTGGAGGCCAGTTCATTAAATATATTCAAGAAAGAGTTGGATATATTTCTTGAGGCGAAAGGGATCAAGCGATATGGGGAGAAGGCAGGAACAGGGTACTGAAATTGGATGATCAGCCATGATCTCATTGAATGGCGGAGCAGGCTCGAATGACCGAATGGTCTACTCCTGCTCCTATCTTCTATGTTTCTATGTTTCTATGTTTCAGTGAATGGAGCTGAATATCAGGTGCTGTGGACAACAGGCGCTCGATCCAATACCGCCCGTTCTGCATCACCACCCGAGATGAATTGCTAGACCAGATGAATTGAAGGTGTTAATGAACACATGGGTGTATGATATTGTTGCTGTCACAGAGACATGGGTGAGGGAGGGGCAGGACTGGCAGCTCAATATTCCAGGTATAGAATCTTCAGGCGAGAGAGAGGGGGGTGTAAAAGAGGAGGGGGTGTCGCAATATTAATCAAGGAGACAATTACTGGTGTAAGGAGAAATGATATCTTAGCAGATTCCTCTAACGAGGCCATATGGGTAGAAGTTAAAAACAAAAAGGGGGCAAGCACTTTGCTGGGAGTGTACTATAGGCCCCCAAACTGTCAGGGGGAGATAGAGGAACAGATATGTAGGGAAATCTCAGAGAAGTCTAGAAATAATAGGGTAATAACAGTAGGAGATTTCAACTTGCCCAATATTAACTGGGATAGCCAGAGTGTGAAAGGCTTAAAGGGTATGGAATTCTTAAAGTGCATCCAGGAGAGCTTTTAGAGCCAGCATGTAGAAAGTTCTACAAGAGAGGGGGCGTTACTGGACCTAATTTTAGGGTATGTAGCTGGGCAAGTGGTAGAAGTGTCAGTAGGAGAGCATTTTGGTGAAAGTGACCATAATTCGGTGAGATTTAAGGTAGACATGGAAAAGGACAACGATGGACCGGAAATAAAGTTTCTAAATTGGGAGAAGGCCGATTTTAATATGATAAGGCAGGATCTGGCCAAAGTGGACTGGGATCAGCTACTTGTAGGAAAATCCACATCAGAGCAGTGGGAGTCTTTCAGAAAGGAACTACAGAGACTACAACGCCAACATGTTCCCATAAAGGTCAAGGGTGGGACGAACAAACCCAGGGAACCTTGGATGTCAGGGATGTACAAGGATGTATTAGGAAAAAAAGGGAGGCTTTTGGCAGATACAAATGACTGAAAAGAGTGGAAGCCCTAGAGGAGTATAGAAAGTGCAGGGTGTACTTAAAAAAGAAATTAGGAGAACGAAGAGGGGGCATGAAAAAACACTGGTGGACAAAATAAAGGACAATCCCAAGGTGTTTTATAAGTATATTAAGGGCAAGAGGATAACCAGGGAATGAGTAGGGCCCATTAAGGACCACGGTGGCAATCTGTGTAGAGCCAGAGGATGTAGATGAGATTTTAAATGAATATTTTACATCTGTGTTCGCTATGGAGAAGGACGATGTAGGCATAGAAATCAAGCAGGGGGATTGTGATATACTTGAACAAATTAGTATTGAGAGGGAGGAGGTACTAGCGGTTTCAGCGGGCTTAAAGTGGATAAATCCCCAGCCCCTGACGGGATGTATCCCAAGCTGCTGATTGAGGCAAGGGAGATTTCAGGGGCCCTGACACAAATTTTCTGAACCTCCCTGTCCACAGGGGAGGTACCAGAGGACTGGAGGACAGCTAACGTAGTACCATTGCCCAAGAAGAGTAGTAGGGATAAGCTAGGGAATTACAGGCCAGTGAGCCTAACAGGGAAAATTTTGGAAAAAATTCTGAGGGACAGAATTATTCCCCACTTGGAGAGGCAGGGATTAATCAGGGATAGTCAGCATGGCTTTGTCAGGGGGAGATCATGTCTGAACAATTTGATTGAATTTTTAGAGGAGGTGACTAGGTGTTTGGATGAGGGTGGTGCAGTTGATGTACTCTACATGAACTTCAGTAAGGCATGTGACAAAGTCCCACTTGGGAGGCTGGTCAAGGAGATAAGAGATCCAGGGCAATTTGGCACATTGGATCCAAAATTGATTTAGTGGCAGGAGGCAGAGGGTGATGGTCGAATGTTGTTTTTGTGACTGGTAGCCTGTGTCCAGTGGCGTAGCACGGGGATCGGTGCTGGGTCCTTTGCTATTTGTGGTGTACATTGATGATTTAGTGATGAATGTAGGAGGTATGATCTGTACGTTCACAGATGACACGAACATTGGAGGAGTGGTAAAGAGCGAGGCGTTAAGCCGCAGGCTACAGGACGATATAGACATTATTGTTAGATGGGCAGAACAGTGGCAAATGGAATTTTACCCTGAAAAGTGTGAAGTGATGCATTTTGGGAGGACTAACAAGGCACGAGAATACACAATGAATGGTAGGAGCATAGGAAGGACAGAGGATCAGAGGGACCTTGGTGTGTATGTAGATAGATCCCTGAAGGCAGCAGGACATGTAGATAAGGTGGTTCAAAAGGCATATGGGATACTTGCCTTCGTTAGCCGAGACATAGCATATAAGAGCACGGGTTATGATGGAGCTGTACAAAACTGTAGTTAGGCCACAGCTGGAATACACTGCATTTCTGGTCGCCACGCTATACGAGGGATGTGATTTCATTGGTGAGGGTGCAGAGGAGATTCACCAGGATATTACCTGGGCTGGGGCGCTTCAGCTATTAAGAGAGACTGGACAGACTGGGATTGTTTTCCTTAGAGCAGAGCAGGCTGAGGGGGGATCTGATTGAAGTGTACAAAATTATGAGGGGCATAGATAGGGTAGATAGGAAAGAACCTTTCCCCTTAGCAGAGGGTTCAATAACCAGGGGGCATAAGTTCAAGTTAAGGGGCAGGATGTTTTGAGGAGGTTTGAGGAAAAACTTTTTCACCCAGAGGTTGTTTGGAATCTGGAACTCTGCCTGAAAGGGCGGTAGAGGCAGAAACCCTCACAACATTCAAGAAGCATTTAGATGAGCACTTGAAACGCCATAGCATACAAGGCTACGGACCAAGTGCTGGAAAATGGGATTAGAATTGACAGGGCTTGATGGCCGGCGCAGACACGATGGACTGAAGGGCCTCTTTCTGTGCTTTATAACTCTATAACTCTATGACTATGACCCATCCACATATCAATTCTTTGAATCACCTTTAATATCTTAATTAGATAAACCCTTAATATTCTATAATAAACAGAATATAAGACTAGTCTATGCAAGCTGTTTTCATAATGTAACCCTATTAGCCCAAGTGCCATTCTGTTGAATCTGCGCTGCTCCCCCTCCAAGGCCACTTATCCTGTCCTAAGGTTCGGTGCCCAGAGCTGACTGCAGTGCCACAGATTCGGTCTGACCAGGGCTCTGTACAGCTGGAACAGAACTTCCATTCCTTTCAATTATAGCCCCTTTGATAAAAAGGCGACCATTCCATTAACATTTAAATTAGATTTTTGTGCCTGACTACGAACTTTTAGAGCTTTCTCTACTTGGACACCTAAATCTCTCCGTTCATCCACAGTTCCTAATTTCCCATTTTATCAAACACTCTGATCTATCTTTCTGAGGGCCAAAGTGGATGACCTCACACTTCCGCACATTGAACTCCAGCTGACACAGTTTTTCCCATTCAGCTTATTTCTCCATGTCCCTTTGCAACTTTCTGCTCCCACCTACACTATTTACTGCGCCACCTAACTTGGTGTCTTCAACAACCTTTGATATACGGCTCTCTATCCTATCATCTACGTCGTTTATGATTAGTTTGAAAAGCCCCTGTACCGATCTCTTGGGGCACAACTAGCCACATCCTGCCAACCTGTCAGCATATGCATTAACCCTACACTCTGTCTCCTACCTCTGAACCAATTCCCTACCCATGTCAATAGGTTGCCTCCAATTCCATTCACTCTCATTTTTGTTAATAGTCTCTTATAACCTGATCCAATGCCTTCTGGAAGACCACATAAATAATATCCTTAGACACTCCATTATCTACTATGTTAGTTCTATTTAATAAAAATTAACTTGTTTCATTCGAAATGGCTTGCCCGGTACAAATCTATGGTGGCTCTCTCTGACCAGTTCATATCTGTCTAAGTGCCCAATCACTCTGTCCCTAATAACAGATTCTAATAACTTCTCTACAATAGACCTTAGACTAATAGGCATTTAATTTCCGATTTTGTCTCCGCTACCCTTCTTCACTAATGGAGTGACGTGGGCATGTATCCAATCCATGGGGCATTTCTGGTTCAGGTGAATTTTGGAAGAACATGGATAAAACATCTACAATTTCCTCACATACTTCTGTTAATATCCTGCGGGGGAAACCATCAGGAACTGAAGATCTGTCTACCTTTAGTCTCATTATTTTCTCAATGACAAGATTTTGCTTATATTAAATCTGGTAATCAATTCTAATTAATTAAAATCTGGACCTTGGCATTTGTAACCCTTAAAAGTTGACAGAAAAGTCTGACATAAAACCTAACAACCTAGCGTAATGTTTTAGTGTTAGGATGTGTTTGCGTTTCTAAATATGTTTCCCGTCCATCTCCAATGACATGAAGCCAACATTGATTCACAAATGCAACCATTGCACAGCGTTGTTTGCAACTATTGTTAGCGGCCTGCATTGATCCACCTATTGAACTAATGGCACCCACACAGGGCAAAGACCACGGCTCCCAGCCTATTGTTAGCGGCCCTCATTGCTCCACCTATTGAACTAATGGAATCCACACAGAGCAAGGACCACGGATCCCAGCCTATTGTTAGCAGCCCACATTGCTGCACCTATTGTACTAATGGATTACACACAGAGCAACGACCATGGATCCTAGCAGATGGTAAGTGGTCAGCTGGGTGCTTCCTGTAAACGAGATCACAGGATCTTTCTCTGCGGCATTTTATGGGCACATTTCTTGTAAATGGAGCACCATCAACATAAGCACGGATAACGCAGAAGCAGATTGTCTTGTTTTATTAACATTTTAAAATGTTGTAAACTGTTTAGTGCAATACCTGTGCAGCTGCCTATTTTATAACAAGTTGCTGCACAAAGTACAAAATGTTGCAAATATACTTAAATTAACATCAAATTAGTAAGCATTTCAGGGATACTTTATAAATTTTGTTTAGTATTTCAGGCGGCAGGTGGACAGTTTTCATTTCTTCTCGAAATTTTACACTAATTTAGCAATTAGAGTGATGGGAAATTTCACTGCAGTCTTCAACTCCTCTCTGAATTTAGTCTGAGTCACGGCATAAATACAAGTGTTTGTGCAAGAACTCAACAGTTGAAGCATGAATCCTATTTCTTGTAGGACATCCGAAGTACTAATAGCCATATTATTATACATTGCATTTATGCGCAAGTAGATTGAATTCACCAAAAACATCACCCATAAAAGGATAAAATTTGCGGATATAACAAACAGTAAAATGATGGATTTCCTTCGCTTCTCCATCTCTGGATCGCTGGGACTCTCCCCACTGCTGTCGGCCCGGAGTCTCCTGCGTGCTCTGCTGGCCACTAAAATGTGTCTAACGGTTAAAGCATTGAGCAACAGAATCAAAACAAAAGGAACAAATGGGGTTAAAATAAAATGAAGAGATTCTATTGCCGCCCATACCCGTGAAAGGAAAACACTGTCTAATATATAGCAAAACCAAGGTAAGTTAAACAGTAAATAGTCACTTGTGTACATAAAGTACCAAAAAATGCTTTGCAAACAAAACAGCACAGTCACTGTTCCTAGAACCACAGCCGCGGTTTTCTCAGTGCAATATTTTGTTTTCAGCTTTTGGCAACAAATGGCCACAAATCTATCAAAGGTGAAAGCGACTGTGAACCAGACAGAACAGTCTGTGACTGCGTACAGCAGGACGGCGTGGATATTACACACTTTAATGTTCTGCACAAAAAGGAATTGTGCAGCGTGAGCAATGGGAATCTGTCTTAGTATCACGTCAATTATAATGACCAGAAGATCCGCCGCTGCCATGGATACCAGGTAACGAGTGACACATTTGGAGAGACCGCACCTTCCTCGAGACAGGATCACAATCGTCACCAAGTTCACTGTAAGGAAGTTTATAAAACAGAAATTATACATCAGGCTCCAACAGAAGCAGCAACCCGGTGGAGTTCGGTCTGAAATTAGAAGTGTTACTAATACATCCAGGTATAGAGACTGATTATTTTAACTGTGACAGGGCTTTCTGCTGGAGGCAGGTTTTACAATAAAAGCAGAAACAAGATGTGAAATAAAAAATTGAAAGAATAAAATTAAACACAATGAATAAAAGGATCTACAGAAAATTAAATGAAAAACCATTCCTGTGAGGGAGATTACTGGTGGATCTGGTCGATAACAACACCCTGTTGTAGCTGGAGGCAAAAATGACCCACAATTCCCAGGTTTGGACGAAAGCCTGTGCGGAATTGGCCGTTCACTACTACAGGTGTCCCAGTGCTGTAGGATCCGGGTGGGAAATGGGGCAAGGATGTTCATTCTGATCACTGGCAACCAACACCGACTGGAAGGTGAACAGGTGTGGCACTGAGATGAGAACAGCTTTAATGGGGTTCTGATACCTACTATGGACTCTGTCTATGGTCTCTTGGTGAAGGCGTTTGTACCCTCGTAGCCCTGGGCCCAAAGGTTCAGCACTTTCAGAACAGGGGAGAGAAAAGAGGGAGGTAAAATAACAAAAACACACACGCAGTAGATGGGAAGACATTACATTATCAGGGAGTTCCCGGGACTAGAAGGTGGAGATGAACAAGGAGCGAGATGAATGAGGTGGTCTCCTCCAGCAAGACTGCGGGTGAGCAGTAGTAGAAAAAAGCAGAGCGGAGCATATGTAGGTCTTAGGTGACGATATTGGACCTGCGCTTGGAACAGAGGAAGTGGAGGGAGAGGAAAGAAAATATATTATATATAAATCAGTATTACAAATAATTGTATTAAAAACTCAGTCATTGGATTCATTCAGAGTCAGTTCGGCTCGTGTTGAGTGTGAAGCTCATGGGTTCAAGCCCCATTCCTGGGCTTCAGCGGGTTAGCACTGCTCAGAGGTGCCCGCCTTCCCGGGATTGCCTTGGCCCACTCTTCTCATTCATGGGATGTTATAGTTGGGACTATTTCAGGAAGAACATGGAGCTCTCGGTGTCATTGCCAACATTCCCGCACCAGACAACATCAACCAAACGAGTTACCAGCTGCTGTGTGAAAAATTGCGGCTGATTTTTCTCCAAGTTCTCTCAACTTCATGTGTGTAAATGTCAAAAACATATTATTTTTCATGCAGATAACATAAAACGTGGTGTAAATCTAATGCTTTATTTTAATTTAAAATTATTACTTTCAGTTCATATATATATTGCAATTAATTTACAGCGGATTTCCCAATGCTTTACCAATATACTTCCTTAGAGTACATTACAACGAAACAAATAATCGCTTATTAATGTGAATTGTGCGGGTTTCCAATTGATTATGGAAAGGACACAGGAGATTATCCAAAGTCAGGTTGCGCCTCACTGAGAGACTCCCTGAACTGTGCAAGACCCGCATGGCTTTACACTGATGTGTCAGAGTAATGATTAATATTAAGTTTTTGGAAATACGATTAATTGACTATATTACTGGAACAAATGTAACAAACTTGTAATCCTGTCTTAAACATCCTCAACCAATGGGAGGAGTGTGGAGTAGGCGATGGTGGAAAGTCAGATAGTGAAGTGGAGCTGCTGATTTTTCTCAAACGTTTCTGTGTATTTCTGGACTCTCTGTCAGATCGCTACTGCTCTACCTATTGAACTGTATGCAGAATACTGAATATAAAATCTTCCTGAAAACACATTTCTGATCTAATGGAAATGCACAGTTCCGGCATCAGGC
The DNA here is from genome assembly GCF_052327205.1 of Somniosus microcephalus. Lineage (NCBI taxonomy): Eukaryota > Metazoa > Chordata > Chondrichthyes > Squaliformes > Somniosidae > Somniosus > Somniosus microcephalus. Next base: position 115,319,556 of record NC_140990.1, read on the forward strand.
TGGTGTTAAAGAATCAAAGTACAATAAACTCGCAAACTTTGTTAAACACATGGCAGGAGTGAGGCCGCATTGTCCATTAAACTCAGACCAGTGAACAGGCGACTGTGTAACAAACACATCAAGACAGACACCTTCCAATACCGCACACCAAGAGGGATACATGGGACACAACCAACAGCGGGGAAATTATCTAAATCACAACAACAGTTACAATCAAACAGATATGGTCCAGAGAATTACTACCTGCAGAGAAGAGTAGACATTACTGTTGGTGATGAAGTGGAAAACCCTTAACACTTCCATGTAGCATTTCTTGGCTCACTGTTTGAAGAGAGGAGTTAACTGATTTCAGATCAGTGGGTGGGAACCAGGGTAAAATATGTAACAGCAACAGATATTTCAGGCACGCAAAGCTTTCATGTCCCTTCATCATAAACAACATTACTGAACCAACAGTTACTTCCCAGGAACATGTCATGATCGGGAACGCCGCCCCAACTGAATAGATGGAGGAAATGATATTGTAAATAATTTTAAACGTGTGTTTGGCACCAACCTGAGGATGAGGAATTACAGGATTACCGGTAAAAAGTGGGAATCTGGGACTGAGCATGACTGCTCTTTAACAGAGACAGGTACAGGTGCGAGGGGCTGAATGGCCTCCTTCTGTATTGTCAGTTTCTATGATTCTATGAACATCAGCGACCTGAGACGGTGGCAGGAAATGGGAGTCACAGGAACAGTAACACAGTTAAAATGGTGCACGGAGTTAATATTTGGACATACCAGGAACATCGATTATCCGTGTCTGGGGAAGATAATGGGAAACACAGAACAACAGCAATATATTTAAACATGCTTCACGATGTTAATAGTTGGACTTACTGGGAACACCAGCGGCAGCGATGATGGGGTAGTAAATCTTTTGTACGTCCAAGATTGCCCACAGCACCGGAAGACTTTGTGGGAAATCCCGAAACATGTTTCCACTTTTGGCAGGAAATCAGTGCTCAGGGCACCGCTCCCACGGAATGAATGGAATAGAGAATTCAAAAGAGCAACTCATTTATATTAGAGTATAAACTCCAGAGAGACGAGCAGATTCCCTGGGAACTGACATTAATTACAGTCGTTAAACAAACAGATCAAGTTAACCATTTCAGCCCCAACAATTCTAACATTTCAAAATACAATTAAACAGGCATTGCACCAATGGAAAGTGACACCCTTCAACGATCAGAACTTTTTGAAAAAGATTGGATAGAAAACAAAACGTGACCCTGACAGTCTGAGAGCAGGGACATGAAGTGTGTGCGGATTAATTGGCAGAGTGCAAATTGTGTATGCCTTTAAATTACACTAGACTCTGTCTCTGTTTAAATTATACTAGACCCTGACTCTGTTTAAATTACACTAGACTCTGTCTCTGTTTATATTACACTAGACCCTGTCTCTGTTTATATTACACTAGACCCTGTCTCTGTTTATATTACACTGGACCCTGTCACTGTTCAAATTACTCTATACTCTGTCTCTCTTTATATTACACTAGACCCTGTCTCTGTTTATATTACAGTAGACCCTGTCGCTGTTTATATTACACTACACCTGTCTCTGTTTATATTACACGAGACCCTCTCCCTGTGTATATTATACTTGGCCTTGTCTTAGTTATCTTTGCACTAGACACTGTCCCTGTTTGTATTACCCTAGACCCTTCCTCAATTATTACTGCACTAGACCATGTTGTTGTGTATATTACATTAGACCGTGGCTCGGTTTATTACATTAGCTCCAGTCTCACTTATTATGCCAGAAATTCTTGCCTCTGTTTATATTACGCTAGACCGCGACTCTGTTTATATTATACTGGACCATGTCTCATTTATTGCTGCTCTAAATGAATTTCCAGGCCCTGGATTAATGAGAGCGTTTTTAGGCCTTTTTGCCCTCACAGGTTACATTCGCACCTTTAGATTTGTATTGTTAGCAAACCTATATATATTGCACTCGGTCCCTTCATCTAAGTCACTAATATAGATTGTAAATAGCTGAGGCCTCAGCATTGATTCTAACGGCACCCCGCTATTAACAGCCCGCCAATCTGAAAATGAACCGTTTATTCTTACTTTCCATTTTCTGTCCTTTAATCAGGCTTCTATTCTTGCTAATATATTACCCATAACCCAAGTGCCCTTATGTTGTGCAACAACCTTTCATGTGGCACCTTATCGGAGGCATTTTGGAAATCGAAATAAAATAAATCCACTGGCTCCCCTTTATCCACCCTACTGGTTACATCCTCAAAAACGCTAATAGATTTGTCAAACACGATTTCACTTTCAGGCTATGTGGCCTGTAGATCTCTCTTTTTGGTCTCCCTCCTTTTTTGAATAGCAGTGTTACATTTGCACGACTGCCCCAGTCGAATTTCTAGGCCAAAATATTTGTTCAAACTCGCTGCCATTTCCATCTTCACCATTATAACTGCTGCAGTCTCAGACTCCACGTTTACTTTTGCTACTCTCTTTCTTTTTACATATTGTTGAAGCTCTTACAAACTGTTTTTATATTTTTGCTGGTTTGCTCTCAAATTTGATTTTCTCCCTCTTTATCGATTTTTGGTCATCTTTTGATGGTTTATAAAACTCTCCCAAGCCTCAGGCCCACTACTCTTCTTAGCAATATTATCAGCCTCTTTATTAACCCACAACTATCCGTAACATCTTTAGTTAGCCACGGATGGATCATTCATCCAGTGGATATTAATTTCTCACTGGAATATGCATTTGTTCAGAAATATGACATATTTGTTTAAATGTTCACCATTGATCATCTACCATCATAACTTTTAATGTAATTTTCCTCTCTACTTTAGCCAACAGGCCCCTCATACCTTTCTAATTGGTTCATTTAAGATTAGGTTTCTAGTTTCGTGCTTAGGTGCGTCACTCCCAAACTCCATGTAACATCCTATCATATTATGATCGCTCTTCCCCAGAATATCCCTTACTATGAGAATACTGATTACCACTCTCTCATGACACAAAACAAGATCTGAAATAACCTCTTCCTTGGTTGGTTCAACGATGTATTGTTCCAAGAAACAGTCTCGAGTGGATTCCATCCTTGGGGGGCATATAAACTACTCCATCCAGTGTTTTTTGCCTTTGTTATTTCTGATCGCCGCCCATACTGGTTCTAATTCCAGATCTTCCGAGCTAAGAGGCTTCCTCGCTATAGTCCTCATGTCATCCTTTATTAACAATGCTACCCACCCTCTTTTTCCATTCTGCCCATTTATTCAAAATATTAAATGTGCTGGTGTAGGAACGTGGATTCCTAACTAAAAGACTGAGTTCTACTCAGGTGATCAAACAAAACAAACTTTAATGAAACAAACAGGTTTTAACAAGAAACTGCAGGATAACATCGAATGTAGGTCTGCTCTCTTTGGAGGCTCCACGGGGACTGCCCCTGCAGTCCAGTGGCTGATGTCATGACGTCACCACGTCTTCCCGCTGGTGGGGAATCACGTGATGAACGGCGTGACGTCATCGTGTTTTAGCCACGCTGTTAAAGTAACCACGCTCTGTACAGTTAAACAGCATAAATAAAGATACAGACTCAGGCTGTAGCTAATATGTTGTTAAAGGAACTATATACAAACGATCTGAGTCCTTTGGTGGCTCCGCCACATGCGCCCCCCCAGAATTGTCTTTAACAGCAAAAGTGAGGCATCGAGGAGGGCTGACAAGTCTGTCTGAGCGACTTCGGTAACCCTGCAGAGGAAGCTGATGGACAGTGGTCGAACTGGCGGGCGGTTGTGGTTGAGCTGGTGCAGTGAGTGTGGTCGAGCTGGCGGGTGGCTGTGGTTGCTCTGGCACAGTGACTGCGGGCGGTCGGCCACTTTTAGGTGGTTGAGCGATGACGACTGGGCGGTCCAGGTCCAAGTGAGCCGGCTTCAACCGGTCCACCGAAATGTGATCCGGCTTTCCTCCAATGTCAACCAAAAAGAATTTGTCTCCTGATTCGATTATGCAGAAAGGACCAGTGTAAGGGGGTTTGAGCGGATCCTAGTGAACGTCGTGGCGGATAAATATGTGCTCGGCGTTCTTCAGCTCCTCTGGCATGTGGGGGCTCGGAAGGTCGTGATTTGATGTAGGCACCGGAGAAAAGCATCTGGCCGCTTCCTGGTGGCTGACAAGTTGCTGGGAGGCGGACCATGGCTCTGTGGGAGAAGGGAGGAAAACCCCTGGTACTCGGAGCGGCTGGCCACAAACGAGTTCTGCCGAGGACGATTGTAGGTCCTCTTTGGGTGCTGTACAAACACCCAAAATACCCATGGGAGTCTGTCCACCCATCTCGCACCTTGAAGACTGGCCCGTAGGGCGGCTTTTAGTAACCTGTGGAATCACTCGCACAGGCCATTTGCCTGTGGATGATAGGCAGTGGTGCAATGAGGTTTGGTGCCAAGCCCCTGAGCTACAGCGTTCCAGAGCTCCGAGGAAAATTGTGGCCCATGATCGGAGGAGATGTCCGCCGGTACCCCGAAACGAGAAACCCAACAGGAGATGAAAGCTCTAGCGATGTCTGCTGAAGTGGTGGAAACCAAAGGTACTGCCTCTGGCCACCTAGTGGTGCGGTCCACCATGGTGAGAAGATGCATATAACCACGGGAAGGAGGAAGTGGCCCCACAATGTCCACATGCACGTGGTCGAAACGATGCTCCGGAACAGCGAACGTAGCCACTGGAGTTTTTACATGACGCTGGACCTTGGCCTTCTAGCAGACCACACAGGTGTTGGCCCAGTCATGGAGATCAAGGTGCATACCATTCCAGACGAACTTCGCCGACATTAGCCGTTGTGAAGCCTTCATATCAGGGTGTGACAACCCGTGTATGGCGTCAAACACCTTCCGGCGCCAGGCGACTGGCACGATAGGTTGGGGAACGCCCATGGAGATGTCGCAAAGGAGCGTGGTGCCTGCAGCCTGGAAACTGACGTCGGTCGCCTGTAAATTAGAGGGGATGGTTCTGTGTGATTGGGCCTCTGGGTCCGAGGCCTGATCTGCAGCCATGAGGGCGTAGTCAATCCCAAGGTGAACTGCATGGACCATCGCGTGGGACAGGCAATCCACTACCAGGTTGTCTCTACTAGACACATTTTGAATGTCCGTGGTAATTTCAGAAATAAATGTCAGGTGACATTGCTGATGAGCTGACTACAGTTCGGCGGTCTTGGCCGTTAGAGGCTTGTGGTCGACAAAAGCCGTGAAGGGGCGTCCTTCTAATCAGAACCTGAAATGTCAAATGACTAGAAAAAGGGCGCAACTCCTGATCGAAAGTGCTGTATTTTCTTTCATTTTTCCATAGTTGACAGCTGAAAAACACCAGCGGTTGCCACATGCCATTCAACCACTGCTCCTGCACTGCACTGATGGCATAGTCTGATGCATCTGTGGTAAGGGCGATGATGGCACCTGGAAGTGGCTGCGCCAGCATGGTTGCATTGGCCAAGGCGCTCTTTGTGTTGACAAATGCCTGGTCCATCTCGGCTGTCCAACTGATTGGATCCTTACCGGACTTGCCCTTGAGGGCCCCGTACAAAGGCTGCATAAGCTGAGCCGCCTTAGGGACGAATCGGTGATAGAAATTGACCATCCCCAGGAACTCTTGCAGGGCCTTGACGGTTGGCGGGCACAGGAAAGAGGTAACAGCTTCCACCTTCATCAGTAAGGGGGCGGCGCCGTCTGATGTTATGTGGTGTCCCAAGAAATCGATCCGCTGCAGTCCGAACTGGCACTTGGCCAGGTTGATGATCAAACCATGCTGACTGAGGCGTGTAAAGAGGTTATGCAAATGGCAGATGTGCTCTTCCTTGCTAGCGCTGGTGATGGGAATGTCATCGAGGTAGACGAAAATGAAGTTTAGGTCTCGGAGCACGGAGTCCATCAAGCACTGGAAAGACTGTGCTGCATTCTTCAAGCCAAACAGCATGTGCAGGAACTCAAAAAGGCCGAAAGAGGTGATGACTGCGGTTTTCACAATGCCTTGCGGGTGCATGGGAACCTGGTGACACCCCGGACGAGGTCGACATTTGAAAAGATAGAATTTCCCGCCAAATGGGCTGAGAAATCCTGAATATGCGGGATCGGGTACTGAACAGGAGTAGTGGCATTATTCAGGCGTCGGTAGTCACTGCATGGCCGCCAGTCGCTGCCCGGTTTCAGAACAATGTGGAGAGGCGAAGACCAGGGACTATTCGACTGGCGAATAATCCCCAGCTGCTCCATTGTGTTGAACTCCACTTTCACAGCCACGAGCTTGCCGGGTTCAAGCCTTCTAGCCCGTGCATAAACCGGGGAGCCAGTAGTGGTGATATGATGTTCAACACCATGCTTCGTGGCCGAGGAGGAGAAAGTGGGCCTGGTCAGCTCCGGGAACTCTCCGAGGAGCCGAGTGAAGTCATCCGGAGATGGGAACATGCAGACGATAGAGCGCAATATGGTAGTACCCTGGTGGCACGGAATCGAGTGGAAGGTGGCCGTGTTCTTTAACCGGCGGTGCCGGACATCGATGAGGAGGCCGTTGGCACATAGAAAATCCGCCCCTAGAATGGCCTGCGAGACTGTGGCCATGGCGAAATCCCAATGGAAGCGCTGACCACTGAAACACACTTGGACCCACCACTTTCATAAAGTTTGAATGGCTGTGCCATTAGCCACCACGAGGGAAAAGCCGTGGTCCCCAGCTTGCATATCGAGATTCGACGCAGGTAGGATGCTACACTGCGCCCCGGTGTCACAAAGGAAACGTCGACCCAAAAGGGAATCGGTGATGTAAAGAAGTTTCCCCGAAGATCCAATGGCCATCGCAGCCGCAGAGCGCCCGTCAGACCCAGTCCTCCTTCGCCAGGAACGCTGCAGGAGTTTTGTTTTATTTTTGGGTGAAAAGCTGCAGGGAGAGCGGCAGCATCGTGCTTTCGCGCCAAAACGGGCGTGGTAGGAGCACCAGCCCGCTGCAAGAGGAGCTGCAGCTGTGTCTGTGGGGGATGGGCATCCCGTGGCAGCCAGCATGCTGGGTTATTGTGGAAATCTTATCTGCTTCGGCAGCAAGCTCAGCGCAGTCCATGACCTCGGACCTGGCTAGGGCAGCCTGTACCTGCTCCGGCAGTTGGCAGAGGAATAGCTCCCGGAAGAGGAAGCATTCTGGTTTGCCACCTAAGAGCGTGAGCATCTGGCTCATGAGCTCGGATGGTTTGGAGTCCCCGAGGCCGGGCATAGCGAGGAGCCAGCGAGCGCGTTCTGACGTTGATAGCCCGAAGACTTGAAGCAACCGCGCCTTTAATGTATCATACTTGCAGTCAGTAGGAGGACTACCGAGGAGGATGATGATCCGCGAGGCAGTGGCGCTATCGAGGGTGGAGACCACTTAGTAATAACGGGTCTGATCCGCGATGATGCTCCTGATGGGGATTTGGGCTTCAGCCTGGAGAAAGCACGCGGCTGGTTGTTGCTCCCAGAACTGTGGCAGTTTTAGAGTCACGGCATTCGTTTCCATGCTGAAGATCATCCGCGAAAACCGTTCACGAAAGTCGGGGTCACCAATGTAGGAATGTGGGTTCCTAACTAAAAGACTGAGTTCTACTCAGGCGATCAAACAAAACGAACTTTAATGAAACAAACAGGTTTTAACAAGAAACTGCAGGATAACACCGAATGTAGGTCTGCTCTCTTTGGAGGCTCCACGAGGGATGGCACTCAAGTCCCGTGACTGACGTCATGACGTCATCGCATTTTCCTGCCATTGGTGAATCACGTGATGAACGGCGTGACGTCATCACGTTTTAACCACGCTGTTAAAGTAACCACGCTCTGTACAGTTAAACAGCATAAATAAAGATACAGACTCAGGCTGCAGCTAACATGTTGTTAAAGGAATTATATACAAACGATCTGATTCCTTTGGTGGCTCCACGACACTGGAATATTTAGATCCATCCTTGGTCACCTTGCAACCACATCTATGCAATGGCTATTAGATCAAACGCATTTATCTCTATTTGTACCATAACTGCCTCTATTTTGTTGTAAATGCTTCATGCATTCAGATAAAGAGCCTTAATTTTAATGGTTTACCATTTTCCCTGATTAGCCCTTATTCTTGGATGCACTATTTCCGTTAACCTTTCTGTCCCTTCCCGTCTCCCTCTGCCTATCTTTACTCAAATCGTTAGACGACTCTATGGATTTGAATATATCTTGAGATTCATACATTTCCCCTCACATGAACCCTCAACCCCTCTTTCGATTAAAGCTCTTTTTACAGCCCTAGTTATTTAATTCACCAGGACAATAATCCCAGTCTGGTTTACGTGGAGCTTCTTCCAACGGAACAGCTTCCTCCTTTCCATTAATGATACTAGTGCCCCATGAATCGTAGCGACTGTCTCGCACACCACACTTTGAGTCACGCATTTAACTTTCTGATGTGATTGATCCTATGCCAAGTTGCGAGTGCCTCAGGGAGTAATCCAGAGATTATTACCTTTGAGGTTGTGCTGAGTAATTTGGACCCCAGCTCGTCAAACTCGCTCAGCAGACCCTCATTCCTAGTTCTAACTATGTCATCAGTTCCTACATGAGCCACGACGACTGGATCCTCCCCCTCATGCTCCAAGTTATTTTCTAGCTGTGAGGGAATATCCTTAGCCATGGCACCGGGCAGGCAACACAGCCTTCGGGGCAGTGATGTATTTATCCCCCTGACTATATTAACACCTAACACTACCTTCATATTCCCCCCACTTGAATGGTTTCCTGTACCATAGTGCCGTGATCAAATTGTCCATTCCATCTGCATTCTTTGTTCCCAGTCATACAGGCAGGAAGTATCTCTTATCTGTTAACAAGGTCCAAGGCTGAGGCACCTATATCACTACATCCTGTGTAGCCACAGTTGCCTGACTCGCAGTCTCATCCTCCTGTTCCTGACCACTAACCAAACCGAAATAACAACCTGACCAAGGTGGTGTCACTGACTCATGGATCGAATTGCCGAGGCAAGTCTCCCACGCCCTGATGCATTGTAATGCCTGCAGCTCGGACTACAGCTCAACAAATCTGAGCCAAAGTTCCCCGAGTTGCAGACATTTACTGCAGATGTGGCTTCCCGGGATCTCAAATGTCTCCTCCAATCCCACAGGCTGCAGTTGCGACATACCACCAGCTCTGCCATCGCAATCCAACCTTGTTTTTTGGATTTAATTGGTTAAGCTTTTTATTCACTCAAAGTTTTTAGTTGTACTAACTAATTAGTAAATCTAGTTTAATTTATTGATTTAATAAAGTTATAGTTATACATTCCAAGTTCTTAGTTTAAATTCACTTCCCGAGATTTTAAATCAAAAAACGGTAATACACACCATCCAAGCATGGAGCTGCTGTCTTGTGAAGTCTCTCCTTTGCTCCCCGCCACTCTCGGTCGCTGGCTCCGCTCTCGCTGTGCTGACATTTGAGCCTTTTAAAGCCTCCCTCCCCGGCTGCAGGTTGGTCCCAGGCTATTTCCCCTAAGGTTTCACTGAGGGTGCTGGGGTCTGAGTGGCCCGTCCGCCCGTGGGCTGTCAACTGAAAGAGCGACCTTCCCCGAGCCGCCCCCTTTGGGTAAACACATGAAACTCGAAACTGGCGATCGGCAGCTGCATAAACCCGCCCCAGGCCGCGCCAGAGGGCTCAGCTGGTCTAAAAATGAGCAGGAATCCAGCGGGACTGATCTCCGCGGAGACCCCACCTCTACCGTTCCTGTTAGTCACTGAATCCAGGCGCTGAAAGACAGAAACAGGCCTCACTGTGTGTGTCTCACGGAGATGAGGGGATTGAGCAGAACACCAGACCAACGCTTTGTGATTTTGCACAAACTTCTCCTCATTTAATGAATTTAACAATTACAGTAAAGGGATATTTCACCACATTCTTCAAATCCTCTCTGAATTTAGTCTGGGTCACGGCATAAATACACGTGTTGGTGCAGCAACTCAGGAGCTGAATCCCCAGGGCCTGATAATCTATATCCCAGGGTACTTAAGGAAGTGGCCCTAGAAATAGTAGATGCATTGCCGGTCATCTTCCAGAACTCGTTTGACTCTGGAACAGTACCCATGGATTGGAGGGTAGCTAAAGTTACCCCACTATTCAAAAAAAGATGCAGAGACAAAGCGGGGAATTATAGACCGGTAAGCCTGACTTCGGTCGTGGGGAAATGCTAGAGTCTATTATAAAGGATGTAATAGCTGAGCACTTGGAAAACAGTGACCGGATTGGACAAAGTCAACATGGATTTACAAAAGGTAAATCATGCTTGAGTAATCTACTGGAATTTTTTGAGGATGTAACTGTTAAAATAGTTAAGGGTGAACCAGTGGATGTGGTGTATTTGGACTTTCGGAAGACTTTTGATAAGGTACCACATAAGAGATTACGTGCAAAATTAAGGCACATTGGATTGGGGGCAAGGTATTGACTTGGATAGAGAACTGGTTGGCGGACAGAAAGCAAAGAGTTGGAATAAACGGGTCGTTTTCCAAGTGGCAGGCAGTGACTAGTGGGGTACTGCAAGGATCGGTCCTAGGACCCCAGCTGTTCACAATACATATTAATGATCTGGACGAGGGAATTGGATGTAATAGCTCCAAATTTGCAGATGACACAAAGCTGGGTGGGAGGGTATGCTGTGAGGAGGATGTCGTGAAACTGCAGTACGATTTGGACAGTTTGGGTGATTGGGCAGAAACATGGCAAATGCACAATAATGCCGATAAATATGAGGTTATCCACTTTGGTGGCAAAAACAGGAAGGCAGATTATTATTTGAATGGCAATAGATTGGGAGAAGGGGAAGTGCAAAGATACCTGGGTGTTCTTGTGCACCAGTCGCTGAAGGTAAGCATGCAGGTGCAGCAGGCGGTTAAGAAGGCAAATGGTATGTTGGCCTTCGTAGCAAGAGGGTTCGAGTACAGGAACAAGGATGTCTTGCTGCAGCTGTACAGGGCCTTGGTGAGACCGCACCTTGAGTATTGTGTGCAGTTTTAGTCACCTTACCTGAGGAAGGACGTTCTTGCCATGGAAGGAGTGCAGCGAAGATTCACCAGGCTGATACCTGGGAAGGCAGGAATGACGTATGAGGAGAGATTGTGTCGATTGGGCTTATACTCACTGGAGTTTAGAAGATTGAGAGGGGATTTCAGCGAAACCTATAAAATTCTGTCAGGCCTGGACATACTAGATGCAGGAAGGATGTTTCTGATGGCCGGGGAGTCCAGAACCAGGGGTCATAGTCTAAGGATAAGGGGTAACCCATTTAGGACTGAAATGAGGAGGAATTTCTTCACCCAGAGAGTGGTGAACCTATGGAATTCTCTGCCACAGAGGGCGGTGGGGACCAGTTCATTAAATATATTCAAGAAAGAGTTGGATATATTTCGTAAGGCTAAAGGGATCAAGGGATATGGGGAGAAGGCAGGGACAGGGTACTGAATTTGAATGATCAGCCATGATCTCATTGAATGGCGGAGCAAGCTCGAAGGGCCGAATGGCCAAATTCTGCTCCTATCTTCTATGTTTCTATGTTTCTATGTTTAAATATCAGTTTTTTTATTTTTATTCATTGATGGGATGTGGGCGTCGCTGGCTGGCTAGCCCTGCATTTAGTGCCCATCCCTAATTGCCCTTGAGAAGATGGTGGTGAGCCACCTTCTTGAACCGCTGCAGTCTATATGGCGTAGGTACACCCGCAATGCTGTTAGGAAGGGAGTTCCAGGATTTTGGCCCAGCGACAGTGAAGGAACGGCGATACAGTTCCAAATCAGGCTGGTGTGTGGCTTGGAGGGGAACTTGTATGTGGTGATGTTCCCATGAGTCTGCTGCCCTTGTCCTTCTAAGTGGTAGAGGTCACGGGTTTGGAAGGTGCTGTTGATGGAGCTTTGGCGAGTTCCTGCAGTGCATTTTGTAGATGGTACACACTGCAGCCACAGTGCGCTGGTGGTGGAGGGAGTGAATGTTGAAGGTTGTGGATGGAGTTCCAATCAAGCAGGCTGCTTTATCCTGAATGGTGTCGAGCTTCTTGAGTGTTGTTGGAGTTGCACTCATCCAGTCCAGTGACGAGTATTCCATCACACTCCTGACTTGTGCCTTGTAGATGGTGGAAAGGCTTTGGGGAGTCAGGAGGTGAGACACTCGCCGCAGAATTCCCAGCCTCTGGCCTGCTCTTGTAGCCACAGTATTTATATGGCTGGTCCAGTTCAGTTTCTGATCAATGCTAACCCCCAGGATGTTGATAGTGGGGGATTCAGCGATGGTAATGCCATTGAATATCAAGGTGAGATGATTAGAGTATCGCTTGTTGGAGATGGTCATTGCCTGGCTCTTGTGTGGTGCGAATGTTACTTGCCACTTTCAGCCCAAGTCTGAATGTTGTCCAGGTCTTGCTGCATATCGACACGGACTGCGTCAGTATCTGGCGAGCCTCGAATGGTGCTGAACAGTGTGCAATCATCAGCGAACATCCCCACTTCTGACCTTATGATGGAGGGAAGGTCATTGATGAAACAGCTGAAGTTCACGTAAATATTGAGTTAGAGCGCCAGGAAGCAAATTGAACACATACAATCATCTCCACACAAAAAACAACAGGAACACTGCCCATAAGGATAAAATTCCCAGATATAACCAACAGTAAAATGATGGATTTTCTTTGCTTCTCCATCTCTGGGTCACTGGGACATTCCCCCCTGCTGTGGGCTCGGAGTCTCCTCCGGACTCTGCTCTACATGTCTGACGGTTAACGCATTGAGCAGCAGAATCAGAACAAATGGAATAAATGGGGTTAAAATATAATGAAGGATTTAAATTACTGTCCACACCTGTGAATAAGCAACATACCTTGTTACATAACAGAACCAACGAGAATTAGAAATCCAAAATTGACCTCCATACATAAAGTATCAGAAAGTGTTCTTTACACAGAACAGCACACTCACTCTTCCTAGCACCACAGCCGCCGTTTTCTCATTGCAATATTTTATTTTCAGCTTCTGGCAACAAATGACCAGAAATTGATCAAAGGTGAAAGTGACCGTGAACCAGAAAGAACAGTCTGTGACTGCTTAAAGCAGGATTGCGTGGATATTACACACTTTAATCTTCCACATGAACTTAAACTGAGCCTCTCAACGATTGGGAATCTGCCTGGATATTAGATCAGTGATAACGACCAGTACAGCTGCCGCTGCCATGGACACCAAGTAATGGGTGACACATTTGGAGAGACCGCACCTTCCCCGAGACAGGATCACAATCGTCACCAAGTTCACTGTAAGGAAGAGAAAAACAAGGAACTTATTCTTTAGACTGAGATCAATATGAACTGGCTGATTGAATTCTGGGTAAAATGTGCAGCGTTATTGTTGAATCCAAGGACAGAATCTAATTCCCAGTAATGGTCGAGGGGAATTTTTGTGACCATAAGGCTGTTTCCCGTGGGGTAATGCAGGGCTCAGTACTGGGTCACTAGCTTTTTGTGATGTACATCAATAATTTATACTTCAATGTAGGGGGCAAGATTAATAAGTTGGAAGATGATACAACAATAGGCTATGTTGTTGATGTTGAGGAAGCTAGCTGTAGACTGCATGAAGATATCAATGGGCAGAAATGTGGCAACTGGAATTCAATCAGGAGAAGTGTCAGGTAATGCATTTGGAGATGGCTAGCAAGGGAAGGGAATGCACGACTAATGGTAGGATACTGAGGCGTTTAGAGGAACAAATTGGGCATGGCAGCATTGAGGAAGAGTTCATAGAGTGTATTAGGGACGGTTTCCATGAGCAGTATGTAACTGAACCAACCAGGGGGCAGGCAATCTTAGATCTGGTCCTGTGTAATGAGACAGGATTAATCAAAAATGTCCTGGAAAACGATCCCCTTGGAATGAGTGACCATAATATGGTTGAATTCCAAATTCAGTTTGAGGGTGAGAGAGTTGGATCTCAAACCAGCGTACTAAGCTTAAATAAAGGAGACTATGAAGGTATGAGAGTAGAATTGACTAAAGTGGACTGGGAAAACAGATTAAAGTGTAAGACGGTACAAGAGCAGTGGTCTACATTCAAGGAGATATTTCACATCTTTCAAGATAAATATATTCCACTGAGGAAAAAGGGGAGAAAAAGAAAAGACAGCCATCCGTGGCTTAGTAAAGTAATAGATGATAGTATTCGAATGAAAACAAGGGCTTGTAAATTAGCCAAATCTAGTGGAAGGATAGAAGATTGGGAAACATTTAAAAGCCAGCAAACAATAACTAAAAGATTAATTAAGAAAGGGAAGATAGATTATGAAAGTAAACTAGCAAAAAATATAAAAACAGATAGCAAGAGTTTCTACAGCTATATAAAAAGAATAAGGGTGGCTAAAGTGAACGTTGGTCCCTTAGAGGATGGGACCAGGAAACTAGTGGTGGGGAACATGGAAATGGCAAAGTTGCTGAACAAATATTTTGTATCAGTCTTTACAGTAGAGGACACTAAAAATATCCCAACACTGGACAAACAGGGGGCAATTGGGGGGGAAGGGTTAAACACGATTAAAATCACTAAAGAGATGGTACTCAGTAAAATAATGGGATTAAGGCAGGTAAATCCCCCGGGCCTGATGGCCTACATCCTAGGGTCTTGAGAGAAGTGGCGGTAGGGATTTTGGATGCATTGGTGATCATTTTCCAGAACTCCCTGGACTCAGGAAAGGTCCCGGCAGATTGGAAAACTGTGAATGTAACACTCTTATTTAAGAAGGGAAGTAGACAAAAAGCTGGAAACTATAGATAAGTTAGCCTAACATCTGTGGTTGGCAAAATGTTGGAGTCCATTATTAAGGAAACAGTATCAGAGCATTTGGATAAACATAATTTAATAGGACAGAGTCAGCATGGTTTTACAAAGGGGAAGTTATGTTTGACAAATTTGCTCGAATTCTTTGAGGATGTAACATACAGGGTGGATAAAGGGGAACCAGTGGATGTAGTGTATCTGGACTTCCAAAAGGCGTTTGACAAGGTTCCACACAAAAGATTACTGATCAAGATAAAAAAGCACAGGATTGGGGGTAATATACTGGCATGGGTGGAAGATTGGCTATCTAACAGAAAACAAAGAGTTGGGATAAATGGTTCGTGCTCGGGCTGGCAATCAGTAACTAGTGGTGTCCCACAGGGATCAGTGCTGGGACCCCAACTCTTTACAATCTATATTAACGATTTGGAGGAAGGGACCAAGTGCAACATATCCAAGTTTGCCGACGATACAAAGATGGGAGGGAAAGCAGTGAGTGAGGAGGACATAAAAAACCTGCAAAAGGACATAGACAGGCTAAGTGAGTGAGCAGAGATTTGGCAGATGCAATATAATGTTGGAAATTGTGAGGTTATGCACTTTGGCAGAAAAAATCAAAGAGCAAGTTGTTATCTAAATGGAGAGAAACTGCAAAGTGCTACAGTACAAAGGGATTTGGGGGTCCTGGTACATGAAACACAAAAAGTTAGTATGCAGGTGCAGCAGGTGATCAGGAAGGCCAATGGAATCTTGGCTTTTATTGCAAGGGGGTTGGAGTATAAAAACAGGGAAGTCTTGCTGCAGTTATACACGGTATTGGTGAGGCCACACCTGGAATACTGCGTGCAGTTTAGGTTTCCATATTTAAGAAAAGATATACTTGCTCTCGAGGCGGTTCAGAGAAGGTTCACTCAGTTGATTCCAGATATGAGGGGGTTGACGTATGAGGAAAGATTGAATAGGTTGGGACTCTACTCATTGGAGTTCAGAAGAATGAGAGGCGATCTTATCGAAACATATAAGTTTGTGAGGGGGCTTGATCGGGTGGATGTGGTGAGGATGTTTCCACTGATGGGTGAGACTAGAACTAGGGGCATAATCTTAGAATAAGGGGCTGCCCTTTCAAAACTGAGATGAGGGGAAACTTCTTCACTCTGAGGGTAGTAAATCTATGGAATTTGCTACCCCAGAGAGCTGTGGAAGCTGCAACATTAAATAAATTTAAAATGGAGATAGACATTGTCCTAGCTGATAAGGGAATTAGGGGTACGGGGAGAGGGCAGGGAAGTGGACGTGAATCTAGTTTCAGACCAGTCATGATCCTATTGAATGGCGGAGCACGCCCGAGGTGGCGTATGGCCTACTCCTGCTCCTATTTCTTATGTTCTTATGTTCTTATGTTGGAGTGCATGTCCACTGATCCCTGAAGGTAGCAGGACAGGTAGATAAGGTGGTAACGAATTCTTACGGGATACTTTTCTCTATTAGCCGAGGCATAGAAAAAGAGCAGGGAGCTTATGCTGGAACTGTATAAAACATTAGTTAGGTCACAGCTAGAGTACTGCCTGCAGTGCTGGTCACGATTACAGGAATATTGTGATTACGCTAGAGAAGGTACAGGTAAGATTTATATGGATGTTGTTAGGACTGGAGAATTTTAGATACGAGGAAAGATTGGATTGGCTGGGGTTGTTTTCTGTGGAATAGAGGAGTTTGAGGGGAGCCTTGATTGACGTGTATGAATGGCCTAGATTTAGTGGATAGGAAGCTCCTATTAACCATAGCAGAGAGGTCAATAAGCAGTGGGCAATGATTTAAAGTAAATCCTAGAACAATTAGAGGGGAGTTGAGCAAACCTTATTCATGCCGAGGGTGGCGGGGGGTCCGGGTGCTGCCTGAATGGATGGTAGAAGCAGAAACGCTCATCACATTTAAAAAATACAACAGCAAAATACTGCAGATGCTGGAAATCTGAAATATAAACAAAATTCTGGAAATACTCATCAGGTCAGGCAGCATCTGTTGAGAGAGAAACAGATTAACCACTCTAGATTTTTTAATTGCACACTGCCGGCGTGGCATTGGCCGTCTCAGTTTCCCTGCTCTCCTCATTCACTCCAGTCTACCTCTCTCTGAACTTGCAGCACTCCATTGTCTCAGATACAACCCCAACATTGTCTTTAATCCTGCTGACAAGGGTGGTGCTGTTGTTGTTTGGCAAACCACCCTCTATCTAGCAGAGGCTGAAAACCAACTCTCCAACACCTCCTCTTACCTCCACCTGGACCATGACCCCACTACTGAACATCAAGCCACCATTTACAAGACTGTCACTGACATCATCTCCTCTGGAGATCTTCCCTCCATGGCTGCCAAACTCAAAGTTCCCCAACCTCGCACAGCCCACTTCTACCTCCTTCCCAAAATTCACAAACAGGACTGCCCTGGTAGACCCATCGTTTCAGCCTGTTCTTGCCCCATGGAACTTATCTCTTCCTATCTCGACTTTATTTTTTCTCCCCTTGTCCAGTGTCTACCCAGGGGAAAAATGGGCGGCAGAAACACTACCGCCCGTTTTGCGCTCCAGCCCAAGACTAATTTCATCCCAATGCTCTTTGTATCAGATAATTCCCAGTCTTGGGATCCTTTTATATTCTTTGGCCTAGAAATTCGTCTCAGGCGGTGGTGAAAAGCGGGCGGTGTCAGATCGGTCGCCCGTTATATGCAGCGCCTGATATTCAATTTAATTGACTGCAATAGAACTGAATATCAGGCGCTATGTTAGCGGGCAACCGACCTGATACCGCTCATATTGCGCCAATGCGCGAGCCGAATTTCTAGCCCTTTTAAAGTTGTTTCTTCCATAATCTTTCATGTAAGATTGTGTTGGAGACAATTATTTTCGAAATTACCAATAACATGTTGCTGCCACTTACAGATGGAGGCATAATTGAGGCAGACAATCCATTACTGCCCGTTTTGCACCACCACCGAGACGAATTTCTAGGCCATGGAGTTTATGGCAGTGAAATAGGTTATTTGGATTCATTAGTAGTTTATCCTGATACCATGTACCCGCCCTGTTCCCTTATCTCTTTAACCCTTCCCTTCAACCACCCCTCTAATTTATTATTCAATATTAACACGGTCTCTGCTTCAGTCACTACCTCTGATAGGGAGTCACACAGCCTCACAATCCTTAGTGTAAAAAGAGTTCCCCAAGCTCAATATCCTAAACAGTTTACATTTAAATCAGTATCTCTGTCCCCACATCCGCAATGTGTTACTCTAAATTTATACAATGTTGTCTCTGCATTGCACTGACTCGTGGACAGGCAGTGACCTGTGTAGAATTAGAATCAGACTTGTGTTTGGTGATTCCTGTTGATATTTGTACTGTATCATTGTTAATACTAATCTGATTTCGGGTTGTTATTGTGAGGATATTTGCAAAGGATCAATTGTTTCAATTAATATAAGCGACAGGCATAGTTATCAAAATTCCTAAATCAGTGTCTTTCAACTAATTTGCGTAAATTGTCTGCTGCAATACCTATATTACAACAGTGACTGTACTTCACTAGTACTTCATTGGCTATAAAGTGCTTTGAGACCTCTGGACATTCCAAAGCGAATGGTGAGATTAGTTTTCGTCATAGATTAATCCAAAACAGTTCCCATTGTTCCGTTCTCTCTCTCTAGCCCTCTATCAATGTAACCATAACCTCAATGTCCCGCTTTCTCCTTATAGCCCTGTAGCAGTTCCAAACTAATTTTACTGCCCACTCTGTCCCCATAGTCCTGTATCAATCCCAAATTAATCACATTTGCGCACTCTACACACAGCCCTGTATAAATCTCAAAACTAATCCGACTACCCCACTCTCTACCCATGGCCCTATATCAATCCAGACAGAACCGCATTGCCATGCTCTCTCCCCTTAGCAATCCAAAACCAATCTCAATTTTCAAGCTCTCCACAGAGCCGTTTTTCAATCTCAAACTATTCACAAGGTCCTGCTTCAACCCCATAATCCTGTATGAATCCCAAACTCATCCCTCTTCCCCAATACTCTCCCCAAAGAACTGGATCAATCCTGATGTATCGCCATGGTTACACTTTCTCCCGATAGTGCGGTGTCAATCCCAAACTAATCCCAGTCAGAGGGACCATGAACGATGATGCCACACAGAGATCCCAGATCAATGGATTGCTCAATGCCAGAAAAGGTGCACAGGTTTAAAACAACAATAGAAATTTAACAAACTTATTCCAGATTTAATAAGCAGCTACCACCTAATGCAATAAAATTAAATAACGACATTATAGTAGAGCAAGACGTGCAACAACCTGTGATAGACGTTGAGTTCATGCTCTCACGAAGATTACCAACTAGCAGAGAAAATCAAGGCCCAACACCTGCAAAGCTCTTGTCACTGAGAAATTAATGCTCACATGTCAGTGGATAGTAATGTCTGTGTCATTGGGACAGCAAGGACAATTGACAGCAAATTAGAATGTTTGTGTCACTGCTAGCTTAGGATACCTGTCAGTAGATTGGGATGTTTGTGTCTCTGGTACAGGAAGGACACCTGCCAGTAAATTGGGATGTAGTGTCTCTGGTGCAGGAAGTCCAACTCTAAGTAAATTGGGATGTTTGTGTCTCTGGTACAGGAAGGTCACCTGTCAATAGATTGGGATCTTTGTGTTTCTGGTACAGGAATGTCACCTGTCAATCAATTGGGCTGTTTGTGTTTCTGGTACAGGAATGTCACCTGTCAGTAAATTGGGGTGTTTGTGTCTCTGGTACAGGAAGGTCACCTATCTGTAAATTGGGATGTTTGTGTCTCTGGTACAGGAAGGTCACCTATCTGTAAATTGGGATGATTGTGTCCCTGGTACAGGAAGGTCACCTATCTGTAAATTTGGATGTTTGTGTCTCTGGTACAGAAAGGTCACCTGTCAGTAAATTGGGATGTTTGTCTCTCTGGTACAAGAAGATCACCTGTCAGTAAATTGGGATGTGTGTTTTTCTGCTGCAGTAAGGTCACCTGTCAGTAAATTGGGATGTTTTTGTCTCTGGCACAGGAAGATCACCTGTAAGTAAATTGGGATGTATGTTCTCCTGCTCCATTGCACAAAAATCACACTACTCATTCCATTGTTTGAATCTTTTCTTTACATTAATATAAATGGTGATTTTTGTACGCCACCAAAAAGGGAAATGTTTCCTGTTTACATCAATCCATTCCAAGCAGTGGAAAAATAAAGCTTCACCAAATTTAAAGCGGGCTAGGTCAATTCTGATAATACATATTTATTGGTGGAACTTATGTTTTTCTTTCTTTAATTAAATTACCTATTAGATTCAGCAGATATTTCACCATACTCTTGAACTCTCCCTGAATTTGCTCTGAGTCTTGGAATAAATAAATGTGTTTGTGCAGCAGCTCAACAACTGAAGCATATTTGCACTTTCTCGGAGAATAAATTTGGGGTCACTGAAACCATTGATTTTATAATCATTTGTAAATTGATCTTAAAAGATCTGTACAACATACACCATCCACAACAGTATAAAACTTCCCGAGATGGTGAAGAGTAAGACGATGGACTTTCTCCGGCTCTCCATCTCTGGGACATTCTGATTCTCTCCATTGCTGTGGGCCCAGAGTCTCCTGCGGGCTCTATTGGCCGCTTGAATGTGTCTGACGGTGAGAGGTTTGAGCAGAAGAATCAGGAGGAACTGGAGAACCGGGGTTAAAATACAGTCACTTCATTGAAAAGCTGCCCATAACGGAGAAGTATAACGGATTTCCTTCAGTCTACAATTCCACGGGATATTATCAATTATGATGATGTGTTCGTGTAAAGAGTACCAGGGAATATTGACTAAACAGCCCAGCGCAGAGAACGTTCCTATAACCACGGCCGCCGTTTTCTCGGTGCAATATTTTGTTTTCAGCTTCTGGCAACAGATGGCCCCAATTCGATCAAAGGTGAAAGCGACCGTTAACCAGACAGAACTGTCTCTAGATGCATAAATTAAAGCAGTGATGGCCAGGAAGTTACCTGGAAAATAAATACTAGGAATCCGGTTTAATATCACAGCACTGATAATGACCAGGAGATACGTCCCCACCATGTACACCAGTTATCGAGTGACACATCTGGAGAGACCGCACCTTCCTTGGGACAGGATCAAATTCGCCACTAAATTAACTGTAAAGAGAGACAGAGGGAGACGAAATGTTACAGAATATAGACTCCTAGCAGAAGTCATATATTGAGCAAAATTTTATGAAGTTTCTACAGATCAGACATTATCTCATTGTATGGCAGAACAGGCTCGATGGGTTTAATGGCCAAGTCCTGCTGCTATGATCCTATGTCTTAGCTTTCACAGTTGTAGTGATGAGAACTGATATAAATATCCAAGCTGGAGCTGAGACACAATAGAGACCACGGGAGAATGAAAAGTAATACTTCATTTCATTGTGAAACAACAACCATTAAAATACATGGGAATTTCAAATAAATTAATAGAATCGCATGTGTAATGTTGAATAAAATGAATGATTAAGTAATACATATAGATTTAAAATAATGAATTAAAACCACTCAATAAACACAGTAACAAATAGAATAAAATGCCAAACAAATTGAAAATGAATATTACACCAATGAAACAAAGATTGTGGAGTCTTGTAATGATGTGACCCCCTAACAGCATTTAAGCAAGTACCAAGGCAGGGATGTGGGGATAGGAGGAAAGAACAAAAGGGAAGGTCTGTGATAGAATGGAATGCCGGAGAGATCTAATGGCAAAAGGGATGATGGTGCAAAGCAAAAGGCGCTGGCAATGGGACAAGTAAAGAAACAAAAGACGTGTCTAGAGGAGGAGTAAAGGGCAATAGCAGAATCAGCACCTGCTGTCCGATAAATGGGGACAGAGGTTATGCTGTGAAATTGCTGAACTCAGTGTTTAGTCCGGAACGCTGTAAAGTGCCTAATTGAAGTGCTTCCTGATATCGACACTGAACGGCCTGGCTCTAATTTTAAGGTCATGCGCCATCTTTTGGGCTTGCCCACCAGAGGGAAAAAATGCCTAGATTTTCAGTGTGCCGTGAGGCGGGCTTTAAGGCGGGCGGGGGCAAAAATCCTGAATTCGGGGGTCCCGACACTATCCCGCCCAAAACTCGCTTCCACGTAAGTTTCAGAGGAGGCGGTTACCCGCCCCGCAATGGGACCCACCCACCCGAGGCGGGAAGGGATTACTGCCAATTAACTGCCTGTTAACAGGTAGTTAACAGGCAATTTTTAGCCTAATCCCTATTTTGAGGGGTGTCCTGTGGGATTCCCGACGGCTCCAAACCATGCCAGGTTAGAGCAGATGGGCCGTCTGGTTGAAGGACTTGGAGGGGTCGTCATGTCAGTGTTCAGGAGAGTGATGGGTGCATGAGTGCAAAGGTAAATGTGTTTGGTGTGTCTAAAGTGTGTAAAGAAGTTTAAATTACCTGTACTTACCATAACAGCCTTTCTTCCTCTGGGTTTCGGGAGTCCATCACTCAGCCTGCACTGAAAGCAAAATGGCTGCAAGCTGTCAAATGTGACAGCCTTCAGCTTTCATTGCCGGTGTGAGTTCTAACTGAGTCTGTGGAGAAGGACTCAGGTTAGAATCAGACTGCCAGTGTTTGACAGCTCCAAAAAGCTGTGAAACACTGATATTTTATCTGTCAAGACCTCTTGACAGATGAAATTTCAGTCTGTGACGTCACCTGTTGCCCCCTTAATTGGCCTGCTGAGCCCGCTGGGCGGGCTCAACAAGGTCAATCAAGGGGAAATCGCGTGGATTGGCCGGACGTCGATGTAGACACGACTAAAACCCGAAAGTTGTAGTCCCGCCTCCTTCCCGACAGCTTAATGAAAATCGAACCCATCTACCCCAACAAATCATTTCATCATCGTAAACACGCACTACTTTTCTATACTCAGGAATACAAACACGTTTATGCTACCTGTCCTCATAATTTAACCCTCCCAGCCCGGTATCATTCTGGTGAATCTGGGCTGTACCCCCTCCAAGGCCAATAAATCCTTCCTGAGCTGCGGTGCCCAGAACTGACCACAGTTCTTCAGATGCAGGCTAAGCAGAGATTTAGTATTCCAGCCCCCTTGAGATAAAGGCTAACATTTAATTAGATAATGAATAACTTACTGCAGTACTTTATCTGGAACAGTGATAGCTGCAAGGGCAGTGTAGTAAACGGCATATACTAGGCCTCTAGGCAGGGAGTGCATTTTCTCTGAGAAGCAGCAATGTCTGTTTGGGATCCCACATGCGCTCTGTTCGACATTCAAAGGATTCCTTATTATACCAGTTGTCAAATGCCAAGAGACAAAATTAGATGACATCACCATTAATGTTAGTTACAGTCACTGAACAAACTAGATTGGTGACATCCCCATTTACATTAGTTACATCAGCTAAATGTTACTTACAATTATTGAACAAACAAGTTAATGCAGTCGATTTTACCTTTATGTTACCTTGTGCAATAGAATGGATAAAATCGAGGTCACATGGTGTTAAAGGGAAACTTTATGTCCTTTAGGGAAGGAAACCTGCTTTCCTTACCCAGCCTGGCCTACATGTGACACTAATCCCACACCAACGTGGTTGACTCATAACTGCCCTCTGAAGGGGCCTAGCAACCCAGGCAGTTGTATCAAACAACTGGAAAGAAACAAAATAATATCACCGGATGGACCATTGGGCTGCGACCTCAGCATTGAATTCGAAGACAACAAAGGCACACCCAGCCCGGCCCACTCTGCAAATTCCTCCTCACTAACATCTGGGGACCAGTGCCAAAGTTGGGAGAGCTGCCTCGCAGACTTGCTCATTCTCTCAGAAGCATACCTTTCAGCCAAGGTCCAAAACTCCTTCATCACCATCCTTGGGTATGTCCTGTCCCACCAGTAGGACCGACCCACCACAGATCTGGGTACAGTGGTGTACAGTCAGGGTGTTATCACTGTATCCCTTGACAGCGCATTCCTTCTGCTGAAACATGGGCAATGCAACCTCCTGCTAATTGCCACCCACCGCCCACCCTCAGCTGACGAATCGGTGCACCTCCATGTTCAACATCACTGGAAGAAAGATAACAATAGAAAATGCTGGAAAAATTCAGCAGGCCAGGTAACATCCGTGGAGAGAGAAATAGAGTCAAAGTTTCGGGTCGAAACCCTTCTGCAGAACTGACAGAAACGGCAGGAAATGAAACAAAAGGCAGAGGGGGCTGGGAAATGGGGGAGGGGATGAAAGAAGAGACATTAAGAGATATTCAAGGTGAGACAATATAGTAATAGGATAGGTAAATGGCTCTAAATGAAGTGTGCAATGCGCTGGCAGAGTGAAAGACAGCTGCCATGTGGGAGAGAGAGAGAAAAAAGGAAAAGTCACAAGCCAACAGTGTGGATAAAAAATATAATAGGGGCCGAGGTTATGATCTGAAGTTGTTAAACTCGATATTGGGTCTGGAAGGCTGTAAAGTGCCTAATGGGAAGATGAGGTGCTGTTCCTCGAGTTTACGGTGAGCTTCCGTGGAACAATGCAAGAGGCCACAGACGGTGAGGTCTGATTTGGAATGGAACGGTGAATTCAAATGACAGGTGACCGGATGACCGGGGTCACGCTTACAAACTGAACGGAGGTATTCCGCAAAGCAGTCACCCAAATGTGTTTGTTCTCCCAACGTACAGGAGACCACATCGTGAGCAATGAATAAAGTATACTAGATTGCAAGAAGCACAAGTAAATTGCTGTTTCAACTGGAAGGGGTGTTTGGGGCCCTGGAGAATGGGAAGGGGGGAGGTATATGGGCAGGTGCTGCATCTCCTGCACTTGCACGGGAAGGTGCCGGGCGAAGGGGAAGAGATGTTGGGGGTGATAGAAGAGTAGACTAGGGTGTCTAGGAGGGAGCAGTCGCTATGGAATGCTGAAGGGAGAGGGGAGGCGAAGGTGCATTTGGTGGTGGGATCATATTGGAGCTGGCGGAAATGGTGGAGGATGATTCGTTGAATGTGGAGGACAAGGGGAACCCTATCGTGGTTCCAGGAGGGAGGGACAGGGTTGAGGGCTGAAGTGCGGGAGATAGAACGGACCTGATCGAGGGCCATGTCAACCACCTTAGAAGGGAATCCTCGGTTGAGGAAAAAGGAAAACATGTCAGAAGCAATGGTGTGGAAGGTGGCATCATCAGAGCAGATGCGGTGGAGATGGAGACACTGGGAGAATGGAATAGAGTCCTTACAGGAGGCGGGGTTGGAGGAAGTGTAGTCCAGGTAGCTGTGGGAGTCAGTGGGCTTGAAGTGAATGTTGGTCAATAACCTATCCCCAGAGATGGAGATGGAGAAGTCGAGGAAGGGAAGGGAAGAGTCGAAGATGGACCATGTGAAGGTGAGGGAAGGGTGTAAATTGGAGGCAAAGTGAATGAAATTGCCTATTTCAGGGCGAGAGCAGGAAACGGCAGTGATATAATCATCAATGCACCAGAAAAAGAGGTGAGGGAGGGGACCCTAGTAAGACTGGATCAAAGAGTGTTCTGCATATCGCACAAAAAGGCAGGCATAGCTAGGACCCATGCGGGTACCCATAGCAACACCTTTAATTTGGAGGAAATGAGTGGAGTCAAAGGAAAAGTTGTTCAATATGAGAACAAGTTCAGCCAGGCGGAGGAGGGAAGTGATGGATGTGGACTGGTTGGGCCTCTTTTCAAGGAAGAAGCGGAGCGCCCTCAGGCCATCCTGGTGGGGGATGGATGTGTAGAGGGATTGTATGTCCATGGTGAAAAGGAGGCGGTTGGGGCCAGGAAACTGGAAACTGTTAAAGTGGCAGAGGGCATCAGAAGAGTTGCAGATGTAGGTGGGAAGAGCCTGGACAAGGGGAGCAAACATAGAGTCGAGATAGGAAGAGAAAAGATCCGTGGGGCAAGAACAGGCTCAAACGATGGGTCTACCAGGGCAGTCCTGTTTGTGGATCTTAGGAAGGAGGTAGGGGCGGGCTGTGCGGGGTTAGGGAACTAAGAGTTTGGTGGCCGTGGGGGGGGGGAGGATCTCCAGAGTAGATGAGTTCAGTGACAGTCTTGCAAACGGTGGTTTGATGTTCGGTAGTGGGGTCATGGTCAAGGTGGAGGTAGGAGGAGTTGTCGGAGACAGCACCCGCCGTATTTTGCTATTGTTTCACCGGAAGAAGCACTGACGTTAGCAAGGGCACAGAATATACTGTGGGTGAGGGGATTTGAATGTCCATCATCAAGAGTGGCTCGTTTATACCACCACTGGCCAAGTTGACCGTGTCCTGAAGCTCATATCTGCCAGAGTGTGCTTGTGGTGAGAGCCAACACGGGAGAATAACCTACTCGACCTCGTCCTCACTAATCTATCTTTCACGGATGTATCTTTCCATGACAGCATTGGTGGGAATGACCACTGCACCGTCCTCGTGGAGACAAATCCCGTCTTCACACTGATGACCCCCTTCATTGTTTTGCACGACAGTGCCACCGTGCTATGTGGGATAGATCAAGAACAGATGTAGAAGCTCAAAACTCGGCATACATGAGGCACTGTGAGCCATCAGCAGAAGCAAAATTATATTCCACCACAATCTGTAACTCAAGTCTCGGCATACCCCTCACTCCTCCTTCACCATCAAGTCAGGTAACCAACCCTGGTTCAACGGGAACTGTTGAAAAGGCTGCCGAAAAGCATCATCTAAACATAAGGCACCAAGCTGGCGAAGCTACAACACTGCACCACATGCATATCAACATAAGAACAGGAGCAGGCCATTCAGTCCCTAGACCCTGACCAGTTCTGGGCACCGCACCTCAGGAAGGATAGATTGTGCTTGGAGGTGGTGCAGCACACATTCGCCAGAATGATACGGGGTTAAAAGTGTCAAATATTGAGAACAGATTGCACAGACTTCATATAGATGAGCAAGGAGTGAAATAATTTGGGTGTTTAATATGATTAAAGGATTCAATAATCTAGTTAGCAAGAAATAATTTCCTCTGCTGAAGAATCCAGAAAAACGGGGCCGAAGCTAACAATTAGAGTGAGGCCATTAACGGTTGAATTCAGGAAACACTTCTTCACACAAAGGGTAGTGAAAATCAGGAACTCTCTCCCGAAAAATCTGTTGAAGCTCGATCAATTGTAAACTTCAAAACCGAGATTGATAGATTTTTATTAGATAATGTTATTAAGGGATACAGAAACAAGGCGAGTAAATGGAGCTTAAATACAGATCAGTCATAATCTGATATGATGTCGGGCCAGGCTCAAGGGGCTGAATGGTTTGCTTCTGTTCCTATTGTCCTGTATATTCCTAAATTCCGCCATTGGCAGCTACCCAACAATGTACAAAACAGCCCAGGTATATCGTGTCTACAAAATACATCCACCCCGGTCAATTACTGCTGCACAGGCCTACTCCCAATCCTCAACAAAGTAATGGAAGAATCGTCAGCAGCGCTATCAAGCAGTACTTATTGACCAGTAACCTGCTCAACTAGGCGCAGTTTGGGTTCCGACAGAACCACTTTGCTCCAGACCTCATTACACTGTTGGTCCAACATTAAACAAAGGTTGAACTCCAGAGGTAGAGTGAGAGAGAATACCCTTAATGTCAATGGTACATTCGACAGAATGTGGCACCAAGGAGATAAACATAGCGACCTTCACCATCTCAGGAAGTCACAAAATGCTTTAAAGCCAATGAAGCACTCAGGCAATGTAGTCACCGTTGTAATGTAGACAATAAGACAGAGGTCAATGCGGATCGTCAGGGGTGACGGGGGGAGGGGGGTGTTCTCTCTATTGGCTGGAGTCCTACCTGGCAAAAAGAAAAATGGTTGTGGTAGTTGGACTCGAATGATCTCATTTCAAGGACATCGCTGCAGGAGTTCCTCAGGGCAGTGTGCTAGGCCCAGCTATGTTCAGCTGCTTCATCAATGAACTTACCTCCGTTATTAGGTCAGCAGTGGGGATGTTCGCTGATAACCACACAGTGTTCAGCGCGATTTAGAACTCCTCAGATAATGAAGAAGTCCATGCCCGCATGCAGCAAGATCTGGACGACATTCAGGCTTGGGCTGTTAAGTGGTAGGTAACATTCGCACCACATTTGTGGCAGGCAATGACTATCTCCAACAAGCAAGAATCTAACCACCGCCCCTTGACATTCAATGGCATACTAACGTCGAAACTTCCACCATCACCATGCTGAGGATCATCATTGATCAGATACTCAACCGGACCAGCCGCTTAAATGTCATGGCTACAAGCGCAGGTCAGAGGCTGGATATTCTGCAGTGAGTGTCTGACCTCCAGCCCCGAAATGTATCTCCACCATCTGCAAGGCACAAGTAAGAAGTGTGATGGAATACGCTCCATTTGCCTGGATGAGTGCAGCTCCAACTCAAGAAGCTCGACACTATCCAGGACAAAGCAGCCCGCTTGATTGGCACCCCATCCACGATCTTAAACATCCACTCCCTCCACCACTGGTGTACCGTGGCTGCAGTACGTAGAATCTACAAGATGCACTGCAGCAACTCACCAAGACTTCTTCGACAGCACCTCCCAAACCCTCGACCTCTATCACCTGGAAAGGGCAAGCGCAGCAGCCGCATGGGAACACAATCACCCCAAACTTTCCTCAAGCCACTCGCCATTCTGACAGGGGAATATCTCGCCATCCCTTCGTCGCGCTGAGTCAAAGTCGTGGAACTCCACTGTGGGAGTCCCTTCAACACACGGAGCACAGGGGTGCAAGAAGAAAGCCCAGCACCACCTTCTGAAGGGCAACTAGAGAGGGACAATAAATACCGGCCTTGACAGCGACACCCACATCCTGAGAATGAATCAAAACACCAAATATCTGCATTATTATCTGAATATTAGAATCACATTGCAGCTTTCTGGAGTTTTCCTTCAAAATTCTTCAGAACCTATATATATTTTAAACTGGAGGGCCTAGAAATTCGTCATGGGCGTTGGCGCGAAACGGGCGGTATCAGATGGGACACCCATTATCTGCAGCGCCTAATATGCATTCCATTGTGGGTCTGAGTATTAGGTGCAGCGTTTAACGGGTGGTATCAGATCGACCGCCCGTTTTCTGCAGTGCCGGATATTCATTCCATTGTGGGACTGAGTAACAGGTGCAGCGTTTAACGGGCGGTATCGGATCGGCAGCCCGTTATATCCAGCGCCTGATATTCATTCCATTGTGGGACTGAGTATCAGGTGCAGCGTTTAACGGGCAGCTGACCCGTTACCGCCTGTTTTGCGCCACCGCCAGAGATGAATTTGTAGGCTGATATGTAAATGCAGGAACTGGCCGTCACACGCCGGACAGTGTTGGCTTCGGCACCCATTGATGCTCAGTTAAGAGATTTGAGCTGAGGCAACATATTGGGTGTTAGTTTCAGTCCGAGTCTCCCTGTTAAATTGTCAACACAAAGATTGAAATTTCCCAATCGGTATCCGGGGACCCACCTGCAGGAAAGGTCCCGTGTGTGAGTATGGGCTGGAGACGGGATCAGTCTCAGCTCAGACTCCCCGCTCTACTTGGCGAATAGTCTGTCCAGTCTTACTATCCCGAGCCAAACATGAAGAATGCCTACCATGGGGAGGTCACGGAGAGGAGGCGTGGCTTCCTCCGGTGCAGGGGAACCGGACCCAGCACGAGGCACCGGCAGCAGGAGACAAGGGGAGAAAACTGAGAGAAAAACCCGCATTCACACAGCACGGGTGGGGAATCGCCACACGGGAATGGTTCATTTAAAATGTGTTCATATTGGATATGCGGTGGGCAGCCTTCTTTCAACTCACGAAATACATCCCGAGAACAGTCAACCAGCTCATGGATTTCCTTATCTCCAAGATCGGGAACTTCTTCCGAGCGGATGTCGTTGCTTTCTCCCGTTCCTTCGATCCCCAGCTAACCGTCTCCCGCCCATTCCCTCCACTCTTAACAACTGTACACTCCCAGCGCATCTTTCCGCAGTTGCCCGCACAATTCTCTCATGCCTCCTCCACATTAATTATCTCCATAACACCAACCTCTTTCCCGTTGATCCCAGCACATTGAATTCCCGACCACTCAACTCCACTCCCTCTGTGTGAGAAGGTTGTAGTTTCAGATTCAAGTCCCACTCCTGATGCTTGAGTATATAATCCAGGCTGGCATTCCAGTGCCCTGAGAGAGTGCTGCACTGTCAGAGCTCACCTCTTTCAGATGAGACGTTAAACCAAGTTCGCCCCATCTGCTCGCTCAAGTGGACATAAGAAACCCCATGGCGCCATTGGAAGAAGAGCAGAGGAGTTCTCCCATATCCTGGCCAATATTTATCCCTTAAACAGCATCACTAAAACAGCTGCACTGGTCATTTATCTCATTGCTATTTATAGGGTAATTGGTTGCCCAGTTTCCCGACATAACAACTGGACCAAGTGGCAGTGCAAACAATATTCTTATCTGGAGAGGCAAAGTAAAAGATTAATAAACACGGTAAAATACAAATAAAGTCTGATGATTTTCCTCAGTTCTTTTCTCGCACAGTGACATTCCAGCATGGCTCTTACTCGGAGCCGAGTGTCGGATTGTAAACCTCTCCCAGCGTTCACTGCTGCTCCACAGTGGCACCGTGTGGACCGATCCTGTCACTGCATGCAGAGCAGAAACCAGTCATAAAGTTCCCGGGCGTCAACGACTGTCGCATTAATGGAGATTGAAAACTTCACACGTAAAGTGTCATCCGCATTGTAAAACGAACGAACGCTGTTGACACAGGATCAAGCGTTACTGAGACGTGAGCTGCGAGTATTTCCAGGTGTCTTTCCGTGGTCTGTGAGTACTTGGTGGAGGGTTTTCTTGGTTCTTGAAGCAATGGAAAATAAGGTTCTAGGAACACCGGTGGGAGGCTGGTGATCTGGGATGGCTGGAAGTCAAACAGTGTTTGGGTGGCGGTTTTGTAGCATTGAGAGTTTGTGTGTTGTGGTGGTATTGGGGCGCAGGGTCTAACAGCCCGTGGGGAGCGTGGTAAGAACATAAGAATTTGGGGCAGGAGTAGGCTATACGGTTCCTTGTGCCTGCTCTGCCATTCAATATAAGCATGGCTGATCTTCGACTGCAACTCCACTGTCCCGCCTCGTCCTCATAGCCTTTGATTCCCCTAGAGTTCAAAAATCTATCTATCTCAGCCTTGAATATACTCAACGACTCAGAATCCACAGCCCTCTGGGGCAGAGAATTCCTAAGATTCACAACCTTCTGAGGGTAAAAATTAGTCATCTCAGTCTTGAATGGCCTAACCCTTACCCTGAGACTATGCCCCATAGTTCTGGACTCTCCAGCCAGGGGAAACAACCTCTCAGCATCAATCTTGTCAACCACCTCAGAATCTTATATGTTTCAATGAGATCACCTCTCATACTTCTAAACTCCAGAGAGTATCAGCCCAATTCACTCAATCTCCCCTGATAGGACAACCCGCCCATGCCAGGAATCAATCTAGTGGACCTTCGTTGCGCCACCGCTAAGGCCTGTATGTCCTTTCTCAGATAAGGAGGCCGAAACTGTGCACAGTTCTCCAGGTGTGGTCTCACCAAAGCCCTGTACAATTGTAGTAAGACCTCCTCACTCGTGTACTCCAACCCACTAGCAATAACGAACAACATGCCATTTGTCTTCTTAATTGTTTGCTGTTCCTCCATGCTAACCTTCTGTATTTCCTGCACGAGGAGACCTATTTTGTCAGAACACAAACATTTAATAGGGTCTCAACATTTAAAAAAATATTCTGCTTTTCTAATATTCCTACCAAAGTGAATAACCTCACATTTCCCCACATTATGCACCGTCTACCACCTTATTACCCTTTCACCTAACCTGTCTATATCAGTTTGAAAGCTCTTTGTGTCCTCCTTAGAGCTTACATTCCCCCTAGCTTTGTATCCTTAGCAAACTTGGATACATTGTTCTCAACCCCTTCATCTAAGTCATTGAGATAGCTTGTGAATAGCTGAGGCCCAAACACTGCTCCTTGCGACACCCCACTAGTTACAACCTGCCAAATGGAAAATTACCCGTTTATCCCTCCTCTCAGTTTTCTGTTGGTGAACCAATCCTCCATCCACGAAAATATGTTACCCCCAAACCCATGAACCCTTATCTTGCCTTGCAACGTTTTATGTGGCATCTTCTCGACTGCCTTGTGGAAACCCAGATACACTACATCCACTGGTTAGCAATTAACTACCCTGTTAGTTACATCCTCAAAACACTCTGATTAATTTGTTAAACACTATTTCCCTTTCATAAAACCATGTTGACTGTGCCTTTTCATATTATGACTTTCTAAGTGCCCTGTGTTCATTTACTTAATAATGTATTCCAGCATTTTATGACGACTAACTGGCTTGTTGTTCCCTGTTTTCTCTGTACTTCATTTCTTGAGTAGCGGTGTTACATTTGGTACTTTCCAATCCAATGGGACCGTTCCAAAATCTAGGGAAGATCAGAACCAATGCATCCACTATCTCTGTGGCCACCTCTTTTAAAACCGTATGATGTGGGCCATCAGGTCCACGGGATTAGTCGTATTTCAGTCCCATTAATTTATCCAGTAATGTTTCTTTACTAATATTAATTAGTTTAAGTTCCTCACGATATTTAGACCCTTGGCTCCCTACCATTTTGGTATGCTTTTTGTGCCTTTTACTCTGAAGATAGATACAAAATATTTGTTTAACGTCTCAGCCATTTCCTTATTCCCCATTGTAATTTCAACTGTCTCAGCCTCTAACGGACCCACGATTACTTTTACTATTCTCTTCCTTTTAATATACTGTAGAAGCTCTTACCATCTGTTTTGCTATTTCTTAATAGATTACTCCAATATTGTGTTTTCTTCTGCTTTATCAATGTATGGTCATCCTTAGCTGGTTTCTGAAACTCTCACATTCCTCCAGGTAATTTATCTGCTTAGAAACATTATAAGCCTCTTCTTTTAATCTATTACTATCCTTAACCTCATTAATGACCCACAGATGTATCACTTTTCCCGTGGAGTTTTTATTTCTCAATGGAATATAAATTTGTTCAGAATTATGAAATATTTAATTAAATATTCCCATTGCTTATCTACCATCATATATTTTAATCTATTTTCTCAATTTACCTCAGTGGACTCGCCCCCATACCTTTGTAATTATCTTTAATTAAGTTTAATACTCTAGTTTCGTACTTAAGTACGTCACTCTCGAACTCAATGTGAAACTCTATCATATTATGATCATTCTTCCCCAGAGGATCCCTTACTATGGGGTTACTAATTAACCCTGTCTCATTACACAAGACAAGATCTAAAATAGCCTCTTCCCTGGTTGGTTCGACGACGTTTTCTTCCAGGAATCTGTCTCGAATTCATTCCATGAACTCCTCCTCCAAACTACATTTGCCAATTTGATTTGACCAGTTTTTATGAAGATTAACGCCCACAATGATTATTTTATTACCTTTGTTACAGGCTCCTCTTATTTCTTGATAAATACTCTGTCCAGCAGTATAGGTATTGTTCGGGGGGCTACAAACTAACCCCACTTGTGTTTTCTGCCCCTTGTTATTTCGTATCTCCGCCCAGACTGATTCTACTTCTTGCTCTTCTGAGTCAAGATCTTTCCTCACTACTGGCCTTATGTCATCCTTTAAGTGGAGCCCGTCACAACGGAACTGCCCCCTCTTTCCCCAGTACAGATGCCAATTAACTGTGAATCGAAACCCCTGTGTTCCATACCACTCCTTGAGTCATGCATTCAACTCGCCGATCTGTTTGTCCCTATGCCAATTTGCGCGTGGCTCAGGTAACAATGCAGAGATTATTACCTTTGAGGTTTTGCTTTCTAACTTGAACCCTAGCTCCTCAAATTGCTTCAGCAGGACCTCATTCCTAGTTCTACCTATGTCATTGGTTCCTACGTGGTCCATGACAACTGGATCCTCCTCTCATGCTCGAAGTTCTTCTCCAGCCATGCGGATATGTGTTTAACCCTGGCACCGGGCAGGCAACACAGCCTTTGGAACTCCCGCTTGCAGCTGCAGAGAACAGTATCTATCTCCTTCACTATACTGTCCCCTAACAGTACCACATTCCTTTTCACTCCCGTCCCTTGAAAGGCCACATGTACCACGGTGCCATGGTCAGTTTGTTTATCCACTCTGCAGATTTGCCCTCGTCCACACAGGCCGCAAGAACTTCGTATCTGTTGGATAAGGGCAAAGGCCGTGGCTCCTCCAGCACTGCACCTGGTGTCAACTTACCTGGCTGAGTCGCAGTCACAACCTCCTTTCTATGACCTGATCTGTACCACTTCCTAACCTAAGGTGTGTGAGTGCCTCCTGGATCAAAGTGTCGAGGTAACTCGCCCCCTCCCTGAGACCAGGCAATGTCCGAACCTCGGACTCCAGTTCAACAACTCTGAGCAGAAGTTCCTCGAGATGCAGACACTTATTGCAGATGTGGTTGTCCGGGATCGATATATTCCCACAAACTGCCACATGCTGCAGTTGTGGCACGCCACCTGCACTGCCATCCCTATCAAACCTCGTTTTATTTATTTAGTTGATTAAATTTAATGTATTTAATCAACTTAGCTTACAGTTTTTAGTTATTAACTAATTACCTGACCTAGCTTATGTTATAGACAGATTAAACTAAATAGTCACCAGTAGCACAAACCAATGCAAGTTTTGGAGGTAAAACCAGCCCTTCCTTCCTGCTATGCACCGAAATCCCACTCTCAACAAATTCCCACGTTTACACTCTGGTTATGATGCGCCCCATTTATTACAACTCTGTACGACCATGACTTGTGTCAGCAGATAACTGTTTACTTTTATACAACTTTTCGAGCCATACCCAGGCTACAAATGCTCACTGAGCTTCCTGCTCGCAATCATTACCCGCGATTCAGCCAATCACTTAAAGTTGTCAACTGCTATCTGCCAGTGACATGCCATGACTCTGTTAACTCGTCATAGTCATAGAGTCATAGGGTCACAGAGTCATAACGGCAAAGAAGGAGGAGATTCGGCCCATCGAGTCCATGCGGCTCTCTGCAGAGCCATCCAGTTAGTCCCATTACCCCGCTCTATCCCCATAGCCCTGCAAATGTATTCCCACAAGTGCCTTTCCAGACACCCCTTGAAAATATCGAGTGTCTCCACTTCCACTACTTCCATTGACAGCGAGTTCCAGGTCCTCGCCACTCACAGCTTAAAAAGTTTTTCCTCACAACCCCTCTGTATCTCTTGCTCAAAACCTTAAATTTGTGTCCCTAAGTCCCTGTAGCATAGAAACATAGAAGATAGGAGCAGGAGTAGGCCATTCGGCCCCTTGAGCCTGCTTCGCCATTCAATAAGATCATGGCTGATCATCCAAATTCAGAATCCTGTTCCTGCCTTCTCTCCATATCCCTTGATCCCTTTAGCCTTAAGAAATATATCCAACTCCTTCTTGAATATATTTAATGAATTGACCTCTACTGCCTTCTTTGGCAGAAAATTCGACAGGTTCACCACTCTCTGGGTGAAGAAATTCCTCCTCATCTCTGTCCTAAATGGCTTACCCCTTATCCTTAGACTGTGACCCCTGGTTTTGGACTCCCCGACCATCGGGAACATCCTTCCAGCAGCTAGTCTGTCTAGTCCTGTTAGAATTTTATAAGTTTGGATGAGATCCCCTCTCATTCTTCTAAACTCCAGCGAGTACAAGCCCAATCGACCCAATCTCTCCTCATACGTCATTCCTGCCACCCCAGATATCAGCCTGATGAATCTTCGCTGCACTCCTTCCATGGCAACAACATCCTTCCTCAGATAAGGCGACCAAAACAGCACACAATACTCAAGGTGTGCTCTCACCAAGGTCCTGTACACCTGCAGCAAGACATCCTTGTTCCTGTACTCAAACCCTCTCGCTACGAAGGCCAACATACCATTTGCCTTCTTAACCGCCTGCTGCACCTGCATGCTTACTTTCAGCGACTGGTGCACAAGGACGCCCAGGTCTTGTTGCACTTCCCCTTCTCCCAATCTATTGCCATTCAGATAATAATCTCCCTTCCTGTTTTTGACAGCAAAGTGGATAACCTCGCATTTTTCCACGTTATTTTGCATCTGCCATGCTTTTGCCCAATCTCCCAACCTGTCCAAATCATACTTCAGTTTCTCGGCATCTTCCTCACTGCACACACGCCCACCCAGCTTTGTGTCATCTGCAAACTTGGAGTTATTACATCTAGTTCCCTCGTCCAGATCATTAATATATATTGTGAATAGCTGGGGTCCAAGGACCGATCCCTGCGGTATCCAACTAATCACTGCCTGCCACTCGGAAAAAGACCCGTTTTTTCCAACTCTTTGCTTTCTGTCTGCCAACCAATTCTCTATCCAAGTCAATACCTTGCTCCCAATCCCATGTGCCTTAATTTTGCACGCAAATCTCTTATGCGGGACCTTATCGACAGCTTTTTGAAAATCCAAATACACCACATCCACTGGTTCTCCCTTACCTATTTTACCAGTTACTTCCTCAAAAAACTCCAGTACATTAGTCAAGCACGATTTACCTTTTGTAAATCCATGTTGACTTTGTCCGATATGGTCACTTCTTTCCAAGTGCTCGGCTATTACATCCTTTATAATGGACACTAGCATTTTCCCCACTCCCGATGTTAGGCTTAGCAGTCTGTAATTCCCCGTTTTCGCTCTACCATTCTTTTTGAACAGTGTGGTAACATTAGCTACACGCCAATCCATGGGCACTGTACCAGAGCCTACCGAATTTTGGAAGATGAGCAGCAATGCATCTATTATTTCTAGGCCAGTTCCTTAAGTACCCTAGGATGCAGATTATCAGGCCCTGGGAATTTATTGGCCCTCAACCCCATCAATTTCCCTAACACCATTTCCCTACAAATACTGATTTCTATCAGTTCCTCCCTTTCATTAGACCCTATGTTCCCCGACATCTTTGGGAGGTTATTTGTGTCCTCCTTTGCGAAGACAGAACCAAAGTATGTATTTAATTGGTCTGCCATTTCTTTGTTCCCCATTATAAATTCCCCTGATTCTGACTGCAAAGGACCTACGTTTGACTTCACCAATCTTTTTCTCTTCCCATATCTATAAAAGCTTTTACAGTCAGTTTTTATGTTCCCTGCAAGCTTACTTTCATACTCTATTTCGCCCTCTTAATTAATCCCTTTGTCCTCCTTTCTTGGATCCTAAACTGCTCCCAATCCTCAGGTTTACTGCATTTTCTGGCCAATTTATATGTCCTCTCCTTGGATCTTATGCTATCTCTAATTTCCCTTGTTAGCCACGGTTGAGTCACATTTTTTGTTTTATTTTTATGCCAAACTGGGATGAACAAATTCATTAGTTCATCCATGTGATCTTTGAATGGTTGCCATTGCCCATCCACCGTCAACCCTTTGAGTGACATTCCCCAATCAATCCAACCCAAGTCGCACCTCATACCATCATAGTCTCCTTTATTTGAATTCAGGACCCTTGTCTCTCAGTCAACTATTTCACTCTCCATTTTAATGAAGAATTCTATCATATTATGATCGCTCCGACCCAAGGGGCATCGCAAAACACGATTGCTAATTAATCCTTTCTCATTACATAATACCCAGGCTAAGATGGCCTGATCTCTGGTTGGTTCCTCGACATATTGGTCCAGGAAACCATCCCGTATACAATCCAGGAATTCCTCCTCTGCAGTATTTTTACTAATTTGGTTAGCCCAATCTATATGTCGATTAAAGTCACCCATGATAACTGCTGTGTTCTTATTGCACGCTTCCCTAATTTCCCTTTTAATGCCATCACCGACCTCTGCATTACTGTTTGGAGGTCTATATACCACTCTCACTAACGTTTTCTGCCCTTTGGAATTTCTCAGTTCTACCCATACAGATTCCACATCGTCAGAGCTAATATCTTTCCTTTCAATTGTGTTAATCCCTTCTTTAACCAGCAATGCTACCCACCTCCTTTTCATTTTTGCCTATCTTTCCTGAATATTGAATACCCCTGGATGTTGAGTTCCCAGCCTTGGCCATCCTGGAGCCATGTTTCTGTAATCCCAATCATATCATATTCATTTACCTCTATTTGTGCAGGTAATTCATCCCACCTTATTATGAATGCTCCTCGCATTAAGACACAAACCCATCAGGCTTGTTTTTTAATGCTCTTAGAACTTTTAGAATTATTATTTAATGTGGCCATGTTTGATTTAAACCCTTGATTTCTCTGCCTGTCACTTTTGTTTTTCTCCTTCCTATCTTTTGATTTTATCCTTGTTTCCCTTTCCTCTGTCACCCTGCTCAGGTTCCCAACCCCCTGCCATTTTAGTTTAAACCCTCCCCCAGAGCACTGGCAAACACTCCCCCTAGGACATCTGTCCCGGCCCGGCACAGGTGCAAACCGTTTGGTTTGAACTGGTCCCACCTCCGCCAGGACCGGTTCCAATAACCCAGGAATTTGAATCCCTCCCCCTTGCACCATTCCTCTAGCCATGTATACATCTGAAATATCCTTCTATTTCTACTCTGACTAGCAAGTGGCACTGTTAGCAATCCTGAGATTACTACCTTTGTGGTCCTATTTTTTAATTTACCTCCGAACTCCATATATTCAGCTTTTATGACCTCATCCCGGTTTTTACCTATATCGTTGGTATCTATATGCACCACGACAACTGGCTGTTCACCCTCCCCTTCCAAAATATACTGCAGCCACTCTGAGACATCCTTGACCCTTGCACCAGGGAGGCAACACACCATCCTGGAGTCTCGTTTGCGGCCGCAGGAACGCCTATCTATTCCCCTTACAATAGAATCCCCTATTACTATAGCTCTCCCCCACTTTTTCCTCCCGTCCTGTGCAGCAGAGCCACCCCTGGTGCCAGGAAGTTGGCTGCTGCTGCCTTCCTCTTGTAAGCCATCCCCCCCATCAGTATCCAAAGCGGTATATCAGTTTGAGAGGAGGATGGCCACAGGGGACCCCTGCACTGTACATACTATTCTGCCTGTTGGTCACCCATTCCCTTTCTGCCTGTCCAACCTTTGCCTGCGGTGTGACCAACTGATCAAACGTGCTATTCACGACGTCTTCAGCCACGCGAATGATCCAGTATCTATGCAATCGCTGCTCCAGCACCGCAATGCGGTCTGCCAGTAGCTGCAGCTGGACACACTTCCTGCACATATGGTTGTCAGGGACACAGGAACTGTCCCTGAGTTCCCACATAGCGCAGGAGGAGCATACCACGGGGCTGGGCTGTCCTGCCATGACTTACCCTTTAATAAATTGAAATTAAATTAAACAAATCAATCCCGCCAATTACACTGCACATAAATGATATATTTCAGGGCCCTGGTTTAGCAACAGTCCCCGCGACACCACAGAGATCTTAAAAACTATAAACCACAGAGTTAAAGTTTAAAAAGGAGGGAAATACTCACCAACCAATCACTTACCTGCATTCTAGCCTGTATCAACTAGTGGGAACAGCCTTTCCCTGTCTAGCCTATCCAAACCCGTAATAATCTCGTACACATATATCAATTCACCCCTCTTCCTCCTTTGCTCTAATGAAAACAAATCCAGCTTCTCCAACCTGTCCCTGTCGCTAAGATCCCCCAACCTCGGAACCATTCTGGTAAATCTTCTCTGCACGCTCTCAAGTGCCGCCACATCCTTCCTGAACTGTGGTGACCAGAACTGACGCAATACTCCAGTTGTGGCCTAACCAGCGCTTTATAAAGGTTCAGCATAACTTCTCTACTTTTGTACTCAATACCTCTATTTTTGAAGCCCAAGAACACATTTCGTATTCTAACCACTTTCTCAATATATCCCGCCACCGTCAGGGACCTATGCACATTAACTCCCAGGTCCCTCTGTCCCTGCACAAACTTTCCAACTGTGCCATTAAATGTATATTGCCTCTCCCTGTTCCTTCTGCCAAAATGCATCATCTCACACTTCTCTGTATTAAATTTCATCTGCCACTTGTCTGCCCATTCTGCTAGCCTTTCTATGTCCTGTTGCAGTCGATTGGTATCATTCTCACTATTCACCAAACCCCCAAGTTTGGTGTCATCGGCAAATTTAGAAATTCTACCCTGCATTCCAATATACAGGTCGTTTATATATATCAAAAAAGCAGTGGCCCCAGCACTGACCCGTAGGGTGCACCACTATCTACCACAATCCAGTCTGAAAAACAGCCATTTACCACAGCATGCTGTTTTCTGTCCTTAAGCCAATTCTGTATCCAAGCTGCCACTGACCCACCTCTTCGATGAGCCTCAATTTTCTTAACCAGCCTCCTATGTGGTACTTTGTCAAACGCCTTCCTAAAATCAATGCAGACAACGTCCATTGTCTTCCCTTCATCTATCCTCCCTGTTACTTCATCAAAAAATTCAATTAAATTAGTCAAACACTATCTGCCTTTTACAAATCCGTGTTGGCTCTCCTTAATAGAAACATAGAAACATAGAAGATAGGAGCAGGAGTAGGTCATTCAGCCCCTCGAGCCTGCTCTGCCATTCGATGAGATCATGGCTGATCATCCAAACTCAGTACCCCGTACCTGCTTTGCGTAAACCTCTCCAAGTGCCCGTTAATTTTTCCGTGATTATTGTTTCTAAAACTGACCGGCCTGTAGTTACTAGAGCTGTCCTCACACCCTTTCTTGAACATTGGTGTCACATTTGCCATTTTCCAATCCACAAGCACCTCCCCCGCATCTTTCCAGTACATTCTGTCTGTCAACTTTCACCCCTTCCATTGCTTCTACCTTTTCCACTTCTAACAATAATTTGTGAGCCTTCACCTCCATAGTAAACACCGATACAAAGTACTCATTGAATATTCTAGCCTTGCCCAGCACCTCTAAGCATTTGTCACCTTCTTTTTCTCTAATAGGTGCCACCCGCCTCTTACTACCCGCTTACTGGTTACGTGCCGGTAGAAGATTTTTGAGTTCCCTTTTATGTTCACCACCATTCTACTCTTACATTCTCTCTTTTCCAATCTTATTTTCATCTTCACATCCTCTCTTAACCTATTGTATTTGGTCTGGTTCTCCATTGAAGAGTTCACTTGACATGCATCATACGCCCTCTTTTTTGTTTCATCATCTTCTCTATCTCCCACGCCATCCAAGAGGCTCTTTATTTGTTTCCCTTCCCCTTCCCTCTTGTTGGAATGTACCTAGCCTGTACTTGGAACACCTCCTCCTTAAAGATCACTCATTGTTTTGCTCCAGTTTTCCTGTTAGCCTTTGGTTCAATTTTACCCTGGCTAGATCCTTTCGCATCCCATTGAAGTTCGCCCTATTCCAGTTTAGAAGTTCTACTCTAGATTGTTCCTTGCTCCTCTCCATTGCTAATCTAAACCTTATGATACGCTGAACATAGGGTCTAATGAGATGGATGCATTGAATGAAATCAGTATTTGTAGGGATATGGTGTTAGGGAAATTGACGGGATTGAAGGCCAATAAATCCCAAGGGCCTGATAATCTACATCCTAGGGCACTTAAGGAAGTGGCCATAGAAATAGTAGATGCACTGCTGGTCATCTTCCAAAATTCTGTAGATTCTGGAACAGTTCCCATGGATTGGAGGGTAGCTAATGTTACCCCACTATTTAAAAAAGGTGGTAGAGAGAAAATGGGGAATTATAGGCCGGTATGCCTGACATCAGTAGTGGTGAAAAGATGTAATAGCAGAGCACTTGGAAAACAGTGGCAGGATCGGACAAAGTCAATATGGATTTACAAAAGATAAATCATGCTTGGCTAATCTAGTGGAATTTTTTGAGGATGTAATTGGTAAAATAGATCAGGGAGAACCAGTGGATGTGGTGTATTTGGACATTCAGAA
Organism: Somniosus microcephalus; assembly: GCF_052327205.1. Classification (NCBI taxonomy): domain Eukaryota; kingdom Metazoa; phylum Chordata; class Chondrichthyes; order Squaliformes; family Somniosidae; genus Somniosus; species Somniosus microcephalus. Next base: position 115,361,493 of record NC_140990.1, read on the forward strand.
GGCATTCAATAAGTTCCCGCATAAGAGAGTAGCACGCAAAGTTAAAGCAAAGGATTGGGGGTAAGGTACTGACTTGGATAAAGAACTGGTTGGCAGACCAGAAGCAAAGTGTTGGAATAAACGGGTCTTTTTTGAGTGGCAGGCAGTGACTAGTGGGGTAACGCAGGGATCGGTGCTAGGACCCCAGCTATTCACAATATATATTAATGAACTAGACGAGGGAACTAGATGTAATATCTCCAAGTTTGCAGACAACACAAAGCTGGGTGGGCGTGTGTGCTGTGCGGATGATGCAGAGTAACTCCAGTATGATTTGGACAGGTTGGGTGATTGGGCAGATGCATGGCAGATGCAGTATAATGTGGATAAATGCGAGGTTATCCACTTTGGTGGCAAAAACAGGAAGAAAGTTTATTATTTGAATGGCAATAGATTGGGAAAAGGGGAAGTGCAACGAGACCTGAGTGTCCTTATGCACCAGTCACTGAAGGTAAGCATGCAGGTGCAGCAGGCAGTTAAGAAGACAAATGGTATGTTGGCCTTCATAGCGAGCGGACTCGAGTACAGGAGCAAAGAAGTCTGGCTGCAGTTGTACAAGGCCTTGGTGAGACCACACCTTGAGTATTGTGTGCAGTTTTCGTCCCCTTATCTGAGGAAGAATGTCCTTGCCGTGGAGGGAGTGCAGTGAAGATTCACCACACTGATACCTGGGATGGCAAGAATGACGTGTGAAGAGAGATTGGGTCGATTATGCTTAGATTCGCGAGAGTTTAGAAGAATGAGAGGGGATCTCATTGAAACTTGTAAAATTCTAACAGGACTAGACAACTAGATGCAGGAAGGATGTTCCCGATGGCCGGGGAGCCCAGAACCAGAGATCACTGTCTAAGGATAAGGGGTAAGCCATTTAGGACAGAGATGAGGAGGAATTTCTTCACCCAGAGAGTGTTGAACCTGTGGAATTCTCTACCACAGAAGGCAGTTGAGGCCAATTCATTAAATATATTCAAGAAGGTGTTAGATATATTTCTTAAGGCTAAAGTGATCAAGGGATATGGGAAGAAAGCAGGGACAGGGTACTGAATTTCGATGATCAGCCATGATTTCCTTAAATGGCAGAACAGTCTGGAGAGGCCAAATGGCCTAATCCTGCTCCTATCTTCTATGTTTCTATGTTTCTATGATCACTCGTTCCCAAGTGTTCTCCCACAGACTCTTGGTCGACCTGGCCCACCTCATTCCCCAGCACCAGGTACAGCAATGCTCCTTTCTAGTTGGGCAAAGATCATACTGGTCAAAGAAATTTCTCCCCTTCCTTTCCCTTTACCTTTGCATTATACCAATCGATATTTGGGTAATTAAATTCCCCCAATATCACCAGTCTTTAACTCTTGCATATCTCTGCGATTTCCCTGCAGATTTGCTCCTCTACCTCCCTCTCACTGTTTGCCGGCCTGTAGAACACCCCCAATAGTGTGATCATACACTTTTTGCTCCTCAACTCTAACTAAATGGATTCTGTCCTTGTCCCCTCAAGAGCATAGCCCCTTTCCAACACTACAATGTCTTCCTTTATCAGCACTGCCACCCCACCTCCCTTTTTTCCTACCCTATATCTTCTGAACACCTTGTACACTTGAATATTAAGCACCCAGTCCTCACCGTTTTTAAGCCACGTTTCCATTATTGCCACAACATCATTTTGCCACAAGGATAATTGTGCTTGTAGCTCAACAACCTTATACACCACACTTTGTTCATTTACGTACATGCATTCCAAACCCATTTTTCATTTTTTTGTAATCTCTGTTAGGCTGCTGCTATATAATATGGTACTACTTCCACCTCCAGCACAACCTTCTCCACCAGCACCATCCAACACACTGAATCATCCATGCACCCCATTCCTCCCTTCCATTTCTTCATGCTGGTGCCCACGCCAAGCTAGGTTAAACCCTCCACAACAGCACTAGCATCCGCCCCCTCCCCCCCCCCCCCGCCCCGCGAGAATATTGGTTCCAGCTTTGTTGAGATTCCGGCTTTTACAGGTCCCAACTTCCCCAGAAATAATCCGAATGTCTCAAGAATCTAAAGCGCTCACTCCTGCCCCCTCTCTCCAGACACACATCCATCTCTTCTATCCTCCTACTCCTCTACTCACGGAAATTACTACCTTTGAGGTCCTCCTTTTTAATCTCTTTTCTAGCTCCCTGTAGTCTGCCTGCAGGACCTCATCGCTCTTTCTGCCTATGTCATTGGTACCGATATGCACGATGACCTCTGACTGTCCACTGCCCCCCTCAGAGTGTCCTGCAGCCGCTCAGTGACATCCTTGACCCTGGCACCAGGGAGGCAACGTGCCATCCTGGAATCACGTCTGCGTCCACAGAAACGCCTATCTGTTCCCTTAACCAATGAATCCCCTATCACTATTGCTGTTCCACTATTCCCCCCCCCCAAACCCCGGACAGATGAGCCACCCGTGGTGCTGTGGGCTTAGCTCTGGCTGCTCTCCCCAGAGGAACCATCACCCCCACCAGTTTCCAGAGCCGTGAACCGGTTAGCGAGCGAGATGCACACTGGGGATTCCTGCCCTCCCTGCCTGGTCCTCCTTCTCTGTCTGGCACTCACCCATTCTCTCTGTGCCTGCACATTCTGAGACTGCGGGATGGCCACTTCCAGCCTCGTGGATGCACTGTAGTGAATCCAGCTGGCTCAGGCTCCGAAACCCGGAGCTCGACTTGCTGCAGTTGGCGACACTTCCTGCACACGTGGTCATCCAGGCCGTAAGAAATGTCCAGGACATCCCACATGGCACAGGATGTGCAAATCACGGGACTAAGCTGCCCTGCTATGACTCTATTTGCCAGATTATGGAGGTAATTTTGCAGAAATAAACTTAACAAGAAACACTCAACAGCGATCCACCAATCAGCACTTCCGTCTATTAGATAGGCTATGAACTACTTAGCAGAAATATACTCAAACAGAACAAAAAAAAACTGACCACAAATACTCACCCGATACTCACCTCTCAGCTCCCTTGTGCCAGCGACACCTTTGAATTCTGATGTCATTCCTTCGTTGTGTCGATTGCCGACTGTCTCACTCGCAGGTAGTCCGCTCACTCAGACTCCAAAGTATCTGCTCCGTGCTGCCTTTATCCTCGGTCTCCGACTCCGTTCCTGCCGCAGGCCTGCTGGCTCAGACTCGTGACTAACTTGCAGCTTATTTTTTACAGTTTTTAAAGCTCGAAGTTAAATTCCAAATGTTGAACAAAATTTCAGATTGAGACCTACTCACCCACGACTTACTAGAGTTCCATCTTACCGAATTCCCAACTTTACACAATGTATAAGATGCACTCCGTGTATGACCACTGTTTGGCAAACTATCCGAAACAAATGGGTGTTTATAAAACATGAGCTACGGTTGCATTCAGTAGGAGTAGAACAATAAACCGAAAGGGTATAAGACATATGCCATGATTTTATTAGTTAGAAAGAAGGAAATAAGGAAAGAAAGTTGCATTCGAACTCCTGCAGTGAAACAGGCTTGGAGAAGCCATTTTCACGATGTCTTATTAAATTAGCACACAGTAAGTTTTGGGTGCAGGGTTGACGTGCTCTGTTCCCTATGGTTGGTTAACGTGCTTTAAGATAAATTCTTTGTCGGGCACACAAACCAGTCTGCTGTACACGTGACGAGCATTGGTCCCAGGGTCCTTCTCCTGCAGCACACAACCCAGTCTGGTGTACATGTGAATAACACTGGCTCTGGACCATCCAGGGCCGTGTCTCGTTCAACAGTCTTGAGCATGCAACCGAGCCGGGTGTACACCTGACGGCTATTCTCCCCAGCATACCCAGGGCTGTGTTCCGTTCAGCAGCATTGGGCACACAACCAAGCCTGGTGTACATGTGAATAGCCCTGGCCCTGTAATACCCAGGACCTTATCCTTCCTTACACAACCACGCCTGGTGAATACTTGATTGGCATTGGCCCTACCCACGTGATTCACGCTACATTTATCGATATTTACTTAAGTCTGCCAGATGTGGGCTGATTCCCCCGCCCCATTTACATCTGCCTGTAATATATTTCTCTCATCTAAGGTCCTAACTCCCACACAATTTCTGATATCACCTCTGAGTTTGTGGGAAGTTCCCCGATCCATTGTTGAAGATCGTTGTTAAGATAGTGAAGAGCAACCGTCCCATCACTGCTGCTTACGTAACTCCATCAGTTACAGGTCCAGACATAGAACCACTGCCACTAATAACTACCTCTGTCTTCAAGAATGCAGCCGGTTCCTTAGTAAGACCAAAATCTACCTGCTAAACCCACAGGTCTCAAACTTATGCAGCAGCCTTACATGTGGCACCTTGTCAAGGGCATTTGAAACACAAGATCCAGAAGGGTAACCGAGTAACCTGCATCCACCAAACTTGTAACTTCCTCAAAAGTTCAACTAAGTAGTGAGAGCAAACCTTTGTCTGGAACCTTTCTGAGGTCCTCTAATAACCCGTTCTCCATCAAGGTGGCCATACAGTACTTCATTGAAGTGAAACTAACGAGCCTGCAATTTTCCGGTTTTCACTTCGGCTTTTTTAATTCTTGGAGCCACATGGGCCTCGCACCAGGCCGCGGAAAACAGACAGTCACGGAGGAGGGTGTTGTTTTGCGCTTGAGAAACGGAATTCAGTTTTGGGTTAAGAAGCCGATGAAAAGGTTTGTAGTGCCTGACATCAGAAATGGCTAAAAAAAAAGTCGTGCAGAAAGGAGCTGAATACGGAATTGGCGTTTGGGCGGCCTCAGACTCGGGGTTTTATATCCTGTATGAGGATCGGAAACTGTCGTGATAAGGCATTTTTGGGTGTGCGGATCTGTGGGCAAATTGGTTCCAAAGTGAAAAGGAAATGGTAATCTACGTGTGACGTTCAAATATTTAAATAAAATAACTTCACACATTGGTAAGAAAAGGCAAACAACATGTATTCAGCTCCCTGAGCACAGGGTGAGCAAGGTCTAGATCTTTCTTTCTTTCTTTCTTTCTTTCTTTCTTCCTTCTTTTATTTCTTCCTCAGTAATTCTTTAATACGCACTGTGCAGCGAAAGGTTACATTCGAATGTTGCGGCCAAGCTGTATCTCGATACCTGCTGTGTTATTGTGCAGACTCTCCCTGTGACTATTACACTGTGTGTTCCTGCGTACACTGGTAAAGCACAGTGTCTCCGACTTGTACACCTGTGATTACCAGTTTCATTTGCCGCTTTACATGGTGGATGTTAATGGAGAATTTCCCTGCCCTGTATTGGGTATCAAACCCTGCGATGCCGTGCTCGCTGTACCGACCAATGCCTGTACGTGGTTGTGATCTCTTCATAGTTACACCGCATCGTTGCATTTCCTCCTTCATCAACTGCTGACGACAGAGTGGACGGTTTGAAATCAACTTCACACGCCAGCCCTGTGAGACAAATGAACAAAGTCAATGATCATTCCAACTCTACGATTGGAATTCTTTCTGAAGTTAAGACAATCTCCTACACCATGTAAAAATGAACAAGACGCCGTGCTGTCAATTTTCTATTCATATCTCAGAATAAATTGAATACAGTAGTTAAATAAAAGCTGAAACTGTGTATCATTACTGCGCTGAGCCAGCGGTCAATCGATCACAGTGCCAATGGCCTTATGCCTCGTTTCCAACTTCAGAACGCAAATTTAAATATGCAAACATATTGCCTGCTGTTCTCACGTCACTGGTGACCTTGGGAATGACCCCTCACTGTGTGCAGGAGTCAGCGGCCCAGCATGAAGGGTTTCCACCTTCCCCATGATAACAAATGTGTAAAATGGCTCCGGAAGAACTAATTGGGGATTAACTGGAAAGGCGATCCTATGAAATCCAGCAGCTGTGCTGGAAACTGTCGGCCATTTTAGGCTCTACACTAAAGCAATGGTACTGAGGTTATAGAGAGGGTATGACGCAGAGTCACTGGGATGGGACGTGGTGTGTGGGAATGCAGGGAGGCACGAGTGCAACTAGGGATCGGCAATAAATGCTGGCATTGCCAGCGACGCCCTGATCCCATAAACGAATAAAAAAATACAAAAGGAACACTTGAAAATTGGGGCTGTATTTATAAGCAGGAGAAACAGTTTTACACAGAGGATTGTGAGGCTGCGGAATGTACTACTAAAGGCAGAGATTGAAACAGAGGCCATGTCAGCACTGAAGAAGAGGATAGATTGCTGGTGGAATGAAAGAGGATGAAGGGAGAGGGGAACAGGGCGGGGCTGTGAGATTAGGACTGCCGCTCATCTGGAGGATCAACACCAGCACTGATTGGTTGGGCCCAACAGCCTCTTTCAACGCGGCAATTTCTAGGGACATTCTTGGATGTCGACAATGCATCAGCTGAGAAATAGCACTCTGTGATATTGGGGAAAAAGCATTAAAATTCAATAGGGAATAATTCTCTCCTTTATTGCGTTAGAATTGGGCAAGCTGGAATGTCACATTAATGCGTTGAATGTTGGTGGATTAATATCGCACACGGTGATTTTCGGGTTATAATAATTTCACTATTGTACTACCGGTAGTTTGCAATGCAGATCAAGATGCATTATTGATAGTCCGCGATATTATATCAATATTGCTTTGTATGAATAATTGTTTGCAGGACACATGTGTATTGTTCAACTAACGACATTACAAGCAGCGCAGTGAAAAGACACTAATGCTCAGGATGACAATTCCTCTGATAGCCTGAGATTGGGGATTGATTCTAAAAGCCCTGCATTATTTCACAATGACAGTGATTCTGAACTGGGTAAATGGCTTCTTCCCATCTGATTTTCACAGCGCCTTGTTTACAGAGGCTGAAACACCCTAAATTTCCAAGTTCTATTTCTTCAGAAACAGAGTCCATTCAGGGACACGTGTCTCTGCCCAAGAGAGGGGCGAACATTTAATCGGATAACGAAGCTGCGAACAGACAAAAGGCGCTGGAATGATGGCGACAAGAAGTCATTGAATGGTCGGCCACTTCGCTTTTTTCAGGTAGCTCGTTTCCTCGCTAACAAGGTTAAACATTGGCCCGGATTTTCCGACCCCTACGGGTGTGTACAAGGTGTGTTCACACCTGTAGGGGCCTCGCAAGTGCCGGCCATCAAGCCCTATCTATTCTAATCCCATTTTCCAGCACTTGCTCCGTAGCCTTGTGTGCTATGGCGTTTCAAGTGCTCACCTAAATGCTTCTTGAATGTTAGAGGGTTACTACCTCTACGACCCTTTCAGGTAGTGAGTTCCAGATTCCAACCAGCCTCTGGGTGAAAAGGTTTTTCCTCAAATGCCCGCTAAACCTCCTGCCCCTTACCTTGAAACTATGCCCCCTGAATATTGACCCCTCTAATAAGGGAAAAGTTCATTTCTATCTACCCTATCTATGCCCCTCATAATTTTGTACACCTCAATCAGATACCACTCAGCTTTATCTGCTCTAAGGAAAACAACCCCAGCCTGTCCAGTCTCTCTTCATAGTTGAAGTACTCCAGCCCAGGTAACATCCTGGTGAATCTCCTCTGCACCCACACCAATGCAATCACATCCTTCCTATAGTTTGGCGACCAGAACTGCACACAGTATTCCAGCTGTGGCCTAACTAGAGTTTTGTACAGCTCCATCATAACCTCCCTGCTCTTATATTCTATGCCTCGGCTAATGAAGGCAAGTATCCCATATGCCTTTTTAACCACATTATCTACCTGTCCTGCTACCTTCATAGATCTATGTACATGCATAGCAAGACCGCTCTGATCATCTGTCGTTCCTAGGGTGTTACCATTCATTGTGTATTCCCTTGCATTTTTCATCCTCCCAAAATGCATCACCTCACACATTTCAGGGTTAAATTCCATTTGCCACTGTTCTGCCCATCTGCCCAACCCGTCTATATCGTCCTGTAGCCTGAGGCTTCCCTCCTCGCTATTTACCACTCCAATAATGTTCGTGTCATCTGCAAACTTACTGATCATATATTCATCTCTAAATCATTAATGTACACTACAAACAACAAAGGACCCAGCACCGATCCCTGTGTTACATCACTGGACACAGGCTTCCAGTCACACAAAAAACCTTGGAGCATTACCCTCTGCCTCCTGCCACTAAGTCAATTTTGGATCCAAAATGCCAAACTGCCCTGGAACCAATGGACTCTTACCTTCTTGACCAGTCTCCCATGCGGGACTTTGTCAAAAGCCTTACTGAAGTCCATGTAGACTACATCACTGCACTACCCTCATCCACACACCTAGTCACCCCCTCGAAAATTCAATCAAATTGGTTAGACATGATCTACCCCTGACAAAGCCATGCTGACTATCGTTGATTAATCCTTGCCTCTCCAAGTGGAGACTAATTCTGACCCTCAGAATTTTTTCCAATAATTTCCCTACCACTGATGTTAGGCTCACTGGCCTGTAATACCCTGGTTTATCCCTACTACCCTTCTTGAATAATGGTACTACGTTCGCTTTCCTCCAGTCCTCTGGCACCTCCCCTGTGGTCAGAGAGGTTCTGAAAATTTGTGTCAGAGCCCCTGCAATCTCCCCCGTTGCCTCACACAGCAGCCTGGGATACATATCATCTGGGCCTGGGGATATATCCACTTTTAAGCCCACTAAAACATCTTGTACCTCCTCCCTCTCAATATTAATTTGTTCAAGTATATCACAATCCTCCTGCATGATCTCTATGCCTACATCGTCCTTCTCCATAGTGAACACAGCTGCAAAATATTCATTTACAACCTCTCCCACATCTTCCGGCTCCACACACAGATTGCCACTTTGGCCCCTAATGGGCTCTATTCTTTCCCTGGTTATCCTCTTGCCCTTAATATATTTATAAAACACCTTGGGATTTTCCTTTATTTTGCCCACCAGTTTATTTTCATGCCCCCTCTTTGCTCTCCTAATTTGTTTTTTAAGTACCACCCTGCACTTTCTATACTCCTCTAGGCTTCCACTGTTTTTAGTCCTTTGTATCTGCCAAAAGCCTCCCTTTTTTTCCTAATCCATTCTTGTATATCCCTTGACATCCAGGGTTCCCTGGGCTTGTTGGTCCCACCATTGACCTTTACAGGAACATGTTGGCATTGTACTCTCTCTATTTCCTTTCTGAAAGACTCCCATTGCACTGATGTGGATTTTCTTACAAGTAGCTGATAGAAAATCCACTTTGGCCAGATCCTGCCTTATCATATTACATTCAGCCTTCCCCCAATTTAGAACCTTTATTTCCGGTCCATCTTTGTCCTTTTCCATGGCTACCTTAAATCTCACCGAATTATGGTCACTGTCACCAAAATGCTCTCCTACTGACATTTCTACCACTTGCCCGGCTACATTCCCTAGAATTAGGTCCAGTACCTTGTAGGAATTTCTGCATGCTGGCTCAAAAAGCTCTCCTCGACGCACTTTAAGAATTTCCCGCCCTCTAAGCCTTTCACACTCTGACTATCCCAGTTAATATTGGGGAAGTTGAAATCCCCTACTATTATTACACTATTATTTCGACACTGCTCTGAGATTTGCTTATTTATCTGTTCCTCTATCTCCCCATGACTGTTTGGGGGCCTATAGTACACTGCCAGCAAAGTGCTTGATACCTTTTTCTTTTTAAGTTCTACCCATATGGCCTCATTAGAGGAACCTGCTGAACATCATCCCTCCTAAGGCAGTAATTGACTCCTTGATTAATATTGCGACATATCCTCCTCTTTTACATCCCCTCTGTCTCGCCTGAAGATTCTATACACCCAAATATTGAGCTGCCAGTCCTGCTCCTCCCTCAAACATGTCTCTGTGATAGCAACAATATCATACTCCCATGTGTTCATCAATATCGTCAATTCATTTGCCTTACTCGCAAGACTCCTTGCATTAAAATAAATGCCATCCAGCTTTGCCATACTCCCTTGTGCCTTTACATATTTGCTCTGTCTTCCAGGCTGACTTGATTATCCCTGTACATTTGGCTGTGCATTGCCCCCTACTATAGCTCCACTACCTATCCCATCCCCCTGCCAAGTTAGTTTAAACGCCACCCCCAGCAGCAGTAGCAAACCTCCCCGCAAGTCCCCATGTATTCCTACTAACCATTGCACTATCATTCCCCATGTAACTTTACTGAGCATTGCATTATCAGTCCACATGTATCCTTACTGACCATTGTATTGTCAGTCCCCATGTATTCTTATTGACCATTGTATAATCAGCCACCATGTATCCTTACTGACCATTGTATTATCAGTCCCCATGTATTCTTATTGACCATTGTATTATCAGTCCCCATATATTCTTACTGACCATGGTAGTATCATTCCCCATGTGTCCTTATTGACCATTGTATTATCAGTCCCCATGTATCCTTACTGACTATTGTATTATCAGTTCCCATGTATCCTTACTTACCATTGTATTATCACCCCCATGTATCCTTACTGACCATTGCATTATCAGTCCCCATGTATCCATACTGACCATTGTATTATCAGTACCCATATATCCTTACTGACCTTTGTATTATCAGTACCCATATATCCTTACTGACCTTTGTATTATCAGTCCCCATGTATCCTTACTGACCATTGTATTATCAGTCCGTATGTAACCTTATTGATCATTCTATTATCAGTCCCCATGTATCCTTACTGACCATTGGAATATCAGTCCCCATGTGTCCTTACTGACCATTGCATTATATACCCCAGTTATCATTACTGACCATTGCATTATCAGTCCCCATGAATCCTTACTGTGCATTGCATTTCCAGTCCGCATGTATCCTTGCTGACCATTGCATTATCAGTCCCCATTAATCTTTACTGCCCATTGTATTATCAGCTCCCATTAATCTTTACGGACCATTACATTATCTCTCCACGTGTTATTTACTCTCCATTCAATTGTCAGTCCACATATATACTTACTGACTATTGCATTTTCCGTACTAATATATCCTAAATGACCATTGCATTAAATGCCTTTTTGTACATTCTGACCATTGTATTATCAGCCCCATGTATTCTTACTGACCATTGTATTATCAGTCCGCATGTATCCTTGCTGTCCATCACATTAGCAGTCCCCATTTACACTTTCTCACCATTGCATTATCATTCCTCGTGTTTCCTTATTGTCCATTCATTTATTAGTCCCCATGTACACTTACTGATCAATATTTGTATCCGCACAATATATCCTTACTGACTACTGTATCAGCACCTATGGATGCTTATTGTCCACAGAATTACCAGTTCCCCTGCACCTTATCTGACAATTCATTATCAACCCCCATGTATCCTTATTCACCACTGCATTTTCAGTCCCCCTTGCATCCTTACTGACCATTACATTATCAAGCCTATGTAGCCTTGCTGACTAATGTATTATCAGTCCCCATGCATTCTTACCGACCATCGTATTATCAGTCCTCATCTATCCTTACTAACCAGTGTATTATCAGTCACCATGTATCCTCATTACTATTGTATTATCTGGACCCATGTCTCTTTACTGAACATTGTATTATCTAGCCCCATGTCTCCTTACTGACCATTGTATTATCTGGCCCCATGTCTCCTTACTGACCATTGTATTATCATTCCCCATGTATCCTTACTGACCACTGAATTATCAGTCCCCATGCATTTTTACTGACCATTGTCTTATCAGTACATATGTCTCCTTACTGACCATTAAGTTATTAGTCCCCTTGAATCCTTTCTGACCATTGTATTATCAATCAACATATATCGTTACTCACCATTGTATTACCTGGCCTCATGTATCCTTACTGACTATTGTATTATCAGTCTCCATGTATCCATACTGACAATTGTATTATCAGTCCGCATGTATCCTTACAGACCAGCTTATTATCAGTCCCCATGTATCCTTACTGACCATTGTATTATCAGTCTCCGTGTATCCTTTCTGACCATTGTATTATTAGTGCCTATGTATCCTTACTGACCATTATCTTATCAGTCCCCATTTATCCTTTTTGACCATTGTATTATCAGTCCCCATGTATCCTTACTGACCATTATCTTATCAGTCCCCATTTATCCTTACTGACCATTGTATTATCAGTCCCCTTATATCCTTACTGACCATTTGATTATCAGCCCCCATGAATTCTTACTGACCATTGTATTATCAGCCCCATGTATCCATACTGACCATTGTGTTATCAGTCCCCATGTATCCTTACTGACCATTTTATTAGCTGTACCCATGTATCCTTACTGACCATTGCATTATCAGTCCCCATGTATCCTATCTGACCATTGTATTATCAGTCCCCTTTAATACTTGCTGACTATTGTATTATCAGTCTCCATGTATCCTTACTGACCATTTTATGATCAGTCCCCATGTATCCTTACTGGCCATTGTATTATCAGTCCCCATGTATCCTTACTAAACATTGTATTATCAGTCCGCGTGTATCCTTACAGACCATTTTATTATCAGTCCCCATGTATCCTTACTGACCTTTGTATTATCAATCTCCATGTATCCTTTCTGACCATTATATTATCAGTCCCCATGTATCCTTTCTCACGATTGTATTATCAGTCTCCATGTATCCTTTCTGACCATTGTTTTATCAGTCTCATGTATCCTTACTGGCCATTGTATTATCAGTCCCCATGTATCCTTACTGACCATTGTATTATCAGTCCCCATGTATCCTTACAGACCATTTTATCATCAGCCCCCATGAATTCTTACTGACCATTGTAGTATCAGTCTCCATGTATCCTTTCTAACCATTGTATTATCAGTCCCCATAAGTCCTTACTGACCGTTACTTGATCTGCCTCTCTGCATCCATTTTTTCTTTTGCACTTATGTTAAGTTCACCCATTGAAATGAATTGAAAGTCTGAAATTACATGGTTACAGCATGTCGCAGTAATAATCGGAACTGTGTAAGTGAAGCTGCTCACTTCACATTCATAATTTGAGATTGCAGGATGCCCTATTTCTGTTTTTAACAACAGAGTTAAAAATAAATTTTTTGGCTGTGGATGAAGTCACTTGGTAAGAATACCACGTTGCTTTTAATATGTTGTGCAATAGAAGGTGATGGTGTGAAAGGATTATGTCGTTGTGTTTGTTAAGTGACTATAATTAATGTCAGTTAGTGTGTAGTTTAATGATCTCACTGGAGATTTCCCTGAGGCTATAAATAGGGACAGTTTTCATTGTGTCCATCAGTGTTTGACTGAGTGTGGTCTCCAATACAAACTGCGACCATTGGATCTCACAATCAATGAGATCATGTTCTGGGAGATTCCACCTGAACTCCGGATACTGTGGGCATTTTTCGATGTACAAAGGATTTATTATCCGCTCCTCGCTGCTGTTGGTGTTCCTGGTGAGTCATTATTTCAGCAATTAATTCTGTAAACCATGTTTCGCTGTATTTACTGTCCTCGTCCTTTAGACCCGATTAATAATTGTATTAAGTTTAACGCTCTTCTTCTGTGTCTGGTAATGCATCGTATTTCTATCATGTAATGTTTGATCAGTTACCGATTCAATGCTCCCAGTTCACTGAAGTTTCTACTTTTCACAACTTGCTTCCACTGATAGTCTTTTACAGAATGTGACTGTTATTTGAATTGTTTACCAAATGTTAGTGGGCGATTCTCTTTATTGAACAACTTGCAATCTGCGCTCTGCACTGAACCCTATTATTGGACCAGAAATATGTGTTCGGGGTAACAGGAGTTTTAACATCTGCTTGATGTAGTTAATGACACTGATCTGTGGAAACCAGCGCTGACAGCTAGATCACAAATACACTGAAATATGCGACAATACCCACTAATGATGAAGCTCCAGGCAGCTGTCTTACTTTCCACCATCTCCCGCTCTGCCTTACGGTCACTGATTCCAGATGGCCGGGACAGGATTTAACTGTAATATATGTTCCAGTAAAATGTTTATTCAGTTATGTTTGAACTGCTTTATTTCCATTGTTCAGCCACAGTTCAGGAGATCTCGGTGAGGTCCGCATGGACTATCCAACATCTCCTGTAGGTGGAAATTATTTCTGCCGATTGAAAATGGAGGATTGAATCGTGAAATCTTGCAATATTTCCTTGTCTCATATTCCCTCTAACAATTTGTGATCTGTTCAGTTCTCATAGCAGGTGAAAGGCAGCAGGGTAACACGGCTCCAGCTGTGTTCAGACACTTTCTGAAATTCCACCGTGACATCTTACAATGTGGGTCATATTATCAGTCTATTTAAAGTGACAGTCCCTTCTTTACAGGTTATTTGTGATGTGCTCGGAAAGTCTTCCTTTAAGCCACTTACAAGTTATGTATTAAATACGTTGGTTGTGAAGGTTCTGTTTCCAACAAATAATTCAATTATTTATTACAATTTCAGAAAACAATTGAAGTCATCATCTTCGGCCCTTGCCGTTACATCCATGCCTTTGCCACATATTCCATTCCCCTCCCTGGACACAGACTCCATTCCCCACCCTCACCACAGACTCCATTCCCCTCCCTGGACACAGACTCCATTCCCGTCCCTGGACACAGACTCCATTCCCCTCCCTCGCCACAGACACCATTCCCCACCCTGGACACAGACTCCATTCCCCATCCTCGCCACAGACTCCATTCCCCTCCCATGACATTGACTCCATTCCCCTCCCTGGACACAGACTTCATTCCCCTCCCTGGACACAGACTCCATTCCCCTCTCTAGACAGAGACTCCATTCCCCACCCTGGACACAGACTCCATTCTCCTCCCTGGACAGAGACTCCATTCCACTCCCTGGACACAGAATCCATTCCCCTCCCTGGACACAGACACCATTCCCCTCCCTGGCAATAGACTTAATTCTCCTCCCTGGTCAGAATCTCATGCAATTCGCAACTGCAGCTAATAATTCCACCCCCATTGAATTAATTTTTAAAGTTGGTTCTTGGAATGTAGTTGAGACCGGCAAGGCTTCAGTTATTGTCGATCCTTGGCTACCTGAAATGCTGGTGGTGGGTCTTCTCTATGAGCTGAAGTAGTTCTTCTGCTGACGGTTCTCTCACGTGGTGTTAGTTGGAGAATTCCTGGATTCTGACTGAGAACCGATGAAGGGTCTGGGATATAGATAGACTAAGTTACCGGGCAGTAAGGTGGCAGATGGAATACATTGTAGGGAATTGTGAGGTTATTCGCTTTGGTAGGATGAATAGAGAAACAAATTTTTTTTAAATGGTGAGAAATTTTCAAATGTTGATGTTCAGAGAGATTTAGGTGTCCTCGTGCAAGAAGCACAGAAAGCTAGCATGCAGATACAGCAAGCAATAAGGAAGGCAAATGACAGGTTGGCCTTTATTGCAAGGGGGTTGGAGTCTAAGTGTAACGAAGTCTTGCTACATTGTATAGGGCCTTGGTGAGTCTACACCTGGAGTACTGTGCACAGTTTTGTTCTCCTTATCTAAGGAAAGCTATATTTGCATTGGAGGCGATTAAACGAAGGCTCAGTAGATTGATTCCTGGGATGAGCGGGCTTTCCTATGATGAGAGATTGTGTAGAATGGGCCTATACCCTCTGGAGTTTAGAAGAATGAGAGGTGATCTCATTGAAACATAGACGATTCTTAAGGGGATTGACAGGGTAGATGCTGAGAGGTTTTTTCACCTGGCTGGAGTGTCTAGAACTAGGGGGCATAGTCTCAGGATAAGGGGTAGGCCATTTAAGACTGAGATGAGGAGACATTTCTTCACTCAGAGGGTTGTGAATCTTTGGAATTCTCTGCCCAGAGGGCTGTGAATGCTGAGTCTTTGAGTATATTCCAGGCTGAGATCGATAGATTTTTGGACTTTAGGGGAATCAAGAGATATGGAGACTGGGCGGGATAGTGGAGTTGAGGCCGATGATCAGCCATGAACTTATTGAATGGCGGAGCAGGCTTGTGGGGCCGTGTGGCGTACTCCTGCTCTTTTTCTAATGTTCTTATGTTCTTATATGTCCAAGCCAGGATGGTGTGCTGGAAGTGATGGTTCTCACGAAATTTCTTCTCTTCTCCTCCTGGTGTAAAGATCACAGGGGAAGCAGGTGCTGCCGAAGTAACTTTGGTGAGTTAATGCAGTGCATTCTGTAGACCGAGCTTACTGCAGCCGCAGTGCTGGAGGGGGTGGATAATGAGTCTAGTGGTACACAGACACTGATCAAAAACTGTTCTGTCCTGGATGGTGTTGCGCTTGTTGGATGTTGTTGATGCCCATCCAGGTGAGTGGTCTGTATTACATCACATTTCTGACCTGAGACTTCTAGGTGTTTGGTAGGCTTTCGGGATCAAGCAGTAAGTCACTCTCAAAGGATGCGCAGCCTCTGCCCAGTCTCTGCCCGCCCTCTGACCAGCCTCTGCCCAGTCTCTACCCAGCCTCTGCCTAGTCTCTGACCCACCTCTGCCCAACCTCTGCCCTGCCTCTGCCCAGTCTCTGCCCAACCTCTGCCCAGCCTCTGCCCAGCCTCCGCCCAGTCTCCGCCCAGTCTCCGCCCAGCCTCTGCCCAGACTCTGCCCAGTCTCTGCCCAGCCCCTGCCCAGCCTCTGCCCAGCCTCTGCCCTGCTCTTGCAGTCACAGTATTGATATGGCTGGTGCAGTTCAGCTTCCAGTCAATAGTGATCACCAAGTGTTTGTCATTGGGGACTCTGTGAAGTTCACGGGCAGGTGGGTGTTCTTTGTTTTGATCAATACACCTGGTACTTATGAAACTGGCTTATTACCTGCCACGTATCAGCCCAATCTGGGTGTTGTGCAGACGTTGCTATTGGAGGAGTTGTAAATGGCGTTGCAAACGGCAGAATCATCAGTGAATGGAACTAATCCTGACCTTATGATGGCGGAATGTCATTTATGAGGCAGCTGGAGTTGGTTACTCTGAGGACACGTCCCTGAGTTACGACAAGAACAACCACATTACTTGTAGCAGGTATGACCTCAACCATTGGAGAATTCCCCCCTTGGACCCCCATTGAAACGATGTCTGTATCAAGGCTGTGAGAAGTTTGCATCCGGGTGCATCTGGCAGGATCCAAACTGAGTATCGGTGAGCCGGGTATTAGTGAGTAGATGCGACTTCACAGCAATACTTAAAACTCGTCAATCACTTTACTGAGGATTAATAGAAAACTGATAGAGCGGTAATTGGCCGGGTGAGATTTGTCTCGAATTTGTTGATAGGCTAAACCGAGGTAATATTTTACCTTCTCTGGTATATGTCAGTTTCATCACCAGAACAGCGAGACAAGGGGCGTGCCTAGCGATGAATTTCAAATTCCACAATGTATAGCCTTTGGCCCTCCATTCACCATGACCTTTCTGCAGCTACCGATCTGCTCAATCACACCCTCACTTCCACCTTTGATGCCCCTGACCCAATAAACCATTACATTCTCTGTTGGTTCACAATGATATGACTCTCATCTCTGCTTCCATGTCCAAGGAACATAGACTTGAACGTCTATTGCAGACAACTAGTTTAACCTTTCATCGGCAGACCTTGCTGCACCACATAAAATACTATCGGGTCCTCACCCTCACCACAAACAACAAGTGCAAGGAACCTATGAACTTCTTTGTCACAAAGATGGAGACCATCCATTCAGCTGCCTTCGCCACTTCCCTCCCTTCCCCCAGCCACCGGGCAAAACTTCCTCATAGATTAACCCCCACCCCACCATAGCCCTGAAATGATTTATTTTTCTAGTTTCTCTCCTATTTCCCCTCATGCACTCTCCGACCACATCTGTAGGATTCGCAAAAATCCATGAAATGCAGTATCCGGGTAGGGCCCCTGAAGTGGCCACATTGTGAGAACACAGAATGGAGTTAGCAGTTCTCATGGCCCAGTTCAAAAGGGCACAAACACAGTACCTAAGAGCAGTCTGAGCCATCATCGATTCGAAGAATCCAGAACTTTACTGTTTTTGATATTGTAATGTGGTTACAGCAGTAAACAAAACTATTAGCACCTGGAGGTGCGCTGATCGCTGGCAGAGCGGGAACCGATCTCAGAAACCGCTGAGCACACACAAACGGAGGGACACTAAACGGATTCCCATTATGGCAAAGCGGTAACCGATCTCAGAATCTGCTGAGAACACACAAACGAAGGGACACTAATCGGATTCCCATTAGTTTGATTTGCGAGCAGTTAAAATTAATGTGCTTGCTTTTGTTAAAGCAACCTTAACAAAGGAAAACGGTTGATTTGGCGCCAAGATTAGGGCCAGAAAAGAGTATAACCGTTCAGGTAAATCGTCAGCAAGTCAGTCTAAGATTCGACCAGAGTAAGGAAGACTCCTCCGGAGACGGTTCACACCGTGAAGTCCAAGTCCAGTTACCATCAGGGGTTCGAGGACCGTGCGGAACAGAAAACGGCTCGAGGATTTCGGAGGACTTCCAAAGTTTGTACAGGAAAGCGAGTCCAGGAGCCAGTCCCATAAGGAAGGTCGGAGGTCCCGGGCGACACCAAGTAACAGGGTCCAGGAGCTGGTCCAATAAGGAAGATCGGAAATTCCAGACGTAACAAGAAGTACCAAGGTCCAGAAGGGTTTTGAAATTCTGTTGAGCATAAAGGCCCAACTCTACCTAACTGACATAATTGAGGTATATTCAGTAACGGGAGGGTTTGTAACGTTAAGGGTATTTGTAAGTCAGGAGTGTGATTTATCCCTCGATGTGTCCATGTGCTTCCCTCACCCCCGCTTTTAGCTTATCGCTATTTTAGAACTGTTTATATGCTTTAAAGTTATTTTTTCTCAGTGTATAATTTACTCCTCTGCGAGAAACGTTATTTTTCGTCTGCATTTATTCTTGCCATTTTCTCTGTGTACATTCTCTTTCAAAAATAAAGATTGTTTTGATTTAAAACTCAATCTGTCTCATCTGACCATTTGTCTTCCGAGTCACGAGTTGGGCCAACACACAAAGGTTGTCTGGCAATAAGCCCAGTGTCTAGAACCGTGAGGGGGGAGCGCTTCGAAACTGCTCACGAGTAGTGCGAAAATCAAAACCGATTTAGCACACCATAAGCTCGTTAAAACGACCCCTTGCAGAATGGCGACCGCGGCAGGACACTGGCTACAGAAACCTTGTGTGGTGGACAAAGACTCGGGTGAGGCAGATGTGATGGAAGATAAGTTAGCTTCCTACGTGTGTGGGAAAGTCAATGTAGCGAAAAAATGGGTGTATGACATGTTAGGAGCCGAGCGTCCCCTAAAGGCAGCCGCTCAGTGGACGGCTAGTAAAAAGCACTGCAAGGGCATTGAGACAGCGGTATGGCTCATGTGTTACAAAAAGCAGGTTCTGGTACTGGACCACGCGGTGGCCAGTAAAGAATCTAAGATTAGACATTTGTCCCAAGAGCTGCAGGAAAAGGTTACAGCAGAAGGGAAAGTGCTAGTGGCCCTGGAGGCAATAAGCCAAGAGAGGGCAGCGATGGTCCGGGATCATCGGGGGAAAGTAGAGCACATGGAAAGCCAGGCCGCTGAAGTACAGCGTGAGCACCAAGCCAGGGTAGGAAGGCTAAAGGGCAAGATAGCTGAGTTAGAGGGGAGTGCTAGTTTTAGGGTAGAACATGTTGAGTACCAAGCAAGGGAATCTAGGGAAAGAGAAAGGAAGTTAAAGGCGGAAATTAGCCATCTCACGGGGGAACTTAAGGCACAGGAGGAGAAAGTAGCCGAGGTAAAAGCAGCTTATAAGGCGGCTTGCCCTCAGGGGTTTGAGGAAGCAGACCACGGCCCCTGTAGGCAGGAAATTGAAAGCCTACGTATGGAGTTGGCCAAAACAAAGGGGATGATATGTCTCATTAGCCCAAAAATCGGCCAGGCCGAATTTAACGGCAACCCAGTCAGGGCAGTCCCGCAGGCAGCCCTTAGAACTAAATGGGTTAGGGAACCTGAGGTTGCACAGCCACCACCCTTCGCCCCTAGTTTTCCAGAGGTCTGGGAACAGGAGCAGGTGGGGGATGAAGAACCCCAGGTAGACCAGGCTAGCCCAAGAGAGAGTCAGGGACCGGGACCGGTGTACCCCATTATACAGCGGAGGTACGGACCACCCGGTAATGACGGGGAAACTGGGGACATCCCGAACCAATTCCAGATTCCACACGGTACGCAACAATTGCGTTCCATGGTGAGCTACATCCCCAAGCTCACCATGAGGGGGACCCTTCCCTGCACTTTAGGGAGATAGAGCAGGCGGCCTGTGTGAATGACTGCGATGAGGCAGAAAACGCCAAAATGATGCTGTTCTCCCTGGGTAGCGATCTCCTCCAGACGCTACCCAATGAGTGTAAGAGGGGTCAGGAGAATTATGGCAAGCTCAAGGAAGAGATCCTGGAGGCCATGGGGATGAACGAGGGGAGTCCGTTCTCCCGGATAGAGAGAACAGTCCAGCTCCCCGGGGAATTCCTGCAGGCGTTCGCGGACAGGCTGTGGCCAGTCTACCAGGATGCGTGCCCGGGAATGCTGGCGCGAGCACACCTGGACGGGGAACCGTTAGTTCACTGGCTAAGGTGCCTTATGAATAACTCCCTGCCCCGTGTTCGAATGCAGTCAATGGCTTGGTTCGACCCCCGAAACCCTCTGACCACGGAGGCGATGGTAATCCGTCAACTCGCAGCCACTTTTAGAAATGGTAGAGATAGTGAAACCCCCCCGAAAAATGGGAAGGTTTGTGAGGTCAGGCCTGGTGACCAGCCCCGTAAGAAGTGGCGCCAGGAAGGGAGCCGTCCCAACCAAAGCAGGCAAACTTGCTACGGTTGCGGAAGGAAGGGCATTGGCACAGGGACTGCAAAAATCCTTGGAAGGATAACAGGGAGAAGGTCCCAACAGCCCAGCCCAAGCCCCGGCTACAACCCCGACCTCTGCCCCAGAAAAAGAAACGGAGCCAAATGCTCCTCAAGAGCTGCTGGACATGCTGCTAGCTTCAGTGAGATCATTGGTCCTCACAAAGGGTAAGATAGCAGCCACCACCGGTCTAGAGGCTCCCCCAACCCTTTCCCAAGGTGGCCCGCAATGACTGGAACCCGCGCAGCCCGTCTATCTGTGTGCGCTCCGGTATGACGGATGGAAGAGACCGCTCGTGCAGATGGAGGTAGAGAAGGGTACGGGGACTTATCTGTTGGATACGGGGGCTTCCTGCATCGTGATACATGTGGAGAATGCCACCACCTCACCTCTGTCTAGCGGGGTTCCATACGTCTTATCGGGGTTCACAGGGGCAGAGCAGGCGGGTGCGTTCTCCAGGCCGCTCTCGATCCGCTTGGGCACACTACACACAAAGTGGACATGTGTCCTGGCGAGATGGGACGCGGAGGGAGGTAAAGGGATCCTAAGGGCCGACTTCATCGTCGGCCATGGGATCCTCGTAGACCTCAGGAACCATTGCCTTTGGGGGCCAATACCGGGAAGGAAAGTGGAGTAGTAGTAATCCCGGGAAAGGATGGGAAGGGAACCCTGTGTACCATGAAGCCGAAAGGGAGTTACGACCTCGGTGAAATGATGGAGGGTATCCCGGTAGCATTTAGGGCCGAAGTGCAGGCTCAGTTAGGTGCATTTGCCACGCACAAACACGACTGTGGGAGAGTCGTCAGCTTTGTGGTCAGGGTAGATGGGGATCCCATGGCCTGGCCCCAAAAGCAGTACAACTTCCCAAAGGAGGCAGAGGCTGATATGGAGGTGGACATATCAGCGCTGGTACAGCAGGGGGTGCTAAGGCCTATAGCCACCCATGTGAACTCTCCGCTTTGGCCGGTTAAGAAACCGGCCAATTCCTGGAGAGCCACGGTGGGCTATCGGGTGTTGAACAGCAACATCCCCGCCTGTGCCCCTACAGTGGCAGCAGTGGCCGACCTCATTGGGAGTATTCCCGCATCCGCGACCACGTTCACGGTGCTGGATATTTCTTGTGGGTTCTGGTCAATCCCTGTGCGGAGGGAGGACCAGTATAAATTTGCCTTTACTTTTAAGGGGCAACAATATACTTGGAACTGCTTGCCACAAGGCTTCCACAATAGTCCCAGCATTTTCCACCAATGCATGGTGGACAGCCTGAAGGAGTTCAGTCAGCCCCTTCAGTTAGTGCAGTATGTGGACGACCTGCTCCTGTTTACCGACATGGTCGGAGAGCACGGCCCACTGCTGGCTGAATTGTTGGAGCTGCTGACCCGAAAGTGGTTTAAGGTTAACCCAAAGAAGGCGCAGATCGGTCAGAAGGAAGTCAAGTTCCTGGGGCTGACCATCCGCGCCAGAGAAAGGGCCATTGATAGGGCTAGGAGTGAGGCGGTACAGGAGTTACCGGTCCCCGTCACTATAAAGGGTGTGAGGTCGTTTCTAGGGCTAACCAGGTACTGCCGAGACTTCATGGAGGACTATGCGGCCATGGCAGCCCCGCTACTCCGACTCCTGCACAAGGGAGTGGAGTGGTCGTGGGATGAAGGATGCCAGGCCGCGTTCAAGCTCCTAAAAAGGAAGCTGCAGACTGCACCGGCCCTGGGAGCGATAGATGGGGGAAGGGAGTTCTTCCTGGAGGTGGCGGCCAGCGGGGACAGCCTCAGCACTGTGTTGCTCCAGGAGCGGCATGGTAGGCTGAGTCCCGTGGTTTACTCCTCCAGGGTGCTCACCGATGTGGAGAGGAGCTACTCGGTCTGCGAGCAGCACCTCTTGGCCACACACTGGGCCATGAAGAGATCCGCAATCTTCACGGGCACCTCCCCCATCACCCTCCTCACACACCACACGCCTACCAAGATGCTGTTGGATGGGAGGATCAAGGATGGGATGGTGAGCAGTGCCCGCATTGCGCACTGGACCCTACTCCTCTCCCAAATGGATCTGCGGGTAAAAGGCCTGTGTGAGCCCAGATTAGCCACCAACCTGGCTTACCCTGGGACAGCCCATCAGTGTTCTGTAGAAGGGGCATGGGAGGTCGACGTGGGTCTCCAGTCTGGGATACATCCCACCGGCCGTGAGATCTACGTGGATGGTTCCAGCATGGTATCTGCTGGAAAACGGCTCGCGGGGTGCGGAGTTTATGACCCGACGGCAAACATTGCATTGGCAATTAAACTCCCCAGGACCATGACCACCCAGCAGGCAGAACTGTCCGCTGTGGCATATGTGGTCACCCAATCCGAAGTCTTCCCTACCCTGTACAGGATTTGCTCGGATAGCATGTTCACATGCAATTCGTGTACTGAGTACCTGGCCATCTGGTCCCATCGTGGATTCACTTCTGCGGATGGGAGACCCTTGGTGGTCAAGTCCCTGCTGGAAAAGATCCTGGCAGGCGTGGGGGAGAAGGGTGAGGTCTTCATCCACAAAGTGAAGGCTCACTCCCCCACAGAACCTCGCGGTCAGGGAAACCAGCGAGCTGACACACTGGCGAGAGAGGGTGCCATGTCCGGCATTCTCTGGGACCCCTACGGGCCTGGACCAATGGCAGCTGCAAAAGGCAGGGATGGTATTCTGAAGAGTGTAGGGGTAGCACTAGCCCCGGACCTCAAATCTGTCCAATCTCAGGACCCTGCCCTGAGAGGGGTATTTAACGCAGTTAGCGAGGGGAAGAAAGTAGAAGGCCCATATGGCGCAGCATCTCTTTCCATAAGAGAGGGGATGCTGTTTAGAGAAGAGCGGTGGGTGGTGCCTCAGCAGCACCGGAGGGTATTCCTTCAACTGGCCCATGAGGGGCCGGGAGCAGGGCACTCCGGGCCCGAGGTCACTTGGCAGCGGGTAGAGCAGGCAGGATGGTGGCCAGGACTCCGGGAGGACGTCCAGGAGTTTTGCGCGAACTGTCTTGTGTGCGCGGCAAATAACCCCGACCCTTACAGGAGGAAGGTGCCAATGGGACACGTTAGGAGGGTAGCGGGACCATGGCAGTCAATCAGGAAGGCTATAAGTATTGCCTCGTTCTGGTGGACGTGTTCTCTAAATGGGTTGAAGCCTTCCCCTGCCGAACAGCCACAGCATTAGGAGCTGCAAGAATCTTGGTGCGGGAGGTGTTCTCGAGATGGGGACTGCCCCAATTCGTGGAATGCGATCAGGGAAGCCAGTTCACCGGCCAAGTCATGCAAAATACCCTGATGCTGCTGGGCATTCAAGGGAAATGGCACGTCGCCTACAATCCCCAGTCACCTGGGATTGTGGAGCGGATGAACCGCACCTTAAAAGAGAAAATAAGGAAGGAGATAATGGGTTCGCGCCAAAGGTGGGCAGAAGTCCTGCCTCTTATCCTCATGGGGTTCCGCGCCAGCCAATCAAATAGTACGGGGTACTCTCCACATGAGCTCATGACCGGCAGGGTCATGAGAACCCCCACTCACGTCCTGGCCCCAGTCCTAACGGAGGGGAAGCTAAGGGAGGTGAATTGGGACAAATTTGCCCGCACACTCCTTGAACGCCTCCAAAGGATTTATGAGGGAGCCGCAGGTAACATGGGGAGGCAGCATCAGGGAAATAAAATGCTGCTCGAGCCCAGTAAAACCCATCGCTGGGAGGTCGGGGACCTAGTAATGGTAAGAAACTTCGCCCGTGTGGGGAGTTTCGAGCCACTTTGCATGGGTCCCTACAGTATTGTAGATCAGGCCAGCCCCATGGTGTATGCTGTGAAACTGCCCCGGCGCAATAAATGGTTTCACATTAACCAATGTAAACTGTTTAAACTGGAGGCAGGGAAAAAGGCAGCAGGGGCTGAAATGGCCAGTGAAGAATCAAACGCTGTAGGGAAATCTGGCAGTCAGGGGTGAAGGCTTCCTCAAGGTGGCTATGGCCTACCGCCTTGGTCAAGTTTAATCTCTGAGGTGGCTGATGGCCTAACACTTCCAGCAGCTTGAGAGGTGACCCAATGGAAGTGACCACTGCAGCAGACTGCAGCAATCCACCCAATCCGACACCACCATACTGCCTCCCCGTCGGTCCGGTCGTGTCATTCCGATTCGGGAGTCGTAGATCACTCCTACTGTCACGGGTTGTATGTCTATTATACTCGGCTTAAACCATATGCAATATCTGATTATACTTTAAAACTGCAGCTCTTTAATAAAAGCCTTGCAACTTCTAAAACCCTGTTGGGTAATCTATGAGCCTCTGATCCTAAATCTTGCACCTGACCCAAAACCCACACGTCCCATCCACCGGTTCCTTCAGCCCTGTCCCAACACTCACACGTCCCATCCACTGGTTCATTCAGTCCTGACCAAACAGCCACATGTCCCATCCACTGGTACATTCAATCCTCACCCAACACCCACACGTTCCATCAACTGATTCATTCATTCCTGACCCAACAACCGCACATCCCATCCACTGGATCATTCAGTCCTGACCCAACACCCACACGTCCCATCCACTGGTACATTCTGTCCGGACCCAACACCCACACGTCCCATCCACTTGTACATTCAATCATCACCCAACACCCACATGTCCCATCCACTGGTACATTCAATCCTCACCCAACACCCACACGTTCCATCAACTGATTCATTCATTCCTGACCCAACAACCACACATCCCATCCACTGGATCATTCAGTCCTGACCCAACACCCACACGTCCCATCCACTGGTTCATTCAGTCCTGACCCAACACCCACACGTCCCGTCCACTGGTTCATTCAGTCCTGACCCAACACCCACATGTCCCATCCACTGGATCATTCAGTCTTGTCCCAACAGCCACATGTCCCATCACTGATTCATTAAGTCCTGACCCAACACCCACATGCCGCATCCCCTGCTACATTCAATCCTGACCGAAAACCCACACGTCCCATCCACTGGTTCATTCCACCACCTCTTTTCCAAACTGGCAATGGGAAGCTGCTCCCACTCTGCTGCTGACTCCATCCTCGAATATCATGCTCGGATAAAGTTAATTATGTTTTCCAATTCAATATTCAATTATCCAACCCCTATCCTGCCTTCTCTAATAAATATACTGCCTATTACTGCTTTACAGTTAAAGGGCTTTGCTGCATTGCAACAGTGCCACACTTCAAAACGAATGCATTAGTTGTGATTAGAGAGAGCCAACATGAATTTGTAAATGGTAGGTGAGGTCTGACAAATCTAATTGATCTTTTTGAGGAAGTAACAGGGGAATGTCTATGGATGTAGTTTATATGGACTTTAAAAGGCATTCAATAAGGTTTCACAAAAGAGATTTTTGGCTAAAATTAAATCTCATGGAGCTGAAGTAAAATTATTGACCAGAATAGTGGATTGGTTAAGTGGTAGCAAACAGAGTGTAGGGATAATGGGTATGCACTCGAATTGAAAGGAATTGACCAGTGGTGTCCCACAAGCTTCTGTGTTGGGGCCTCAACTATTCATTCTATTTATTAATGACTTAGAATACACAATAGTTAGCCATATATCCAAGATTGCCGATGAGAGAACGATTGGTTGTACAGTAAGTAGTGTAGACAGGAGCACAACATTACAAAGAGACGTTGATAGATTACGTGATGGACAAAACTGTGTCACATGGATTTCAAAGCAGCTAGGTGTATTGGACTAAATACGATAGAATAGCAATATTATTTAACTGGTGAAACGTTGGAAACAGTGGGGATCCAAAGGAATTTATGGGTCCATGTACACAGATCTCTAAAATGTTCTAGTTAGGTACACAAAGTAATAGAAAGGGCTAATGTAATATTATCCTTTATAACACGAGGTCTAGAATATAGAGGGGATGACGTTTTGCTGCAGCTATACAAAGCCCTGGTTAGACCATATCTGGAGCACTGTGCACGGTTCTGGGCACCGCACCTAGAAAGGATATATTGACCTTAAACGAGTACATTGCAGATTCAGCAGAATGTAACCAGGGCACCAAGGGTTAGATTATTAGGAGAGATTACACAAACTATGCTTGTATTCGTAGGTTACAGGTGATTTGCTTAAGGATTTTAGGATGTTGAAAGGAATTGACAGGGTAGTTATAGAGAAGAAAGCAGCTGGTGGGGGAGTCCAGGGGTTAAAATCAGAGGCAGAGCATTCAGGATAAAATTTGATAAACACTTCTTCATGCAAAGAGTGTTATAAGTGTGGAACTCCCACAAAATGGGAGCTCAATTACTCCTTTTACATCTGAAATCGATAGATGTTTGCTAGCCAAGGGTATAAAAGGGTTTGGAGGCAAGGTGTTTGGATGAAGTTAACATACAGATCAGACATTATTTCATTGAATGGCGAACAGGCTGGCGGGGCTGAATGGTGCACTTCTTTTCTTATGTTCCTAAGTGTTTTGGGACGTCCTGTGATCATGGGAGATGCTATATAAATGCAAATTCTTCAAGATTATGAAAGGGTTTGATAGGGTACACGTGGACAAGATGTTTCCCCTTGAGGATGAGACCAGCACTGGGCGGCATAAATATAACGTAGTCTCTAATAAAGCCAATAGAGAATTCGGGAGGAGATTATTTACACAGCAAGTGGTTAGAATGTGGAGCAGGCTCCCACAGGGGGTAGTTCAGGCCTGTAGTAGTTCAGGGGAAGCTAGATAAGCACATGTGGGAGAAAGGAATAGAAGAATATGCCGATGGGATTCGATGAAGTAAAATGGGAGGAGGCTCGTGTGGAGCAGAAACAACAGCTTGTGCCTGCTGGGCCGATTGGACTGTTTCTGTTTATTAAATCCTTTGTAATACAGGGTAAATACTTCAATAAAAACAAAAAATGCTGGAAATACTCAGCAAGTCAGGCAGCATCTGTACAGAGAGAAAGAGAGTTAACGTTTCAGGTCGATGACCCTTCGTCAGAACTGGAAAAAGTTGGACATGTAACAGGCTTTTAAGCAAGTTTAGGGGCAGGGAGAGGGGGGAGGGAGGAATAAACAAAAGGGAAGGTCTGTGATAGGATGGAAGGCAGGAGAGATTAAGAGACAAAGAGGATGATGGTGCGACGCAAAAGGAGATGTTAATGGGACAAGTTAAGAAACACAAGGCGACTCTAGCTGAAGTGTAAATGGCAATGGCAGGATGATCAACAGCTGCCGTGTGAGAGAGAGAAAAAAATGATAGGGGCAGAGGTTACGGTCTGAAAAATATTTTCTTGCTTTCTGGAGACGGCTTATGAAATTGCACCCAGGTTAACCGTTCAAAAACGGAACCATTCTTCTGCTGAGCCCAGACGAAATATAGTTATCAAGGTCCACACATGCGCAGTTTCCAACAGGGTCACAGGAGAATGATCCGGACTAGAATCCCTGGGTTATTGTCGCTCGTAACACAAGGTCATTGAGGCCATTGTAGATTCCAATTGCCAGCCCCGTCCAGGCGGGGAATTGGAGCTGGTTTCCTGCTACGCCAGGGCGGTGTTTTACTATAAACCCTTTCTCCAGCAGAAAGTACTGTTACTGGTAAAGTCATTAGAGTCCGTCTCTGGATTCAGTAATAACGCTGCACATTTCACCCTGAATTCGATCATTGCTGCTGTTGCTCTCAGTCTGAACAATAAGTTCCCTGTTTTTCTCTTCCTTACAGTGAACTTAGTGACGATTGTGATCCTGTCTCGGGGAAGCTGCGGTCTCTCCAAATGTGTCACCCGTTACCTGGTGTCCATGGCAGTGGCGGATCTACTGGTCGTCATCACTGATCTCATATTCAGGCAGATTCCTATTCTTTATCAAGATCACTTTCAGTTCAGGTGGAAGATTAAAGTGTGTAATATCCACGCCATCCTGCTTTACGCAGCCACAGACTGTTCTGTCTGGTTCACAGTCACTTTCACCTTTGATCGATTTGTGGCCATTTGTTGCCAGAAATAAAATATTGCACCGAGAAAACGGCGGCTGTGGTTCTAGGAAAAGTGAGTGTGCTGTTCTGTGTAAAGAACACTTTCTGGTACTTTATGTATGGAGATAAATATAAGTTTTCCAATATTCCCTGGTTTTGTATTTTAAGATGGGAGGTTGCCGAATCTCCAATATGGGGTGTAATTGAATTCCTTCATTATATTTTAACTCCATTGGTTCCATTTGTTTTGATTCTGCTGCTCAATGCTTTAACCGTCAGACACGTTTTATTGTCGAGCAGAGTCCGCAGGAGACTCCGGGCCCACAGCAGTGGGGAGAGTCCCAGTGACCCAGAGATGGAGAAGCGAAGGAAATCCATCATTTTACTGTTTGTTATATCGGGGAATTTTATCCTGTTATGGTCCGTATTTCTGTTTTATTCTGTGTGTAGCCGATTGAATCAGTTGAGATATATTTATGTAAAGCTACCTCAATATTTATTGGAACTGGGATTTATGCTTCAGCTCCTGCGTTGCTGCACCAACACTTGTATTTATGCCATGACCCAGACTAAATTCAGAGAGGGGTTGAAGAATGTGGTGCAATATCTCTTTACTGTAATTGTTAAGTTCATTAAATAATGAGAAGACTTTGCACCATCACAACGTGTTGCTCTGGTGTTCTGCCCAATCCCCTCATCTCTGTGAGACACACACATTGAGGCCGGTTTTTATTTTCACCGTCCGGATTCAGCGACTAACAGGAATGCGAGAGGTGGGGAGTCCGCAGAAATCAGTCCCGCTGGATTCCTGCTGGTTTTTTATCCCCGCCAAGTCCTCTGGTGCGGTCTGGGGCGGGTATATCAAGCTCCCGCCCGCCATGCTCGAGTTTCATGTGTTTACCAAAGGGGGCGGCGCAGGGAAGGTCGCTCTGTCAGTTTACAGTCCACGGACGGACGGGCCGCTCCGTCCCCAGCACCCCCAGGGAAACCTCAGTGGACATAACCTGGGGCCAACCTGCAGCCGGAGAGGGACGTTTTAAATGTCTCAAAGGTCAGCCTTTAAAACACCTCGGTGTAGTTGTCCCAAGGCCTTTTATGCTGAGCAGCCCCCGGGCCAGGTGATGGCGAAATGTCCCTGTTTCTTTACATACACCGTTGGGATTAAAAGTTCTTCTGTAGCGGGAGATTTGCCAGTGAAATTCACGAAACAAAATGTCGCTTTGAAGTCTGCATTTGGGGAGGAGTAACCAAGACGTCTGCCCAGCTCACCCTGGGCAAATGCAGCACGTGGTTTGTGGCGCAGAGAGTCAAATTCTTATAGTCATTGAACATCTCTCAATGTTATACCGCCTGAGCAATGTGGTGATGTCCAGGTTAAAGTGATCCCCGGACACACTCCACAAACATTGAATCCAGCTCCCCTTCACTGTCTAGGAAAGCTGCGAATAAACGCAGTCATTAATAAGCAGTTTTGAGAGAGGTTGGTCACGAGGTTGGTTGCTAGGTACTGCAGTATCTGTGATGTCATAAAGCGGCGAAACTTTCATGATGCTGTTTCTGTGTATTGTGACATTACAGACCTGCCCTGCAGACCACGCCCTCGTCTGTCGTTGACCGAGAATCAGCCTTTCAAGCAATCATTCTCCTGCACACATCACCTTACATAGAGTTACAGAGATTCTGCAGCAGTGAAACAGACCATTCGGCGCTCTGCGGTTGCAGGTTGGTCCAAGGCCGTTTTGCCGAGGTTTCCCTGGGGGTGCTGGGACTCAGCGGATCATCCGCCCTGGACTGTAAACTGAAAGAGCGACCTTCTCCGCCATGCCATCTTACGGCCCAACAGGGCATGCCAGCGTTCACTCGATCAGCATATGCTACTCTTCTATTTCTCCCCATGCTCTTATTTAGCTCTATCTTAAATGCATCTGGGCTATTCGCCTCACCTAGACAAATATAGGCCAGTCAGGTTAACATTGGTGGTGGTAAAGATAATGGAATCCCTACTAAAGGAGACATTTTTAAAAAATCAGAAACCAAAAATATAATAACGTATAGTCAGCATGTATTTCAAAAGAAAAAATTGATTGGTCAACCTCATTGGTATTTTTAAGGAGGTAACAGAGGGAGTAGAAAAGGGGAATGTAGTAGATGTAATTTATCTAGATTTACAAAACTCCTTCGATAAGGTGCCTCATAATAGATTAATGAATAAGATCTGAGAATGGGAATTTAGGGGACCAGAAGCAGAATGGATAGCGAGCTGACTTCAAGAAAGAAACAGAGCTTAGGGGTAAAGGGTAGCTATTCAACGTTGCAGAAGGTGGAAAGTGGGGTCCCAAAAGGATCAGTGCTAGGATTGCCAACAATATATATAAACGATTTAGATTTTGAAATGAAAAGCACAATTTCTAAATTTGCGGATGACACCAAACTGGATGGGGAGGGGGGTGGGGGGAAGGGGCTGGAGATCATCAATACTGTGGAGGACTGCAACAAATTACAAGAAGACATTAATAAGCTTTCAGAATGGGCATATCATCAACAAATGAATTTCAACACAAACCAGTGTGAGTTATTAAATTTTGTAAAGGAAAATAAGAAGGTCACATATTACATGGAAAATACGTTTCTAGATGGGGTAGAGGAACAAAGGATCTCGGTGTATAATTACACAAATCACTAAAAGTTGCGAAGTCTAAATCGTTAATAAGGCCATAAAAAGCAAAACAAGCATCGGTTTTATTTCTAGCGAGATGGAATTGAAAAGTACAGGTTATGCTAAAGACATATTGAAACTCGGTTAGATCACACTTGAGTACTCCTCCTTATATTGGCCCAAAATTTGCGATCCTGGACTCCGACCTATAAAAAATCTACACATTTACCTGGTGACCCGGGAGATATGGAGGCTTGCAATCCTGGGCCTCTCCACGTGCGCACGGGCAGAGGCCCACATATCCCAGGGGTGCATGTGGTTTGCAAGCACCCCTGGGATCACGTGGGCCGGCCCAACCAATGAAAGAAGGGAATCCCCATTCATACTTATTGGATTTCCTAACGTACGGAATTCCCATAGTATAAATGGGGATCACTTAATAAATAAATGAAAACATTAAATAAATATTTTTAAAATTACATATTTAAAATTAATTAAAATGCCATTTAATTAAATATTTTTAACATTTTTTTTGTTTTAACGGGGCTAAAAATAAACTTACCTGATTGGACGTAGTTTTTAATGTATGAATCATAGAATCATAGAATCATAGAAAGTTACAGCATGGAAGGAGGTCATTTCGGCCCATGGTGTCTGCGCCAGGTAACAAAGAGCTATCCAACCGAATCCCACTTCCCAGCTCTTAGTCCGTAGCATGGCAAGTTAGAGCATACCAAGTGCACATCCAAATACTTTTTAAATGTGGTTAGGGTTCCTGCCTCTACCACCCTTTCAGGCAGTGGGTACTAGACAACCACAACCCTGTGGGTGAAGAAATTTCCTCTCAAATCCCCTCTAAACCTTCCAATAATACTTTAAATCTGTGCCCCCTTGTTTTCGACCCATCTGCGAAGGGAAATAGGTCCTTTCTATCCACTTTATCTATGCCCCTCATAATTTTATGCACCTCAATAAGGTCTCCCCTCATCCTCCTCTGTTCCAAGGAAAACAGACCCAGTCTATCCAGTCTTTCCTCATTGCTCAGATTCTCTACTCCTGGCAACATCCTTGTAAATCTCCTCTGTACCCTCTCTAATGCAATCACATCTTTTCTGTAATGTGTTGACCAGAATTGCACGCAGTACTCTAGCTGAGGCCTAACTAGTGTTTTATACAGTTGAAGCATAACCCCCTGTTCTTGTTTTCTATGCCACAGCTAATAAATGCAAGCATTCCGTATGCCTTCATAATGACGTTATCTACCTGGCCTGCTACCTTAATGGATCTGTGAACATGCACTCCAAGGTCCCTTTGTTCCTCTACACTACTCTGTGTCCTACCATTTAATTTGTATTCCCTTTCCTTGTTAGCCCTCCCCAAATGCATTAACTCACACTTCTCCAGATTGAATTCCATTTCCCACTGTTCTGCCCACCTGAACAATTTATTGATATCTTCCTGCAGTCTACAGCTTCCTTCTTCAGTATCAACCAAACAGCCGATTTTAGTATCGTCTGCAAACTTCATAATCATACCCCCTATATTCATGTCTAGATCATTGATATATGCCACATAAAGCAAGGGACCCAGTACTGAGCCCTGTGGAACCCCACTGGAAACAGCCTTCCAGTCACAAAAACACCCCTCAACCATTACCCTCTGGTTCCTGTCGTTCTGTCGGATTACAGTGCACGGGCGGGCCGCTCAGTCCCCAGCGACCCCCGGGGAAACCTCAGGGGAACTTTCCAGGGACCAACCTGCAGCCGGGGAGGGAGGCTTTAAAAGACTCAAATGTCAGCACAGCGAGAGCGGGCCAGCGACTGAGAGAAGCGGGGAAAGACAGAGGTGGAAGTTTGAAGTGGTTCCACGTAAACTGGACTGGGATCATTGTCCTGGTGAATCAAATAACTAGGACTGTAAAAAGAGCTTTAAACTAAAAAGGGGATGAGGGTTCATGTGAGAGGAAATGTATGAATCACAAGATATATTCAAAGCCATAAAGTAGTGTTACGATTTGGTTAAAGATAGACAGAAGCAGATGGGAAGCGACAGAAAGGCTAACTGTAATAGTGCAAATCAGGGGAAATGGTAAAAAGTTAAAATTAAAGGCTCTTTATCTGAGTGCATGAAGTATTCGCATCAAGATACCTCCTGCTACCTCTGCCTGGACCATTCTCTCAGATCCAACCCCGACATTGTCATTAAACCCGCTGACAAGGGTGGTGCTGTTGTTGTTTTGTGAACCGACTGCTACCAAGTGGAAGCTGAACGCCAAATCTCTGACACCTCCTCGTACCTCCACCTGGACCATGACCCCGCTACCGAACATCAAACCACCGTTTCCGAGACTGTCACTGACCTCATCTCCTCTGGAGAACTTCCCCCCACGGCCACCAACCTCATAGTCCCGCACAGCCCGCTTCTACCTCCTTCCCAAGATCCAAAAACAGGACTGCCCTGGTAGACCCATCGTTTCAGTCTGTTCTTGCCCCACGGAACTTATCTCTTCCTATCTCGACTCTATCTTTATCTCCCCTTGTCCAGTCTCTTCACACTTACAGTTGCGACTCTTGCGATGTCCTCCACCACTTTAACAGGTTGCAGTTTCCTGGCCCCACCCGTCTCCTTTTCACTATGGATGTCGAATCCCTCCACACCTCCATCCCCCACCAGGATGGCCTGAGGGCGCTCCGCTTCTTCCTAGAACAGAGGCCCAACCAGTCCCCATCCACCACCACCCTCCTCCACCTGGCTGAACTTGTTCTCACATTGAACAACTTCTCCTCTGACTCCACTCACTTCCTCCAAATTAAAGGTGTTGCTATGGGAACCCGCATGGGTACTAGCTATGCCTGACTTTTCGTGGGATATGTGGAACACTCTTTGTTCCAGTCCTACTCAGGTCCCCTCCCTCACCTCTTTTTCTGGTACATTGATGACTGCATCGGTGCCGTTTCCTGCTCTCAACCTGAACTGGAAAATTTTATTCACTTTGCTTCCAATTTCCACCCTTCCCTCGCCTTCACATGGTCCATCTCCTGCTCTTCCCATCCCTTCCTCGACTTCTCTGTCTGCATGTCTGGGATAGGCTTTTGACAAACATTCACTACAAGCCCACTGACTCCCACAGCTACCTGGACTACACTTCCTCCCACCCCGCTTTCTGTAAGGACTCTATTCCATTCTCCCAGTTTCTCCATCTCCGCCGCATCTGTTCTGACGATGCCACCTTCCACACCAGTGCTTCCGACATGTCTTCCTTTTTCCTCAACCGGGGATTCCCCTCTACCATGGTTGACACGGCCCTTGACCATGTCCATTCAATATCCCATACTTCTGCTCTCCCCCTTCCCCTCCTTCCCGGAACTATGATACTTGTCCTCACCTTACACCCCACTAGCCACCACATTCAACGGTCATCCTCTGCCATTTCTGCCACCTCCAGCGTGATCCCACCACCAAACACATCTTCCCCTCACCTCCACTTTCAGCGTTCCAAAGCAGCCACTCCCTCGAGGACACCCTGGCCCACTCCTCTATCACCGCCAACACCCCTTCCCCTTCGCCCAGCACCTTCCCGTGCAAGCGCAGGAGATGCAACACATGCCCCTATAACTCCCCCCTTCCCACTGTCCAGGGCCCCAAACACACCTTCCAGGTGAAACAGCGATTTACTTGTACTTCTTGCAATTTAGTATACTGTATTCGCTGCTCACAATGCGGTCTCCTCTACATTGGGGAGACCAAACGCTGATTGGATGACTACTTTGCAGAACACCTCCATTGAGTCCATAAGAGTGACCCCGAGCTTCTGGTCGCCTGTCACTTTAATTCTCCACTCCACTCCCACTCAGACCTCACCGTCCTCGGCCTCTTACACTTTTCCAATGAAGCTCAATGTAATTTCGAGGAACAGCTCATCATCTTTCGATTAGGCAGTTTACAGCCTTCTGGACTCAACATAGAATTCAACAATTTCAGAAAATAACCTCTGCCTCATCATTCTTTTCCCATTTAGTTTATTTATTTTTATTTACTTTTTTTATTTTGTTCTCTCTCCCACAGGGCAGCTTTCTTTCATGCTGCTCATGCCATTTACATTTCTCTAGAACCATCATTTGTTTCTTAACTTGTCCCATTACCATCTCCTTTTTCCTTGCACCATCTCTTAATATCTCTTAATGTCTCTTAATCTCTCCTGCCTTCCATCCTAACACAGACCTTCCCTTTTGTTCTTTCCTTCCCTCCCTCATTTCCCTGCCCCTACACTTGCTTAAAATCTGTTACATCTCTAGCTTTTTCCAGTTCTGACGATGGGTCATTGAGCAGAAACGCCAACTCTGTTTCTCTCTCCACAGATGCTGCCAGACATGCTGTATATTTCCAGCATTGTCTGTTTTTATTTCAGATTTCCGGCATCCGCAGTATTTTGCTTTTGTAAGGTAGAGGCAGTCATGGCACAAATAGATATAAATGCGTTTGATCTAATAGCAATTACATAGATGTGATTGCAAGGTGACCAATGAGGGATCTAAATATTCCAGCGTATTGAACATTGCGTATAAATAAGCAGAATGGAAAAGGAGGGCGTTTAGCCCTGATAATAATGGATGACATAAGGACTGTCGCGAGGAAGGCTCTTGGCTCAGAAGATCCGGAATTTGAATCAGTATGGGTGGTGATCAAAAATAACAATGGGCTGAAAACACTGGTAGAAGTAGTTTATATGCCCCCAAGGATGCGTTAATGGAATCCATTCGAGGCTGTTTCCTAGAAAAATATATCATCGAACCTAACAGGGAAGAAGTTATTTCAAATCTTTTCTTGTGTCATGAGAGAGGGATAATCAGTATTCTCATAGTAAGGGATCCTCTGGGGAAGAGCGATCACAATATTATAGGATTTCAAATTCAGTTTGACAGTGATGAACTTAAGTCCGAAACTAGAACGTTAAACTTAAATAAAACCAGTTACATAGGATTGAGGGGCGTGTTGGCGAAGGTAGACTGGACAATTAAATAAAGCCAATTACATAGATATGAGAGGTGTGTTGGCTAAAGTAGAGTGGACAATTAAATAAAACCAGTTACATAGGTATGAGGGGTGTGTTGGCTCAAGTAGAGTGGACAATTAGATTAAAATTTATGAAGGTAGATGATCAATGGCTAACATTTAAAGAAATATTTCATAATTCTCAACGAATACACATTCCATTGAGAAATAAAAACCCCACGGGAGAAATGATCCCTCTGTGGCTAACTAAAGAGGTTAAGGATAGTCGTGGGTTAAAGGAAGAGGCTGATAATATTGCTAAGAAGAATAGTAGGCCTGAGGCTTGGGAGAGTTTTATAAACCATCAAAGGATGACCAAAAATTGATAAAGAGGGAGAAAATCGAACATGAGAGCAAACTAACAAATCATATAAAAACAGATTGAAAGAGCTTCACCATGGTGTGCGCACCAGAGAGTCACCATTTAATAATAACTTAACGTCTCCATATTTGAAAACTGTCTGAACAATGCTGTGATGTCCAAGGTAAAGTGACCCCCGCACACAATGAACCCAGGTCTTCTTCACTGTCTGGAAAAGTTCCGAGCAAAATATAGCCCATAATAAGCATTGTTCAGGGAGGTTGGTCACGAGGTTGGTTGCTAGGTACTGCAGTATCAGTGATGTCATAAAGTGGTGACACTCCCATTACGCTCTGCCTGAGTATTGTGACATCATAGACCTTCCCTGCAGGCCATGACCTGGTCTGTGGTTGACAGTGATTCAAACAGCCCTCCTCCTGTACACATCACCTCTAGTATGAATGATTCCTGAAGGAAGCTGTGTGGGGCTCTGAGATACTCAATCTTTCCAATGAAGACCTTGGTCTCCATTTAGGGAGGGCCTTTAAAGTGGTGCAGAGACAGATACATCTCACAGGAGGAAACCCCTCTTGTTGTCTCCTTGCACTTCCCTTTCCCTGCCCTCCGGGGAAGGCAGTTACTGGGCCTCCAACAGGGTGAAAGTGCCTCAGAACGGCTGCTCACAGACACTTGGCCTCACTCCCAGCCACATCACTCTGTTCACAGACATGTCCACTCTGAGGGTCAGGGTGTGGGGATTACTGGGCTGATGTTAACAGTTCCCGTGTCCACCCCTCTGTATCCCACCTGACTACATGTAGCAATCTGTGGGTTCCATACAGGCACTGGGACACCAGTCAAGCACTGCCCGCAGCTGGCACCTTATGAACTGTGAGATTGTGATTAGACGGAGACACACAGGTGGTTATATTTCGGCTATTATGGGTTTAGTCCTGGATAATGCAGTCGGGATCAGGGGGCCGGACTTGTTTACAGGTATGGGGCAGCTTAATCTGAAGACTGAAATTTTTATTGTCTGCCTGTGTGCAATATCATGGGAGATTGGCTAGTTTATACACATATACACAGAGACTAGTCTGGCGTTCCAAAAAGGGAGTCAAGGTTAAATGTATTCCATAGATGAGGCAGGTCTGGAGGCCAGGGGGAAAATGGACAAACACACATAGGCGTAAATGAGTCCCATTTAAAAGTCATGCACTCTGTCCTTATCTTTATATTTCAATATTGCATTAATATGTCCACATTTATCATGGGAACTGCCTATGTAAAATTCCAACGTTGTGATTCAACCCTCCTGTCTCAGATCTGCTGGTGGGATTCTGGGGATGTAGGGCTGCCAGAGAAGCTGAAGCAGATTGAGAGATCAAAGGGTGAGGTGAGTCGAAGAGGAGCGGAATGGGAGGAGAGGAGGGGAGAGGAGGCAGTGTGTTCAAACCAGCTGACGGTGTGTTCAAACCAGCTGATGGTGTGCAAACATTCCTGGGATGGTTTATGCTCAGTGTAATTGAACGTATTTCTATTTTACAACGAGTTTGGAAAGTACACCTACATCTGCCCCCAATACCGAGAGTGCGGGAAGGAGCCAATGGAATGAGACCTTCACTCGCTGATTTAGATCACGTTCTGTGGTGAGATTTGTGCTACAAATCCTCCTTCACCCAGGAGCTAAATTCACAACACTAATGAAGAATGGGTGGACTTTCATCAAGATGAAACAAAAGAAGTTTGTCCAATAAATGGCCAATTTAGACATTGTGCTTGGAGCTTGTATTTTATTAACGTCAGATAAATTGGAAAATTTACAAGCTCAGCGTCCCAAACAGCTTAAAGAAGCTTGAAGATACAATACCAGTCCATTCGGCAGAAGCATTGCAGAATAAGGTGAAACACGGGAGAAGAAACTAAAAGCTAATAATTGATAATCAAGGGGCTATTGGGGTTGGGTGGAACTTAAGAACAAAAGAACAAAAGAAATAAGAGCAGGAATAGTCCACTTGGCCCCTCGAGCCTGCTCCGCCATTCAATAAGATCATGGCTGATCTTGAGCTCAAAGCCACTTCCCAGCCCGCTCCCCATAACGCTTGCACTCCCTTATCTTGCAAAAACCTGTCTATCAGCACCTTAGATGTATTTAATAAACCAGCCTCCACAGCTCTCTGGGGCAGAGAATTCCGCAGATTTACGACCTTCTGAGAGAAGAAATTCCTCGTCATTTCAGTTCCAAAAGGGTGGCCCTTTATTCTGAGACTATGCCCCGAGTTCTAGATTTCCCCACGAGGGAAACATCCTCTCTGCATCTACCCTGTCGTGCCCCCTCAGTATTTTATATGTTTCAATAAGATCACCTCTCAGTCTTCTAAATTCCAATGAGCATAGGCTCAGCTTGCTCAACCTTTCTTCATAAGTCAACCCCCTCATCGCTGGAATTAACCGAGTGAATCGTCCCTGAACTGCCTCCAATGCAAGTATATCCTTCGTTAAATAAGGAGACCAAAACTGTACACAGTACTCAAGGTGTGGTCTCACCAATACCTTGTACAGTTGTAGCAGGACTTCCCTGCTTTTATACTCCAACCCCCTTGAAATAAAGGCCAACATTCCATTTGCCTTTTTGATTACTTGCTGTACCTGCATGTTAACTCTTTGTGATTCCTGCACAAGGACCCCCATGTCCCTCTGAACTGTAGCATTTTGTAATCCAGCTCCCTTTAAATAATAGTTTGCTTTTTTATATTTCCTGCCAAAGTGAATAACCGTGCACTTTCCCACATTATTCTCCATCTGCCAAATGTTTTCCCACTCACTTAGCCTGTCTATATTCCTTTGCAGATTATTTGAGCCCTCTGCACAACTTGTTTTCCCACTGATCTTTGTATCATCTGCAAACTTGGCTACATTAGCCTCGGTCCCTTCATCCAAGTCATTAATGTAGATTGTAAATAGTTGAGGCCCCAGTACTGATCACTGTGGCACCCAACTAGTTACCGTTTGCCAACTGGAAAATGACCCACTTAATACAATTACTTTCACTAGAGAGAAAGTGATACACTATCAATTCCTCATAAAAGACAGAGAGTTAATTAATAGGCTTTTATTAGCAAAGAACAGAGCATGCCTCTCGTGGTTGCCTGGTACCCAAAAGGGCAGGGGGCTGCAGAGCAGTCACCTTTATACCCGGGCATGTGGGTGGAGCCAGGGGCGGAGTCAGCTGAGGCATGCATAGGCACAACAGTGTGCAACAACACCAACAATAACAACAATAACAAACAGTGGTTTACCACGTTCACCCCTTGTTTAAAATTGAGTCCGGCGGGGTGAAGTGTACTAAAAGTTCGTGTAAACTAAAAGCTCGTGTAGTTAAGTCTATCAGGTGGCCTTGAATGCCGTCCTGATCGTCGTAGCAGCGGCGGTGATGATGCAGCATCCAACACCGAACATGGCGTCTCGTTGATGAGAGGTTGCGTAGTCAATGGCGGGTCCTGGGGCTGCGGCATACCGTCTACAGGGGTCGGGGTGTGGGTAGTGGTG
Organism: Somniosus microcephalus; assembly: GCF_052327205.1. Lineage (NCBI taxonomy): Eukaryota > Metazoa > Chordata > Chondrichthyes > Squaliformes > Somniosidae > Somniosus > Somniosus microcephalus. Next base: position 115,401,911 of record NC_140990.1, read on the forward strand.
GGTGGCGATGGTGGTGTCTAAGGGGCACCCGAAGGTGCGAGGTCTCGTGTGGAGACAGTGTCCTCCCGCCCATCCGGGAACGCTACGTAAGCATACTGGGGGTAGGCGTGGGTAGTGGTGGGTGGCGAACGAAGTGTTTCGGGAGCACCCGAAGGTGCGAGGTCCCGTATGGAGACTGTGTCTTTCCGCCCGTCAGGGTACACCACGTAAGCATACTGAGGGTTGGCGTGGAGGAGGCTCACCCTCTCGACCAGGGGGTCCGTCTTATGGGACCTCACCTGCTTCCGCAGTAGGACGGGTCCTGGAGAAGTCAGACATGTCGGTAACGAGAACCCCGATGTGGACTTCCTGGGGAAGGAAAACATTCTCTCATGAGGGGTGGCATTGCTGGCTGTACAAAGCAGTGACCGAATGGAATGGAGCGCTGCAGGGAGGACCTCCTGCCAGCGATAGGTCGGAAGGCCCTTAGATTTCAAGTTTAAAAGGACTGCCTTCCAGACCGTCGCATTCTCTCTTTCCACCTGGCCATTCCCCCGGAGGTTGTAGCTGGTGGTCCTGCTTGTAGCAATACCTCTCGCGAGCAGGTACTGACGAAGTTCGTCGCTCGTAAAGGATGAGCCCCTGTCGCTATGAATATAGCTAGGGAAACCAAACAAGGCGAAGAGGTCATTCAGACATTTAATGACCGTGGTACTGGTCATGTCTGAGCAAGGGATGGCAAATGGGAAATGGGAGTACTCGTCAATTATATTGAGGAAGTACACATTGCGGTCAGAGGAGGGGAGGGGCCCTTTAAAATCGCTGCTCAGCCGCTCGAAGGGGCGCGTGGCTTTGATCAGGCTCGCTCTGTCTGGCCTATAAAAATGCGGTTTGCACTCGGCACAGATTTGGCAGTTCCTGGTCAAGGTCCTGACCCCCTCGATGGAGTAGGGCAGGTTATGGGATTTGATGAAATGGAAGAACCTGGTGGCCCCCGGGTGGCAGAGGTCATTGTGGAGGGTCTTCAGTCTATCAACCTGCGCATTGGCGCATGCACCACGTGATAGGGCATCTGGGGGCTCATTGAATTTCCCGGGCCGGTACAAGATAACGTAATTGTAGGTGGAGAGTTCGATTCTCCACCTCTAGATCTTGTCATTCTTGATTTTGCCCCTATGCTTATTATTAAACATAAAAGCTACTGAACGCTGGTCAGTGAGCAGGGTAAATCGTTTTCTGGCCCGGTAATGCCTCCAATGTCGCACAGCTTCCACAATGGCCTGAGCCTCCTTTTCGACAGAAGAGTGTCGAATCTCGGGGCCCTGGAGGGTCCTTGAGAAAAAGCCCACGGGTCTCCCCGCCTGATTAAGGGTTGCAGATAGGGCAAAGTCGGATGCGTCGCTCTCCACTTGGAAATTGATGGACTCATCCACTGCATGCATTGTGGCCTTCGCAATATCTCTTTTTATGAGAGTGAAGGCTGCACATGCCTCTGTTGTCAGGGGGAAGGAGGCGGACTTGATGAGGGGCCTGGCTTTGTCCGCATAGTTGGGCACCCACTGAGCATAGTACGAGAAAAACCCTAGGCATCTCTTCAGTGCTTTTTGGCAGTGGGGGAGGGGGAGCTCCATAAGGGGGCGCATTCTGTCGGGGTCGGGGCCGATGACTCCGTTCTCCACTACGCAGCCAAGAATGGCAAGGCGCGTGGTACGAAACATACATTTGTCCTTGTTGTATGTTAGGTTCAGCCGCTGGGCCGTACGGAGGAATTTCTCTAGGTTAACATCATGGTCCTGCTGGTCGTGGCCGCAGATGGTGACGTTGTCTAGATAGGGGAAAGTGGCCTGGAGCGCGGTCTGGTCAACCATCCGGTCCATCTCCCGTTGGAAGACTGAAACCCCGTTGGTGACGCCGAAGGGAACTCTGAGGAAGTGGTAGAGATGACCGTCAGCTTCAAAAGCTGTGTACTGGCGGTCCTCAGCCCTGATGGGGAGCTGGTGATATGCCGACTTCAGATCAATCGTCGAGAACACCCGGTATTGATTAACCATGTCAGATATGCAGGGGAGTGGGTATGCATCCAACTGGTTGTAGCGATTGATCGTCTGGCTGTAGTCGATAACTAGGCGCTGTTTTCCGCCAGTCTTCACCACCACCACTTGTGCTCACCATGGGCTGGTGCTACTCTCAATAATCCCTTCCTTCAGGAGTTTCGCTACCTCAGATTTAATGAAACTCCTATCCCCGGCACTGTAACGCCTGCTTTTAGTAGCAATGGGCTTACAGTCGCGGGTGACGTTAGCGAACAAGGAGGGGGGGGACTTTAAGGGTAGAGAGGCTGCAGATGGTGCACGGCGGGTGATTTAAAAGCTGCTGGCTGCAGACTGTGAGTGGGGGGAGGGGTCTGCCATATGCCAATGTGACATTTTTAAGGTGGCACGGAAAATCCAACCCCAGTAGAACGGCAGCGCAGAGATGGGGCAGGACCAGAAGTTTAAATTTTTGTATTCTGTGCCCCGTACCGAAAGGGTCACCACACAGTAGCCACCGACGTCCGCTGACTGGGCTTTGGAAGCCATAGAGAACCGATGGTGCGTCGGCAGGACCTGGAGAGAGTAACTGCGCACCGTGTCGGGGTGGATAGAACTCTCCGTGCTCCCGCTGTCAAAAAGGCAGGTAGTGGAGCGGCCATTTACCGTAATGTCCATCATGGACCTGGACAGTTGATGAGGGAGAGATTGGTCCAGCATCACGGAGGCCAGCGTATGGCCAAGCGAGTCGATGTGGTCGTCAGATGAGGTGGTGGTTGAGTCCGGGTCCCCCGTGATTGAAGTTGGAGGCGTCCAAGATGTCGGACAAAATGGCGGCGCCCATGATCCCGATCCCCACGCAGCTGGGGGAGCCCAAGATGGTGGACAAGATGGCTGCCCCCACGGTTCGCACGTGGCGCTGCTGGCATTAGCGGTTTTGCATTTGCAGGCGCTGACATAGTGTCCTTTCTTCCCGCAGCCGGAGCAGGTGGCGTTTTTCGCCGGGCAGCGTGCTCTGGGGTGTTTTGCCTGGCCACAAAAATAACATTTCTGTGCCTTGGACATCGCTGCAGCAGTTGGAGGTGGCGGTCCCATGACCCAAGTTTGCGGCGTCCACGGTGCGGAGCGGTTAGGGGAGAAAGCGTCCATATTCCTATGGGCCACGTCGAGTGAGAGCGTGAGGGACACTGCCTTTTTCAGGTCTATTTCTCCCTTCTCCAACAGTCTCTGCCGGGAGTAGTCAGACCTTAGACCAGCAACGAAAGCATCTCGGATCAGTCCCTCCATGTGTGCTGCGGCTGATACTTCGTTGCAATCGCAGCCTCGGCCGAGTATCCGCAGTACCCGTAGGAAAGCCTCCACCGATTCCCCGGGCTGCTGTCTGTGGGATCTTAAGAGGTGCCTGGCATAGACCGTATTTAGCGGGCGTGCGTATTGCCCTTTTAGAAGATCGATAGCCGCCGCGTAGGTCGCCGCGTCCTGGATTAGAGTATAAACTTGGTGGCTCACCTTTGAGGCCAAGATTTTCAGCTTCTTTTCGTCCAGGGTCACAGTTGAGGCTTCCAGGTAAGCCTCGAAGCAACGCAGACATTGTCCGAATTTGGTAGCCGAACCCGCTTCTTGGGGGTCTAGGTCCAGGCATGTTGGTCTGAGGGCTCGCAGCAGCGCCTGCTGCTCAGCGTTTGGCGCCGTCGGTTGATGCAGCTCCTGCTGTTCAACATTTGGACCCGAAATTTTGCTTTGCTAATAAAATTGATACACTATCAATTCCTCATAAAAGACAGAGAGTTAATTAATAGGCTTTTATTAGCAAAGAACAGAGCATGCCTCTCGTGGTTGCCTGGTATCCAAAAGGGCAGGGGGCTGCAGAGCAGTCACCTTTATACCCGGGAATGTGCGTGGAGCCAGGGGCGGAGTCAGCTGAGGCATGCATAGGCACAACAGTGTGCAACAACAACAACAACAACAACAATAACAAACAGTGGTTTACCACAGAAAGTACTAGGTAAACTAATGGGAATAAAGTCTGACAAGTCCACTGAACCCGATCGCCTGCATCCTAGGTTCTTAAAGGAGGTGGCTGCAGGGATAGTGGATGCATTGTTTGTAATTTAACAAAATTCCCTGGATTCTGGAGAGGTCCCAGCAGACTGGAAAACCGAAAATGTAACGCCCCTATTTAAGAAAGGAGGGAGAAAGAAAGCAGGCAACGATAGAACAGTTAGCCTAACATGAAGAAAGGTTGAGCAGGTTGAACCTATACTCATTGGAGTTTAGAAGAATGAGAGGGGATCTTATTGAAACATATAAGTTTCTGATGGGGCTTGACAGGGTAGATGCAGAGAGAGGATGTTTCCCCTCGTGGGGGAATCTAGTACTAGGTTCATAATTTCAGAATGAGGGGGGCACCCATTTAAAACGGAAATGAGGAAGAATTTCATCTCTGAGGGTCGTGAATCTTTGGCATTCTCTTCCCCAGAGAGCTATGGAAGCTGGGTCACTGAATATATTTAAAGTGGAGATAGGCAGATTTTTGAATGATAAGGGAGTCAAGGCTTCTGGGGAACGGGCAGGGAAGTGAAGTTGAAGCCAAGATCAGATCAACCATGATCTTATTGAATGGCAGAGCAGGCTCGAGGGGCCAAATGACCGACTCCTGCTCCTACGTCTTATATTCTTATGTTCTTATGTAACATATACTAACACCTCATCCTGTTAGAGCTCTAACATGTGCCGCTGTTTCTGGGGTAACTGTGGTCGTGGGTGGTCTATATCTCATGAGCCGAGTATTGTCAGACACGCGGGAGTATTTTGAGCCCCGATCGTAATTGAAACACGGTTTCTGAGACTGTACCTGAAATAAATCCATAACCTGATGATTTGTGCGGTTATCATGTGTCGAACATATTGGAAATGGCATTTACATTCTTGAAATGCATATTTTGGGCACATTAATATATTTGAAAATCACAATGTTTATCAGGACTTGGTGGTATGTTACAGAATATCACAAGAATAAATGCTTTATCTCCCACTGAAACAGGTCCCAAACTGGGCATTTATCTACCCATTGGTAGCCGGGTTATGAGAGGGCTTGTTGAGGAACCCAAATCAGCACAAATTAAACTGCCCAGTGCGCGGCTGCTAATCAGTAATAAGGGAGCCTTTAGTTTAAATCAGGCGCAGAAGTCTGAGAATATTCAAGGAAGTGCAGCGGATTCAAGGCAATTCCACCTCTATTTTATTTACTTTGTGATTCCCACTCATCTCATTAGAGTGTGGGTATGGAGTCATTAAAATCTCTCTCCAGCACTTTATGCTGTGCTGAATAAATGGACTGAATTATCTGGAATTGTATTTATTTGACAATAATTTAATTAAATGGTATGTGGACCAATTTAATACTCTCTGATCCTATTATATAATATCATGAGAAACTCTTCCCATCACTTAACAAAGAAACTTTAACCAACGTCTCGGATACCCTGCTAGTCGCAACAGTCAGTTGGAGGATCTGTCCAGCACATCACAACCCTGTAATAGACAGAGAGACAGACAGACAGATAGATAGATAGATAGATAGATAGATAGATAGATAGATAGATAGACAGATAGATAGATAGACAGACAGACAGACAGACAGATAGACACAGAGACAGATAGATAGACAGATAGATAGATAGATAGAGAGAGAGAGAGAGAGATAGGTAGATATAGTTGGATGAACGGAGTGGTGGATGGATGATTGGAAGGATGGATAGATGGGCATGTATACTGCCGTGCAACATTCTCATCTTTTTGAAGGTCTACTATCTGACATGAAGCAGCCCATTTACATTTGTATCAGTATGGTGCCTTCAGTCCTTCCTGATTTTCTGCATCATTTCAATCCCTATGGTATCCATAACCAGAGAGATGAATTTCAAAAGGAGAAGCCTGAAGTAATCCATGCGGTACTGATGCTCCTTCTCTGGTGATGGGGAATATTCATCTCAAAGATATAAAGCAAACACGTGACTCGGATGAGAGGAGACAAGTATAATATTTGGAGCATGTGGTCCTTCATATACAACAAAGAACTCAACATATCCTCACCCGAATTGCTTCAACCACATCGGGAACATAGCAGATCAATGGGTACCTCATCATCTCACTTCTCCACCTAAATACTTGCTCCTCTGTGAGACTGTTGTGGTCAGAATATTCTGAACAGCGTGGATAAAAAGAGCATCAACTGTGACTTTATTTCCCGCCATATATTCATTGTAATCATTGCCACAGTGAAATATGTCCTGTGGATTTCGCACATTGTGGTCGCAAATTAAAATGGCCTTAACCCCTTTAACCGCTCTCCCCAGAGTCTTTCCATTGAGTCCATTCATCCACGGAATAAATTGTTGACGAGTTGGGCGGGTGAGGTCAGTGCTTCACTGAGATGTGCTCAGGTTGGTGGTAAGGGTTCACCGCGATGGAGCTATATGGTTTGAGTGGGCGTGGTACATCATACAGACAGCGCTGAGTCAGTGAAGTTGCTGTACATGGTGATTTGAATCATAATTTTTGACAAGATTATAGAGTCAGTGCTCTATGACATGAGATGAAAAGAATCCTATTTCTCAGAAGGTTGTATTTTTGCTGTGCGATTCTTTAGGGTCGTGGAGAACTGGTATAGGGATATAAAGACTGAAATAAGATGCCATTTTCTAGGCTTCAAAGCTTCAAATCATTTCTTAATGTCCCAAAGTGCTTCACAAATAGTAATTAATATTGAAGTGTTATTGGCGATGTGCTTTCCAGTGAGTGGCTCCGATTTGAATGATTCCTGATTGGCCCCCTCCCCTTGTATAAGAGGCTGTCTTCCATAATCTAGAGATTACTAATGTGGATTCTGTGCAGTTCCCATTCCCGCTGTCAGGAGTAATAAACTGTTTCTGCACCAACTGACAGAAATTGCGACAGATGAAGAGAGAGAGATTTCCAGACACACTGATATTTTCAAGGTCGCCATATTATGAACAAGTGTTATTTCTCAATACTTTCGTCCTTCGTTGTGTTTTCCAGACAATAGATGTTTCTGAATCCAGTGATGCTTTCGATCTATTGATTGTTCCCCACCACTCAATTTTCTGAAACAATGGACAGCTTGCAATCGATTAATGTTTCTCGACCTTTCAAATATTCCAAACATTGTTATCACTCCGAATCGATTGACGTTTCTTGATCTAGCAATGATTCCCCAGACTTTCATCACTCCCAATCAAATCATGTATTGGCACCGGACATGTGGGCCCTTAATTATGGGGCTCAAGCCTCTGGAGTGCGGGGCTCGAACTCACAACCTTCCGACTCAAGGGGTGAGAGTGTCTACACTTCAAAAGTACTTCATTGGCAGTGAAGCGCTTTGGAATGACTGAGGTTAATAAAGGTCCCGTATCAATACAGTCCTTTCTTACTGATTGGAGCAGAGTGTGCCAACATTGAAGAATTGGTTGGATATGTGGTTGAAGAAAGGGGGATAAAGGGATATGGACACAGGGCTGGAAAGCGGGATTAGGAATAGTGCAGTTGTAGAGGGCTAACACTGACAACAAGGGCCGAAGGGCCTGTTCCCCGTGCTGCAATTTCCGTGTTGTTCAGTGACAGGGAGCCTTGTCAGCTTGTCACTAATCTCAGTCTGGGGTTCTGATTGCAGCCCTCCCCAAATTAAAGTTATGCCACCCATGTAATTCTCGATTGCTATTATTCAGCCTCCCACTAAAGCAACATTTCGACACCTATGAACAGAAAAACAGCGGCATTCAGATGTAGACAAAACCTCGTTTCAGCTGAAATGATGGTTGCTTCATATCTCACGCGAAGGGGTTGGTGAAGCCTAGGTATAACAATTGATAAACTTTAAATTGCATTAATTAGCAATAACTTTGATTCATGAACCACTTTTAACCGAGTAAAGCCTTCCAAGGCGCTTCACAGGAACATAAATAAAACAAGATTTGACACAAAGCCACGTAAGGAGATATTAGGAGAGGTGATTAAAAAGCTTGGTCAAAGAGGAGCGTCTTAAAGGAGGAGAGCGGGACAGAGGCGGAGAGATAAGTGAATTCCAAAGCTTAGTGCCTTGGCATCTCAAGGCACAGCCACCAATGGTGAAGCGATGAAAATCGGGGATGCACATGAGGGCAGAATTGGGGCAGTGCAGAGATCATGGAGAGTTGTAGGGCTGGAGGAGATAATAGAGATAGGGAGGGGTGCGGCCATTCAGGGATTTGAAATCAAGGGGGAGAATTTGAAAATCAAGGTGTTAATGGATTGGGAGCCAATGTACATCAGCGAGCACAGGATGATGGGTGAATGGGGCTTGGTGTGAGTTAGGATGATGGGATAATGGGCTTGGTTTGGGTTAGGATGATGGGTGAATGGGCCTTGGTGTGAGTTAGGATGATGGGTGCATGGGGATTTGAGCGAGATAGGATGATGGGTGAATGTGGTTTGGTGTGAGTTAGGATGATGGGTGAATGGGCTTGGTGTGAGTTAGGATGATGGGTGAATCGGCTTAGTGTGATTTAGGATGATGGGTGAATGGCGCTTTTTGTGAGTTAGGTTGATGGGTGAATTGGGTCTTGGTGTGAGTTAGGATGATGGGTGAATGGGTCTTGGTGTGAGTTAGGATGATGGGTGAATGGGTCTTGGTGTGAGTTAGGATGTTGGGAGAATGGGGCTTTGTGTGAGTTCGGATGTTGGGTGAATGGGGCGTTGTGTGAGTTAGGATGATGGGTGATTTGGGTCTTGGTGTGAATTAGGATGGTGGGTGAATGGGTCTTGGTGTGAGTTAGGATGATGGGTGAATGGGTCTTGGTGTGAGTTAGGATGTTGGGTGAATGGGGCTTGGTGTGAGTTAGGATGTTGTGTGAATGGGGCTTGGTGTGAGTTAGGATGATGGGTGAATGGGCTTGGTGTGAGTTAGGATGATGGGAGAATGGAGCTTGGTGTCAGTTAGGATGATTGATGAATGGGTCTTGGTATGAGTCAGGATTATGGGTAAATGTGGTTTGGTGTGTGTTAGGATGATGGGTGAATGGGGTTTGGTGTGAGTTAGGATGCTGGGTGAATGGGGCTTAGTGCAAGTTAGAATGATGGGTGAATGGGTCTGGGTATGAGTTAGGATGATGGGTGAATGCGTCTGGGTGCGAGTTCGGACGATGGGTGAATTGGGTCTTGGTGTGGGTTCGGATGACGGGTCAATGTGGTTTGGTTTGAGTTAGCATCATGGGTGAATGGGTCTTTGTGTGAGTTAGGATGATGGGTGAATGGGTCTGGGTGTGAGTAATGATGATGGGTGAATGCGTCTGGGTGTGAGTTCGGACGATGGGTGAATTGGGTCTTGGTGTGAGTTAGGATGTTGGGTGAATGGGGCTTGGTGTGAGTTAGGATGTTGGGTGAATGGGGTTTGGTGTGAGTTAGGATGATGGGTGAATGGGCTTGGTGTGAGTTAGGATGATGGGAGAATGGAGCTTGGTGTGAGTTAGGATGATGGATGAATGGGTCTTGGTGTGAGTCAGGATTATGGGTAAATGTGGTTTGGTGTGTGTTAGTATGATGGGTGAATGGGGTTTGGTGTGAGTTAGGATGCTGGGTGAATGGGGCTTAGTGCAAGTTAGGATGATGGGAGAATGGAGCTTGGTGTGAGTCAGGATTATGGGTAAATGTGGCTTGGTGTGAGTTAGAATGATGAGTGAATTGGGTCTTGGTGTGAGTTAGGATGATGGGTGAATGGGGCTTGGTGTGAGTTAGGATGATGAGTGAATGGGGCTTAGTGCAAGTTAGGATGATGGGTGAATGGGTCTGGGTGTGAGTTAGGATGATGGGTGAATGCGTCTGTGTGTGAGTTCGGAAGATGGGTGAAGTGGGTCTTGGTGTGAGTTCGGATGATGGGTCAATGTGGTTTGGTGTGAGTTAGCATGGTGGCTGAACGGGTCTTGGTGTGAGTTAGGATAATGGGTGAATGGGTCTGGGTGTGAGTAACGATGATGCGTGACTGGGCCTTGGTGTGAGTTAGGGTGATGGGTGAATGGGTTTTGGTGTGAGTAAGGATGATCGTTGAATGGGCCTTGGTGTGTGTTAGGATGATGGTGGAATGGGTCTTGGTGTGAGTTAGTATGATGGGCGACTGGGGCTTGGTGTGTGTTAGGATGATGGTTGAATGGGTCTTGGTGTGAGTTAGGATGATTGGTGAATGGGGCTTAGTGCGTGTTAGGTTGATGAGTGAATGGGGCTTGGTCTGAGTTAGGATGACGGGTGAATGGGTCTTGGTGTGAGTAATGATGATGGGTGAATGGGTCTTGTGTGTAAGTTAGGATGATGGGTGAATGGGTCTGGGTGTAAGTTAGGATGAAAGGCGACTGGGGCCTGGTGTGAGTTAGGTTGATGGGTGAATGGGTCTTATGGAGTGAGTTAGGATGATGGGCGACTGGGGCCTGGTGTGAGTTAGGATGATCGGCGACTGTGGCCTGGTGTGAGTTAGGATGATGGGTGAGTTGGGTTTTGGTTGAGTAAGGATGATGGGTGAATGGGGCTTTGTGTGAATTTGGATGACAGGTGAATGGGGCTTTATGTGAGTTTTTATGCTACGTGGTTGGGGCTTTGTGTGAATTAGGATGATGTGTGAATCGGTCTTGGTGTGAGTTAGCATGATGGGTGAATGGCTCCTGGTGTGCTTTCGGATGATGGGTGAAGGTGTCTTGGTGTGAGCTAGAATGGTGGGTGAATGGGTTTAGTGTTAGGATGACGGGTGAATGGGGGTTAGTGTGAGTTAGGATGATGGGTGAATGGGTCTTAGTGTGAGTTAGGATGATGGGTGAATGGGGGTGGGTGTGAGTTAGGATGATGGGTGAATGGGGGATAGTGTGAGTTAGGATGGTGGGTGAATGGGTCTTGGTGTGCGTTAGGATGTGAACTCTCGCGTTTTGGATGAGTTCAAGCTCTCAAAAATGCAAGTTATGAGGCCGGATCAGAAGACCAATAGATAGTCAAGTCTTGAGGCAGCAAAGGCAAGTATGAGGGTTTCAGCAGCAGATGAGCTGAGACAGCGGCGGAGATGGGTGATGTTCCGGAGGTGGAAATAGGCGATCTTGGTGATGGACCAGGCAAGTGATTGGTAACTCATTTCAGGGTCAAATAGAAGGCCAAGGTTTTCAACATTCTAATTTAATCCTCAGACAGAAGCCAGGGAGAGAGAAGCATTCGGTAAGCAGGGAACGGAGTTTGTGGGGGGAGAGGACATTGGCTGAAAAATGGCGGTTGGGCAGCGTAGACATGGACTATGCCACTGATCTACAAAAAGAAAACGAACGTAGCCAGTGTGAGGTCCAGAATGGAGACTGGTTTCTCAGCGCTGCAGAGTTCTGAGCAGTGTATGACCTCAGGAGGGCCAGGAGGGCAGCGTACCGCCTCTTCACGTGGCGGACACGCCCACAAAAGCTGTCAAAATGAAGCCACGCCCACAGAAATTTCTCTCAGTGTCTTCCAATGCAATTACATCTATTTTAATATTCTGAAACTTTTCCATAAAAGTTATACTTGGACATATTTCATATATCAGCATTTTGATTTTATTAAATGTCTCCTACAAGTCATTATGCTGAACTTCGAAGGACCATGTGACATTGTCTAATGTAATGTAAACAGACGCAGGGTCTAGTGTAATACAACAAGAGGCAGGGTCCAGTGTACTATAACCAGAGACCATGTCTAATGTATTATAAACATAGATCCTGTCATGAGTGATATAAACAGAGACCGTGTCTAGTGTAATATATATATAGAAAGTGTCTAGTGTAACATAAACAGAGACAGGGTCTAGTGTAATATAAACAGAGACAGGGTCTAGTGTAATATAAACTGAGACAAGTTCTAGTGTAATAGAAACAGAGACAGAGTCGAGTATAATATAAACAGAGACAGGGTCTCGTGTAATATAAACAGAGACAGGCTCTAGTTTAATATAAACTGAGACAGAGTCTAGTGTAATATAAACAGAGAAAGGCTTTATTGTAATATAAACAGAGACAGTGTCTAGTGTAATATAAACAGAGACAGCGTCCAGTTTAATATAAGCAGAGACAGGGTCTCGTGCAAAATAAACAGAGACAGGGACGAGTGTAATATAAACAGAGACAGGGTCTAGTGAAATATAAACAGAGACAGGGCCCAGTGTAATATAAACAGAGACAGTGTCTAGTGTACTATTAACAGAGAGGGTCTAGTGTAATATAAACGGAGAAAGAGCCTCGTGTAATAGAAACAGAGACAGGGTCTAGTGTAATATAAACAAAGACAGGGTCTAGTGCATTATAAACAGAGATAGCGTCCAGTGTAATATAAACAGAGACAGGGTCTAGAGCAAAATAAACAGAGACAGGGACTAGTGCAATATAAACAGACAGGGTCGAGTGTAATATAAAAAGAGAGAGGGACTAGTGTAGTTAAAACTGAGAAAGGGACTCGTGAAATATAAACAGATACATTGTCTAGTGTAATTTTAAGAGATACACTGTCTCGTGTAATATAAACTGAGACAGAGTCCAGTGTATTATATCAGAGACCATGTCTAGTGTAATATAAACAGAGACCCTGCCTCGTGTAATATAAACAGAGACCATGTGTAGTGTAATATAATCATAGACAGTGTCTAGTGCATTGCGGCATGGGAGCTGCGACTGGATGCATACTGGAGCATTCACGATGCTCGGGACGTCGTGAATAGCATGTTAACAGATTTGGACACACCGCAGATAGAGGTTTGACAGGAAGAAACGGAATGGGTGACCAACAGGCAGAGTACAAGGCGCAGGCAGGTAGAGCAGGGTTCCCCTGTGGACATCCCCCTCTCAAACAGATACACCACTTTGAGTGCTGTTGGGGGGGATGATTTATCAGAGGAAAGCAGCAGCAGCCAACTTCCTGGCACCAGGGGTGGCTCTGCTGCACAGCACGGGAGGAAAACGAGGGGTAGATCTATAGTAATAGGGGATTCTATTGCAAGGGAAATAGATTGGCGTTTCTGCGGTCACAAACGAGACTCCAGTGTGGTGTGTTGCCTCCCTGGTGCAAGGGTCAAGGATGTCTCAGAGCGGCTGCAGAACATCTTGGATGGGAAGGGTGAACAGCCAGTTGTCGTGGTGCACATAGGCACCAACAACATAGGTAAAAAGCGGGATGAGGTCCTAAAAGCGAAATATAGGGAGTTAGGAGGTAAATTAAAAAATAGGACCTCAAAGGTCGTAATCTCAGGATTGCTACCAGTGCCACGTGCTAGTGAGTGTAGAAATAGAAGGATATTTCAGATGAATACGCGGCTAGGGGAATGGTGAAATGGGGAGGGATTCAAGTTCCTGGGACATTGGAACTGATTCTAGGGGAGGTGGGAACAGTTCAAACCGGACGGGTTGCACCTGGGCAGGGCTGGAACCGATGTCCTAAGGGGTGCATTTCCTACTGCTCTGGGGGAGGGTTTAAACTAAAATGGCAGGGGGTTGGGAACCTGAGCAGGGAGACAGAGGAAAGGGAAACAAGGATTAAAGCAAAAGATAGGAAGGAGAAAAACAAAAGTGGCAGTCAGAGAAATCAACGCTTTAAATCAAGCGTGGCCACAGTAAGTAATAATTCTAATAGGTCGAAGAGCATTTAAAAAAACAAGCCTGAAGGCTTTGTGTCTTAATGCGAGGAGCATTCGTAATAAGGTGGATGAATTGGCTGCGCAATTAGAGGTAAATGAATATGATTTGGTTGGGATTACGGAAACGTGGCACAAGGATGGCCAAGGTTGGGAATTCAACATCCAGGGGTATTCGATATTCAGGAAAGATATGCAAGAATGAAATGGAGGTGGGGTAGCATTATTGGTTAAAGAAGGGATTAACACAATTGTAAGGAAGGATATTAGCTCTGATGACGTGGAATCTGTATGGGTAGAATTGAGAAATACTAAAGGGCATAAAACGTTAGTGGGAGTGGTATATAGATGGCCAAACAGTAAGGCGGAGGTTGGGGATGGCATTAAAAGAGAAATTAAAGAAGCATGCAATATGGGCACAGCAGTCATCATGGGTGACTTTAATCTACATATAGGTTGGGCTAACCAAATTAGTAACAATATTGTGGAGGAGGAATTTCTGGAGTGTTTATGGGATGGTTTCTGGACCAATATGTTGAGGAACCAACCAGGCATCAGGCCATCTTAGACTGGGTATTATGTAACGAGAAAGGATTAATTAGCAATCTTGTTGTACGAGGCCCCTTGGGTCGGAGTGGTCATAATATGATCGAATTCTTCATTAAGATGGAGAATGCAGTAGTTGACTCAGAGATTAGGGTCCTCAATTTAAATAAAGGAAACTATGATGGTCTGAGGAGCGAGTTGGGTAGGATTGATTGGGGAATGTCACTCAAAGGGTTGATGGTGGATAGGCAATGGCAAACATTCAAAGACTGAATGGATGAACTACAGAATTTGTTCATCCCAGTTTGGCATAAAAATAAAACAAAAAAGGAGACTCAACCGTGGCTAATAAGGGAAATTAGGGATAGCATAAAAGCCAAGGGGAGGACATATAAATTGGCCAGAGAAAGCAATAATCCTGAGGATTGGGTGCAGTTTAGGATTCAACAAAGGAGGACAAAGGGATTAATTAAGAAGTGGAAAATAGAATACGAGAGTAAGCTTACAGGGAACATAAAAACTGACTGTAAAAGCTTTTATAGATATGTGAAGAGAAACAGATTGGTGAAGCCAAGCGTAGGTCCCTTGCAGTCAGAATCAGGGGAATTCACAATGGGGAACAAAGAAATGGCATTCCAACTAAATACATATTTTGGTTCTGTCTTCACAAAGGAGGACACGAATAACCTCCCAGAGAGGCCGGGGAACATAGGGTCTGATGAAAGAGTAGAACTGAAAGTATTCAGTGTTTGTAGGGAAATGGTGTTAGGAAAATTGATGGGACTGAAGGCCGATAAATCCCCAGGGCCTGATAATCTACATCCTAGCGTACTTAAGGAAGTGGCCCTAGAAATAGTAGATGCATTGCTGGTCATCTTCCAGAACTCAATAGACTCTGGAAGAGTACCCATGGTTTGGAGGGTAGCTAATGTTACCCCATTATTCAAAAAAGGTGGTGGAGAAAAAGTGGGGAATTATAGACCAGTATGCCTGAAATCGGTAGTGGGGAAAATGCAAGAGTCCATTATAAAAGATGTAATAGCAGAGCACTTGGAAAGCAGTGATGGATCGGACAAATTCAGCATGGATTTACAAAAGGTAAATCGTGCTTGACTAAACCACTGGAATTTTTTTAGGATGTAACTGGTAAATAGATAAGGGAGAACCGGTGGATGTGGTGTATTTGGACTTTCAGAAGGCTTTCGATAAGTCCCACATAAGAGATTTGCGTGCAAAATTAAGGCACGTGGGATTGGGGGTAAGGTATTGACTTGGATAGAGAACTGGTTGGTGGATAAAAAGCAAAGTGTTGAAATAAACGGGTCATTTTCCGAGTGGCAAGCAGTGACTAGTGGGACACTGCAAGGATCGGTCCTAGGGCCCCAGCTGTTCACAATATATATTAATGATCTGGTCGAGGGAATTGGATGTAATACCTCCAAATTTGCAGAAGACACAAAGCTCGGTGGGAGGGTATGCTGTGAGGAGGATGCCGTGAAACTCCATTACGATTTGGACAGGTTGGGTGATTGGGCAGAAACATGGCAAATGCACGATAATGTGGATAAATGCGAGGTTGTCCACTTTGGTGGCAAAAACAGGAAGACAGACTATTATATGAATCGTAACAGATTAGGAGAAGGGGAAGTGCATAGAGACCTGGGTGTTCTTGTGCACCAGTCGCTGAAGGTAAGCATGCAGGTGCAGCAGGCTGTTAAGAAGGTAAATGGTATGTTGGCCTTCGTAGCAAGAGGGTTCGAGTACAGCAATAAGGATGTCTTGCTGCAGTTGTACAGCGCCTTGGTGATACCGCACCTTTAGTATTGTGTGCAGTTTCAGTCACCTTATCTGAGGAAGGACGTTCTTGCCATGGAAGGAGTGCAGTGAAGATTCACCAGGCTGATACCTGGGATGGCAGGAATGACGTATGAGGAGAGATTGTGTCGATTGGGCTTGTACTCACTGGAGTTTAAAAGATTGAGAAGGGATCTCCTCGAAACCTATACAATTCTGTAAGGCCGGGACAGACTAGATGCAGGAAGGATGTTCCTGATTGCCGGTGAGTCCAGAACCAGGGGTCATAGTCTAAGGATAAGGGGTAAGCCATTTACGACTGAAATGAGGAGGAATTTCTTCACCCAGAGACTGGTGAACCTCTGGAATTCTCTGCCACAGAGGACGGTGGGGGCCAGTTCATTAAATATATTCAAGAAGGAGTTGGATATATTTCTTAAGGCTAAAGGGATCACGGGATATGGGGAGAAGGCAGGGACAGGGAACTGAATTTGGATGATCAGCCATGATCTCATTGAATGGCGGAGCAGGCTCGAGGGGCTGAATGGCCTACTCCTGCTCCTATCCTCTATGTTTCTATGTTGCTATAAACAGGGACAGGGTCTAGTGTAATATAAACAGAGACAGCGCCTAATGTAATATACAATGGGATAGGTTCTGGTGGAATATAAACAGAGACAGGGCCTATTGTATTTAATGCAGAGACAGGATCTCGTGAAATATTTACTCAGACAGGGTCCAGTGTAATATAAACAGAGACAGGGTCTAGTGTAATATCAACAGTGATAGGGTCTAGTGTAATATAAACAGAGACAGTGTCCAGTGTAATATAAACAGAGACAGGTTCTAGTGTAATATAAACAGAGACAGGGTCTATTGTACTTTTAACAGAGGGAGGGCCTAGTGTAATATAATCAGAGACAGGGTCTAAAGTAATATAAACAGGGACAGGGTTTGTGTAATATACACAGAGATAGGGTCTAGTGTAATATAAATTGAGACAGAGTCTAGTGCAATATAAACAGAGAGAGAGTCGAGTGTAATATAAACAGAGACAGAGTCTAGTGTATTATAAACAGAGACAGGGTCTAGTGTAATATAAATGGAGACAGGATCTAGTGTAATCTAATATGAGAGAGCGTCGAGTGCAACATAATCAGAGACAAAGTCTACTGTAATACAAACAGAGACAGGCTCCAGTGTAATGTAAACAGAGACAATGTCTAGTGTAATATTAACAGAGACAGGATCTAGTGTAATATAAACAGAGACAGGATCTCGTGTAATATAAACAGAGACAGGGTCTAGTGTAATATAAACTGAGACAGGGTCTAATGCTAAATAAGCAGAGACAGTGTCTAGTGTAATATAAATGGAAACCCTGTCTACTGTAAACTAACCAGAGACCATGTCTAGTGTAACATAAACATAGACAGTGTCTAGTGTAATATAAACAGAGACAGGATCTAGTGTAATATATACTGAGACAGTTTCTATTGTAATATAAATAGAGACAGGTTCTATTAAGAGAGAAAGGGTCGAGTGTAATTGAAACAGAGACAGGGTCTAGTGTAATATAAACAGGGACAGTGACTAGTGTAATATAAGCAGAGACAGGCTCCAGTATAATGCAAACAGAGACAGTTTCTGGTGTAATATAAACAGAGAGAGGGTGTCGTGTAATATAAACAGAGACAGCGTCTGTTGAAATAAAAACAGAAACAGGGTCTAGTGTAATATAAACAGAGGCAGGGTCTAGTGTAATATAATCAGAGACAGGGTCTAGAGTAATATGAACAAAGACAGGCTCCAGTGTAATATAAACAGAGACAGGGTCTAGTGCAATATCAACAGTGACAGGGTCTAGTGAAATATAAACAGAGACAGTGTCTAGTGTAATATAAACAGAGACAGGGTCTATTGTACTTTAAACAGAGGGAAGGTCTGGTATAATATAAACAGTGACAGGTTCTAGAGTAATATTATCAGGGAGAGGGTGTCGTGTAATATAAACAGAGACAGCGTCTGTTGAAATAAAAACAGAAACAGGGTCTAGTGTAATATAAACAGAGGCAGGGTCTAGTGTAATATAATCAGAGACAGGGTCTAGAGTAATATAAACAGAGACAGGCTCCAGTGTAATATAAACAGAGACAGGGTCGAGTGCAATATCAACAGTGACAGGGTCTAGTGTAGTATAAACAGAGACAGTGTCTAGTGTAATATAAACAGAGACAGGGTCAAGTGTAATATAAACAGAGACAGGGTCTATTGTACTTTAAACAGAGGGAAGGTCTGGTATAATATAAACAGTGACAGGGTCTAGAGTAATATAATCAGGGAGAGGGCCTAGTGTAATATACACAGAGATAGGGTCAATGTAATACAAACTGAGACAGTCTAGTGTAATATAAACAGAGACTGGGTCTAGTGTAATATAAACACTGGGTCTAGTGTAATATAAACAGAGACAGGGTCTAGTGTAATATACACGGAGACAGGATCTAGTGTAATATAATATGAGACAGCGTCGATTGTAACATAAGCAGAGACAAAGTCTACTGTAATACAAACAGAGAGAGGATCTAGTGTAATATAAACAGAGACAGGATCTAGTGTTATATAAGCTGAGAAAGGGACTAATGAAATGTTAACAGAGACATTGTCTAGTGTAATATAAACAGATACACTGTCCAGTGTAATATCAACAGAGACAGGGTCTAGTGTATTATAAACAGAGACCCTGTCAAGAGTAATACAAACAGAGACAGCGTCTCGTGTAATATAAACTGAGACAGGGTCTAATGCAAAATAAGCAGAGACAGGGTCTAGTGTAATATAAACAAAGACCCTGTCGACTGAAAAATAATCGAGACCATGTCTAGTGTAAAATAAACATAGACAGTGTCTAGTATAATATAACTAGAGACAGTTTCTAGTGTAATATAAACAGAGACAGGGTCTAGTGTAATATAAAGAGGGAAAGGGTCAAGTGTAATATAAACAGAGACAGGGTCTAAGTTAATATAAACAGGGACAGTGCCTAGTGTAATATAGGCAGAGACAGGCTCCAGTATAATGCAAACAGAGACAGGTTCTGGTGCAATATAAACAGAGACAGTGTCTTGTGTAATATAATCAGAGACAGGGTCTAGTGTAATATAAACAGAGACAGGGTCCAATGTAATATAAACAGAAACAGGGCCTTGTGTAATATAAAAAAGAGAGGCTCTAGTGTAATATAAACAGAGACAGGGTCTATTGTAATATAAACAGAGAGAGGCTCTAGTGTAATATAAAAAGAGACAGGGTCTAGTGTAATATAAACAGAGACATGGTCTAGTGTAATATAAAGAGAGACAGGATCTAGTGTAATATAAAGAGAGACAGGATCTAGTGTAATATAAGCTGAGAAAGGGACCAATGAAATATTAACAGAGACATTGTCTAGTGTAATATAAACAGATACACTGTCTTGTGTATTATAGAGAGAGACAGGGTCTAGTGTAATATAAATGGAGACAGGATCTAGTGTAATCTAATATGAGACAGCGTCGAGTGTAACATAATCAGAGACAAAGTCTACTGTAATACAAATAGAGACAGGCTCCAGTGTAATATAAATAGAGACAGGGTCTAATGCAAAATATGCAGAGACAGTGTCTAGTGTAATATAAACAGAGACACTGTCTACTGTAAACTAACCAGAGACCATGTCTGGTGTAACATAAGCATAGACAGTGTCTAGTGTAATATAAACAGAGACAGTGTCTAGTGTAATATAAACAGAGACAGGGTCTAGTGTAATATAAACTGAGACAGTTTCTAATGTAATATAAATAGAGACAGAGTCTAGTGTAATATAAACAGAGACAATGTCTATTGTAATATAAGCAGGGACAGTGTCTAGTGTAATATAAGCAGAGACAGGCTCCAGTACAATGCAAATAGAGACAGGGGTTCTGGTGTAATATAAACAGAGAGAGGGTCTGTTGAAAATAAAACAGAAACAGGGTCTAGTGTAATATAAACAGAGACAGGGTCTAGTGTAATATAAGCAGAGACAGGGTCTAGAGTAATATAAACAGAGACAGGGTCTAGTGTAATATAAACAAAGACAGGCTCCAGTGTAATATAAACAGAGACAGGGTTTAGTGTAATATCAACAGCGACAGGGTCCAGTGTAATATAAACAGCGACAGCGTCTGGTGTAATATAAGCAGAGACAGGGTCTATTGCACTTTAAACAGAGGGAATCTCTAGTGTAATATAAACAAAGACGGGGTCTAGAGTAATATAAACAGGGACAGGGTCTAGTGTAATATACGCCGAGATAGGTTCAATGTAATATAAACTGAGACAGTCTAGTGTAATATAAACAGAGACAGAGTCTAGTGTAATATAAACAGAGACAGGGTCTAGTGTAATATAAACAGAGACAGGGTCTAGTGTAATATACATGGAGACAGGATCCAGTATAATATAATATGAGACAGCGTCGAGTGTAAAATAAGCAGAGACAAAGTCTACTGTAATACAAACAGAGAGAGGCTCCAGTGTAATATAAAAAGAGACAGGGCCTAGTGTAATATAAACAGAGGCAGGATCTAGTGTAATATAAACAGAGACAAGATCTAGTGTAATATAAGCAGAGACAGGGTCTAGTGTAATATAAACAGGGACAGTGTCGAGTGTAAAATAAGCAGAGACAGGCTCCAGTATAATGCAAACAGTGACAGGGTCTAGTGTAATATAAACAGAGACAGGGTCTAATGTAACATAAACAGAGACATTGTCTCGTCTAATATAAACAGAGACAGGATATAGTGTAATATAATATGAGACAGCATCGAGTGTAACATATCAGAGACAAAATCTACTGTAATATAAACAGAGACAGGCTCCAGTGTAATATAAACGGAGACAGGCTCTAGTGTAATATAATATGAGACAGCGTCGAACGTAACATAATCAGAGACAAAGTCTACTGTAATATAAACAGAGACAGGCTCCAGTGTAATATACAGAGAGAGAGAGTCTAGTGTAATATAAACAGAGACAGGATCTAGTGTAATATAAACAGAGACAGGATATAGTTTAATATAAGCTGAGAAAGGGACTAATGAAATGTTAACAGAGACATTGTCTAGTGTAATATAAACAGATACACTGTCTAGTGTGATATCAACAGAGACAGGGTCCAGTGTATTATAATCAGAGACCCTGTCAAGAGTAATACAAACAGAGACAGCGTCTCGTGTAATATATACTGAGACAGGGTCTAATGCAGAATAAGCAGAGACAGGGTCTAGTGTAATATAAACAAAGACCCTGTCTACTGAAAAATAACCAGAGACCATGTCTCGTGTAAAATAAACATTGACAGTGTCTAGTGTAATATAAACAGAGACAGCTTCTAGTGTAATATCAACAGAGACAGGGTCCAGTGTTATATACACAGAGACTGTTTCTAGTGTAATATAAGAAGAGACAGGGTCTAGTGTAATATAAAGAGGGAAAGGGTCAAGTGTAATATAAACAGAGACAGGGTCTAAGTTAATATAAACAGGGACCATGTCTGGTGTAATATAGGCAGAGACAGGCTCCAGTATAATATAAACAGAGACAGGGTCTAGTGTAATATACAATGGGACAGGTTCTGGTGGAATATAAACAGAGACAGGGCCTATTGTATTTAATGCAGAGACAGGATCTAGTGAAATATTTACTCAGACAGGGTCCAGTGTAACATAAACAGAGACACGGTCGAGTGTAATATAAGCAGAATCAGGGTCTAGTGTAATATAAACAGAGACAGGCTCTCGTGAAATATAAATAGAGACAGGCTCTAGTGTAATATAAACAGAGACAGCGTCCAGTGTAATATAAACAGAAACAGGGTGTAGTGCAAAATAAACAGAGACAGGGACTAGTGTACTATAAACAGAGACAGGGTCTAGTGTAATATAAACAGAGACAGGGTCTAGTGTATTATAAACAGAGACAGGGTCGAGTGTAACATAAACACAGACAGGGTCTAGTGTACTATAAACAGAGACCCTGTCTGGTGTAATATAAAAATAGACAGTGTCTAGTGTAATATAAACAGAGACAGTGTCTAGTGTAATATAAGCAGAGACAGGATCTAGTGTAATATAAACTGAGACAGGTTCTACTGTAATATAAACAGAGACAGAGTCGAGTATAATATAAACAGAGACAGGGTCTACTGTAATATAAACAGAGACAGGGCCTAGTGTAATATAAACAGAGAGGGTCTAGTGTAATATAAACTGAGAAAGGGCATAGTGCAATATAAACAGAGACAGGGTCTCGTGTAATATAAACATAGAAGATAGGAGCAGGAGTAGGCCAGTCGGCCCCTCGAGCCTGTTCCGCCATTCAATGCAATCATGGCTGATCATCCAATTTCAGTACCCAGTCCCTGCTATCTCCCCATACCCCTGGATCCCTTTAGCCTTAAGAAATATATCCAACTCTTTCTTGAATATATTTAATGAATTGGCTTCTACTGCCTTCTGTGGTAGATAATTCCACAGTTTCACCACACTCTGGGTGAACAAATTCCTCCTCATTTCTGTCCTAAATGTCCTACCCCTTACCTTAGACTGTGACCCCTGGTTCTGGACTCCCCGACCATCGGGAACATATTTCCTGCATCTAGTCTGTCCAGTCCTGTCAGAATTTTATAAGTTTCAATGAGGTCCCCTCTCATTCTTCTAAATGCCAGCGAGTACAAGCCCAATCCTCCTAATCTCTCCTCATACGTCATTCCTGCCATCCCAGTGATCAGCCTGGTGAATCTTCGCTGAACTCCTTCCATGGCAAGAACATCCTTCCTCAGGTAAGGCGACCAATACTGCACACAGTTCTCAAGATGTGGTCTCACCAAGGCCCTGCACAACTGCAGCAAGACACCCTTGTTCCTGTACTCCAACCCTCTCACTACAAAGGCCAACATACCATTAGCCTTCTTAACCACCTGCTGCACCTGCATGCTTACCTTCAGCGACTGGTGCACAAGGACACCCAGGTCTCGTTGCACTTCTCCTTCTCCCAATCTATTGCCATTCAAATAATAATCTGCCTTCCTGTTTTTGCCACCAAAGTGGATAACCTAACATTTATCCACGTTATATTGCATCTGCCATGCCTTTTCCCATCACCCAACCTGTCGAAATCATCCTGGAGTTTCTCGGCATTCTCCTCACAGCACACACGCCCACCCAGCTTGTGTCGTCTGCAAATTTGGAGATATTAAATCAAGTTCCCTTGTCTAGATCATTAATATATATTGTGAATAGCTGGGGTCAAAGGACCGATCCCTGCAGTACCCCACTAGTCACTGCCTGCCACTCAGAAAAAGAACCGTTTATTCCAACTCTTTGCTTTCTGTCTGCCAACGAGTTCTCTATCCAAGTCAATACCTTGCCCCCAATACCATGTGCCTTAACTTTACACGCTAATCTCTTATGCGGGACCTTATCAAAAGCTTTCTGAAAGTCCAAATACACCATACTCATGGTTCTCCCTTATCTATTTTACCAGTTACATCCTCAAAAAATTCCAGCAGATTAATCAAGCACTATTTACCTTTTGTAAATCCATGTTGACTTTGTCCGATCCTGTCACTCTTTTCCAAGTGCTCTGCAATTACATCTTTTATAATGGACTCCAGCATTTTCCCCACTACCATTGTCAGGCTTACCGGTCTGTGATTCCCCGTTTTCTCTCTGCCACCTTTTTGAATGGTGGGGTAACATTAGCTGCCCTCCAATCCATGGTTACTGTTTTAGATTCCATCGAATGTTGGAAGATGACCAGCAATGCATCTACTATTTCTAGGGCCACTTCCTTAAGTACCCTAGGATGTAGATTATCAGGCCCTGGGGATTTATCGGCCTTCAGTCCCATCAATTTCCCTAACACCATTTCCCTAAAAATACTGATTTATTTCAGTTCCTCCTTTTCATCAGACCCTAAGTTCCCCGACATCTCTGGGAGGTTATTTGTGTCCTCCTTTGTGAAGACAGAACCAAAATACGAACTTAATTGGTCTGCCATTTCTTTGTTCCCCATTATAAAATCTCCTGATTCTGTCTGCAAGGGAGCTACGCTTGACATCACCAATCTATTTCTCTTCACACATCTATTTAAGCTTTTACAGTCAGTTTTTATGTTCCCTGCAAGCTTACTCTCATATTCAATTTTCCCCTTCTCATTTAATCCCTTTGTCCTCCATTGTTGAATCCTAAACTGCTCCAAATCCTCAGGTTTACAGCTTTTCTGGCCAATTTATATGTCCTCTCCTCGGACCTTATGTTATCCTTAATTTCCCTTGTTAGCCATGGTTGAGTCACCTTTTTTGTTTTATTTTTTTGCCAAACTGGGATGAACAAATTCTGTTGTTCATCCATGCGGTCTTTGAATGTTTGCCATTGCCTATCCACCATCAACCCTTTGAGTGACATTCCCCAATCAATCCTACCCAATTCGCGCCTCAGACCATCATATTTTCCTTTATTTTAATTGAGGACACTAGTCTCTGAGTCAACTATTTCATTCTCCATCTTAATGAAGAATTTGATCATATTATGATCGCTCCGACCCAAGGGGTCTCGTATAACAAGATTGCTAATTAATCCTTTCTCGTTACATCATACCCAGTCTAAGATGGCCTGATCTCTGGTTGGTTCCTCGACATATTGGTCCAGGAAACCATCCCATAAACACTGCAGGAATTCCTCCTCCACAGTATTGTTACTAATTTGGTTAGCCCAATCTTTATGTCGATTAAAGTCACCCATGATGACTACTGTGCCCTTATTGCACACTTCTCGAATTTCCCTTTTAATGCCATCCCCAACTTCCGCATTACTGTTTGGAGGTCTATATACCACTCCCACTAACGTTTTCTGCTCCTTGGTATTTCTCAGCTCTATCCATACAGATTCCACATCATCAGAGCTAATATCCTTCCTTACAATTGTGTTAATCCCTTCTTTAACCAGCAATGCTACCGCACCTCCCTTTCCTTTTGCCTTTCTTTCCTGAATATTGAATACCCCTGGATGTTGAATTCCCAGCCTTGGCCACCCTGGAGCCATGTTTCCGTAATCCCAATCATATCATATCCGTTTACCTCTAATTGCACAGCTAATTCATCCACCTTATTACGAATGCTCCTCGCATTAAGACACAAGGCCTTCAGGCTTGTTTT
This sequence comes from Somniosus microcephalus, assembly GCF_052327205.1. Taxonomy (NCBI): domain Eukaryota; kingdom Metazoa; phylum Chordata; class Chondrichthyes; order Squaliformes; family Somniosidae; genus Somniosus; species Somniosus microcephalus. The sequence continues at coordinate 115,427,172 of NC_140990.1, forward strand.
TTTAACGCTCATAGACATCTTTGAATGATTATTTACTGTGGCCATGTTTGATTTAAACAGTTGCTTTCTCTGACTGCCACATTTGTTCTTCTCCTTCCCAACTTTTGCGTTTATCCTTGTTTCCCTTTCCTCTGTCCCACTGCACAGGTTCCCAACACCCTGCCATTTTACTTTAAACCCTCCACCAGATCACTAGCAAACACTCCCCCGAGGACATTGGTCCCGGCCCTGCCCAGGTGCAAACCGTCAGTTTGAACTGGTCCCACCTCCCCCAGAACAGTTTCCAATGTCCCAGGAATTTGAAACACTACCCCTGGCAACATTTCTCTAGCCACGTATTCATCAGAGACAGGCTCTAGTGTAATATAAACAGAGCCAGGAGCTAGTGTAATATAAACAGAGAAAGCGTCCAGTGTAATATAAACAGAGAAAGGGTCTAGTGCAAAATAAACAGAGACAGGGACTAGTGTAATATAAACAGACATGCTCGAGTGTAATATGAAAAGAGAGCGGGTCTTGTGTAATTAAAAACTGAGAAAGGGACTAGTGAAATGTAAACAGAGACATTGTCGAGGGCAATATAAGCAAATACACTGTCTAGTGTAATATAAAATGAGACAGAGTCTAGTGTACTATAAACAGAGACCATGTCTAATGTAATATATACAGACACCCTGTCTACTGTAATATAAACAGAGACCCTGTGTAGTGTTATATAAATATACACAGTGTCTAGTGTAATAAAAACAGAGGAAGGTCTAGTGTAATATAAACTGAGACAGGTTCTAGGGTAATCTAAAAAGAGACAGGGTCTAGTGTAATATAAACAGAGACAGGTTCTTGTGTAATATAAACAGAGACAGGGTCTAGTGTAATATAAACAGGGACAGTGTCTAGTGCAATATAAAAAGAGACAGAGTCGAGTATAATATAAACAGAAGCAGGGTATCGTGAACTATAAGCAGAGAAAGGGTCTAGTGTAATATAAAGAGAGAGAGGGTCTAATATAAACGAAACAGAGTTAGCGTCTAGTGTAATATAAACAGAGACAGGGTCTAGTGTAATATAAACTGAGACTGGGTCTAGTGTAACATAAATAGAGATAGGCTCTAGTGTAAAATAAACAGAGACAGGGTCTTGTGTAATATCAACAGTGAGAGGGTCTAGTGTAATATAAACAGAGATAGTGTCTAGAGTAATATAAACAGAGACAGAGTCTAGTGTAGTATAAACAGAGACAGGATCTAGTTTAATATTATATGAGACAGCGTCGAGTGTAACATAATCAGAGGCAAAATCTACTGTAATATAAAGAGAGACAGGCTCCAGTGTAATATAAACGGAGACAGGATCTAGTGTAATATAATATGAGAAAGCGTCGAGGGTAAAATAATCAGAGACAAAGTCTAGTGTAATATAAACAGAGACAGACTCCAGTGTAATATAAACAGAGACAGGGTCTAGTGTAATATAAACAGAGACAGGATCTAGTGTAATATAAACAGAGACAGGATCTAGTGTAATATAAGCTGAGAAAGGGACTAATGAAATGTTAACAGAGACATTGTCTCGTGTAATATAAACAGATACACTGTCTAGTGTAATATAAACAGAGACAGGTTCTAGTGTATGATAAAAAGAGACCCTGTCAAGAGTAATACAAACAGAGACAGCGTCTCGTGTAATATAAACTGAGACAGGGTCCAATGCAAAATAAGCAGAGACAGGGTCCAGTGTAATATAAACAAAGACGCTGTCTACTGTAAAAAAAACCAGAGACCATGTCTAGTGTAATATAAATATAGACAGTGTCACGTGTAATATAAACTGAGGCAGGGTCTAGTGTAATATTAACAGACACCCTGTCTACTGTAAAATAGCCAGAGACCATGTCTAGTGTAACATAAACATAGACAGTGTCTAGTGTAATATAAACAGAGACACGGTCTAGTGTAATAGAAACTGAGACAGTTCTAGTGTAATATAAAAAGAGACAGGTCTTGTGTAATATAAACAGGGACAGTGTCTAGTGCAATATAAGCAGAGACAGGCTCCAGTATAATGCAAACAGAGACAGGTTCTGGTGTAATATAAACAGAGAGAGGGTTTAGTGTAATATAAACAGAGACAGGGTCTGTTGAAATAAAAACAGAAACAGGGTCTAGTGTCATATAAACAGAGACAGGGTCTAATGTAATATAATCAGAGACAGGGTCTAGAGTAATATAAATAGAGACAGGGTCTAGTGTAATATAAACAGAGACAGGGTCTAGTGTAATATAAACAAAGACAGGCTCCAGTGTAATATAAACAGAGACATGGTCTAGTGTAATATCAACAGTGACAGGGTCTAGTGTAATATAAACAGAGACAGTGTCTAGTGTAATATAAACAGAGACAGGGCCTAGTGTAATATAATCAGAGACAGGGTCTAGAGTAATATAAACAGGGACAGGGTTTGTGTAATATACACAGAGATAGGGTCTAGTGTAATATAAATTGAGACAGAGTCTAGTGTAATATAATAAGAGACAGAGTCTAGTGTAATATAAACAGAGACAGGGTCGAGTGTAATATAAACAGAGACAGGGTCGAGTGTATTATAAACAGAGACAGGGTCTAGTGTAATATAAATGGAGACAGGATCTAGTGTAATCTAATATGAGAGAGCGTCGAGTGTAACATAATCAGAGACAAAGTCTACTGTAATACAAACAGAGACAGGCTCCAGTGTAATGTAAACAGAGACAGTGTCGAGTGTAATATTAACAGAGACAGGATCTAGTGTAATATAAACAGAGACAGGATCTCGTGTAATATAAACAGAGACAGGGTCTAGTGTAATATAAACTGAGACAGGGTCTAATGCGAAATAAGCAGAGACAGTGTCGAGTGTAATATAAACGGAAACCCTGTCTACTGTAAACTAACCAGAGACCATGTCTAGTGTAACATAAACATAGACAGTGTCTAGTGTAATATAAACAGAGACAGGATCTAGTGTAATATAAACTGAGACAGTTTCTATTGTAATATAAATAGAGACAGGTTCTAGTGTAATATAAAGAGAGAAAGGGTCTAGTGTAATTGAAACAGAGACAGGGTCTAGTGTAATATAAAAAGGGACAGTGACTAGTGTAATATAAGCAGAGACAGGCTCCAGTATAATGCAAACAGAGACAGTTTCTGGTGTAATATAAACAAAGAGAGGGTGTCCTTTAATATAAACAGAGACAGCGTCTGTTGAAATAAAAACAGAAACAGGGTCTAGTGTAATATAATCAGAGACAGGGTCTAGAGTAATATAAACAGAGACAGGGTCTAGTGTAATATAAACAGAGACAGGGTCTAGTGTAATATGAACAAAGACAGGCTCCAGTGTAATATAAACAGAGACAGGGTCTAGTGCAATATCAACAGTGACAGGGTCTAGTGTAATATAAACAGAGACAGTGTCTAGTGTAATATAAACAGAGACAGGGTCTAGTGTAATATAAACAGAGACAGGGTCTATTGTACTTTAAACAGAGGGAAGGTCTGGTATAATATAAACAGTGACAGGGTCTAGAGTAATATAATCAGGGAGAGGGTCTAGTGTAATATACACAGAGATAGGGTCAATGTAATACAAACTGAGACAGTCTAGTGTAATATAAACAGAGACTGGGTCTGGTGTAATATACACGGAGACAGGATCTAGTGTAATATAATATGAGACAGCGTCGAGTGTAACATAATCAGAGACAAAGTCTACTGTAATACAAACAGAGAGAGGATCTAGTGTAATATAAGCAGAGACAGGATCTAGTGTTATATAAGCTGAGAAAGGGACTAATGAAATGTTAACAGAGACATTGTCTAGTGTAATATAAACAGATACACTGTCTAGTGTAATATCAACAGAGACAGGGTCTAGTGTATTATAAACAGAGACCCTGTCAAGAGTAATACAAACAGAGACAGCGTCTCGTGTAATATAAACTGAGACAGGGTCTAATGCAAAATAAGCAGAGACAGGGTCTAGTGTAATATAAACAAAGACCCTGTCTACTGAAAAATAACCAGAGACCATGTCTAGTGTAAAATAAACATAGACAGTGTCTAGTATAATATAACTAGAGACAGTTTCTAGTGTAATATAAACAGAGACAGGGTCTAGTGTAATATAAAGAGGGAAAGGGTCAAGTGTAATATAAACAGAGACAGGGTCTAATTTAATATAAACAGGGACAGTGTCAAGTGTAATATAGGCACAGACAGGCTCCAGTATAATGCAAACAGAGACAGGTTCTGGTGCAATATAAACAGAGAGAGGGTGCAGTGTAATATAAAGAGAGACAGGGTCTGTAGAAATAAAAACAGAGACAGGGTCTAGTGTAATATAAACAGAGACAGTGTCTAGTGTAATATAATCAGAGACAGGGTCTAGTGTAATATAAACAGTGACAGGGTCCAATGTAATATAAACAGAAACAGGGCCTCGTGTAATATAAAAAAGACAGGCTCTAGTGTAATATAAACAGAGACAGGGTCTATTGTTATATAAACAGAGAGAGGGTCCAGTGTAATATAAACAGAGACAGGGTCTAGTGTAATATAAACAGAGACATGGTCCAGTGTAATATAAACAGAGACAGGATCTAGTGTAATATAAAGAGAGACAGGATCTAGTGTAATATTAGCTGAGAAAGGGACCAATGAAATATTAACAGAGACTTTGTCGAGTGTGATATAAACAGATACACTGTCTAGTGTATTATAGACAGAGACAGGGTCCAGTGTAATATAAACGGAGACAGGATCTAGTGTAATCAAATATGAGACAGCGTCGAGTGTAACATAATCAGAGACAAAGTCTACTGTAATACAAATAGAGACAGGCTCCAGTGTAATATAAACAGAGACAGGGTCAAATGCAAAATATGCAGAGACAGTGTCTAGTGTAATATAAACAGAGAGAGTGTCTAGTGTAATATAAACAGAGACAGGGTCTAGTGTAATATAAACTGAGACAGTTTCTAATGTAATATAAATAGAGACAGAGTCTAGTGTAATATAAACAGAGACAGGGTCTAGTGTAATATAAGCAGGGACAGTGTCTAGTGTAATATAAGCAGAGACAGGCTCCAGTATAATGCAAATAGAGACAGGTTCTGGTGTAATATAAACAGAGAGAGGGTCTGTTGAAAATAAAACAGAAACAGGGTCCAGTGTAATATAAACAGAGACAGGGTCTAGTGTAATATAATCAGAGACAGGGTCTAGAGTAATATAAACAGAGACAGGGTCTAGTGTAATATAAACAAAGACAGGCTCCAGTGTAATATAAACAGAGACAGGGTCTAGTGTAATATCAACAGCGACAGGGTCTAGTGTAATATAAACAGCGACAGTGTCTGGTGTAATATAAACAGAGACAGGGTCTATTGCACTTTAAACAGAGGGAATGTCTAGTGTAATATAAACAGAGACGGGGTCTGGAGTAATATAAACAGGGACAGGGTCCAGTGTAATATACGCCGAGATTGGTTCAATGTAATATAAACTGCGACAGTCTAGTGTAATATAAACAGAGACAGAGTCTAGTGCAATATAAACAGAGACAGGGTCTAGTGTAATATACATGGAGACAGGATCTAGTATAATATAATATGAGACAGCGTCGAGTGTAAAATAAGCAGAGACAAAGTCTACTGTAATACAAACAGAGAGGGGCTCCTGTGTAATATAAAAAGAGACAGTTCCTAGAGTAATATAAAGAGAGACAGGGGCTAGTGTAATATAAACAGGGACAGTGTCGAGTGTAAAATAAGCAGAGACAGGCTCCAGTATCATGCAAACAGTGACAGGGTCTAGTGTAATATAAACAGAGACAGGGTCTAATGTAATATAAACAGAGACATTGTCTCGTCTAATATAAACAGAGACAGGATATAGTGTAATATAATATGAGACAGCATCGGGTGTAACAGATCAGAGACAAAATCTACTGTAACATAAACAGAGACAGGCTCCAGTGTAATATAAACGGAGACAGGATCTAGTGTAATATAATATGAGACAGCGTCGAAAGTAACATAATCAGAGACAAAGTCTACTGTAATATAAACAGAGACAGGCTCCAGTGTAATATACAGAGAGAGAGGGTCTAGTGTAATATAAACAGAGACAGGATCTAGTGTAATATAAACAGAGACAGGATATAGTGTAATATAAGCTGAGAAAGGGACGAATGAAATGTTAACAGAGACATTGTCTAGTGTAATATAAACAGATACACTGTCTAGTGTGATATCAACAGAGACAGGATCCAGTGTATTATAATCAGAGACCCTGTCAAGCGGAATACAAACAGAGACAGCGTCTCGTGTAATATATACTGAGACAGGGTCTAATGCAAAATAAGCAGAGACAGGGTCTAGTGTAATATAAACAAAGACCCTGTCTACTGAAAAATAACCAGAGACCATGTCTAGTGTAAAATAAACATTGACAGTGTCAAGTGTAATATAAACAGAGACAGCTTCTAGTGTAATATAAACAGAGACAGGGTCCAGTGTTATATACACAGAGACTGTTTGTAGTGTAATATAAGAAGAGACAGGGTCGAGTGTAATATAAACAGAGATAGGGTCTAAGTTAATATAAACAGGGACCATGTCTGGTGCAATATAGGCAGAGACAGGCTCCAGTATAATGCAAACAGAGACAGGTTCTGGTGTAATATAAACAGAGACACGGTCTCGTGTAACATAAACTGAGACAGTTTCTAGTGTAATATAAAAAGAGACAGGATCTTGTGTAATATAAACAGGGACAGTGTCTAGTGTAATATAAGCAGAGACAGGCTCCAGTATAATGCAAACAGAGACAGGTTCTGGTGTAATATAAACAGAGAGAGGGTGTAGTGTAATATAAACAGAGACAGGGTCTGTTGAAATAAAAACAGAATCAGGGTCTAGTGTAATATAAACAGAGACAGGGTCTAGTGTAATATAATCAGAGACAGGGTCTAGAGTAATATAAACAGAGACAGGGTCTAGTGTAATATAAACAGAGACAGCGTCTCGTGTAATATAAACAAAGACAGGCTCCAGTGTAATATAAAGAGAGACAGGGTCTAGTTTAATGTCAAAAGTGACAGGGTCTAGTGTAATAAAAACAGAGACAGTGTCTAGTGTAATATAAACAGAGAAAGGTTCTAGTGTAATATAAACAGTGACAGGGTCGATTGTACTTTAAACAGAGGGAGGGTCTAGTGTAATATAAACAGAGACAGGGTGTAGAGTAATATAAACAGGGACAGGGTCTAGTGTAATTTACACAGAGCTAGTGTCTAGTATAATATAAACTGAGACAGAGTCTAGTGTAATATATACAGAGACAGAGTCTAGTGTAATATAAAAAGAGACAGGGTCTAGTGTAATATAAACGGAGACAGGATCGAGTATAATATAATATGAGACAGCGTCGAGTGTATCATAATCAGAGACAAAGTCTACTGTAATATAAACAGAGACAGGCTCCAGTGTAATATACAGAGAGAGAGGGTCTAGTGTAATATAAACAGAGACAGGATCTAGTGTAATATAAACAGAGACAGGATATAGTGTAATATAAGCTGAGAAAGGGTCGAATGAAATGTTAACAGAGACATTGTCTAGTGTAATATAAACAGATACACTGTCTAGTGTGATATCAACAGAGACAGGATCCAGTGTATTATAATCAGAGACCCTGTCAAGCGGAATACAAACAGAGACAGCGTCTCGTGTAATATATACTGAGACAGGGTCTAATGCAAAATAAGCAGAGACAGGGTCTAGTGTAATATAAACAAAGACCCTGTCTACTGAAAAATAACCAGAGACCATGTCTAGTGTAAAATAAACATTGACAGTGTCAAGTGTAATATAAACAGAGACAGCTTCTAGTGTAATATAAACAGAGACAGGGTCCAGTGTTATATACACAGAGACTGTTTGTAGTGTAATATAAGAAGAGACAGGGTCGAGTGTAATATAAACAGAGATAGGGTCTAAGTTAATATAAACAGGGACCATGTCTGGTGCAATATAGGCAGAGACAGGCTCCAGTATAATGCAAACAGAGACAGGTTCTGGTGTAATATAAACAGAGACACGGTCTCGTGTAACATAAACTGAGACAGTTTCTAGTGTAATATAAAAAGAGACAGGATCTTGTGTAATATAAACAGGGACAGTGTCTAGTGTAATATAAGCAGAGACAGGCTCCAGTATAATGCAAACAGAGACAGGTTCTGGTGTAATATAAACAGAGAGAGGGTGTAGTGTAATATAAACAGAGACAGGGTCTGTTGAAATAAAAACAGAATCAGGGTCTAGTGTAATATAAACAGAGACAGGGTCTAGTGTAATATAATCAGAGACAGGGTCTAGAGTAATATAAACAGAGACAGGGTCTAGTGTAATATAAACAGAGACAGCGTCTCGTGTAATATAAACAAAGACAGGCTCCAGTGTAATATAAAGAGAGACAGGGTCTAGTTTAATGTCAAAAGTGACAGGGTCTAGTGTAATAAAAACAGAGACAGTGTCTAGTGTAATATAAACAGAGAAAGGTTCTAGTGTAATATAAACAGTGACAGGGTCGATTGTACTTTAAACAGAGGGAGGGTCTAGTGTAATATAAACAGAGACAGGGTGTAGAGTAATATAAACAGGGACAGGGTCTAGTGTAATTTACACAGAGCTAGTGTCTAGTATAATATAAACTGAGACAGAGTCTAGTGTAATATATACAGAGACAGAGTCTAGTGTAATATAAAAAGAGACAGGGTCTAGTGTAATATAAACGGAGACAGGATCGAGTATAATATAATATGAGACAGCGTCGAGTGTATCATAATCAGAGACAAAGTCTACTGTAATATAAACAGAGACAGGATCTAGTGTAATATAATCAGAGACAGGATCTAGTGTAATATAAACAGAGACAGGGTCTAGTGTAATATAATATGAGACAGCGTCGAGTGCAACATAATCAGAGACAAAGTCTACTGTAATATAAATAGAGACAGGCTCCAGTGTAATATAAACGGAGACAGGATCTAGTGTAATATAACATGAGACAGCGTCGAGTGTAACATAATCAGAGACAAAGCCTACTGTAATGTAAACAGAGACAGGCTCCAGTGTAATATAAACAGAGACAGGGTCTAGTGTAATATAAACAGAGACAGGATCTAGAGTAATATAAACAGAGACAGGATCTAGTGTAATATAAGCTGAGAAAGGGACTAATGAAATGTTAACAGAGACATTGTCTAGTGTAATATAAACAGATACACTGTCTCGTGTAATATAAAAAGAGACAGGGTTTAGTGTATTATAAACAGAGTCCCTGTCAAGAGTAATACAAACAGAGACAGCGTCTCGTGTAATCTAAGCTGAGACAGGGTCTCATGCAATATAAGCAGAGACAGGCTCTAGTGTAATATAAACAAAGACCTGTCTACTGTAAAATAACCAGAGTCCATGTCTAGTGTAATATAAACATAGACAGTGTCTAGTGTAATATAAAAAATGACAGTGTCTCGTGTAATATAAACAGAGACAGGGTCTAGTGTTATATCAACAGGGACCCTGTCTACTGTAAAATAACCAGAGACCATGTCTTGTGTAACATAAACATAGACAGTGTCTAGTGTAATATAAACAGAGACAGTCTCTAGTGTAATATAAGCAGAGACAGGGTCTAGTGTAATATAAACTGAGACAGTTTCTAGTGTAATATAAACAGAGACAGGGTCTAGTGTAATATAAACAGGGACAGTGTCTAGTGTAATATAAATTGAGACAGAATCTAGTGTAATATAAATAGAGACAGAGTCTAGTGTAATACAATCAGAGACAGGGTCTAGTGTATTATAAAAAGAGACAGGGTCTATTGTAATATAAACGGAGACAGGATCTAGTGTAATCTAATATGAGAGAGCGTCGAGTGTAACATAATCAGTGACAAAATCTACTGTAATTCAATCAGAGACAGGCTCCAGTGTAATGTAAACAGAGACAGTGTCTAGTGTAATATAAACAGAGACAGGATCGAGTGTAATATAAACAGAGACAGGGTCTAATGCAAAATAAGCAGAGACAGTTTCTTGTGTAATATAAACGGAGACCCTGTCTACTGTAAACTAACCAGAGACCATGTCTAGTGTAACATAAACATAGACAGTGTCTAGTGTAATATAAACAGAGACAGGATCTAGTGTAATATAAACTGAGACAGTTTCTAGTGTAATATAAATAGAGACAGGGTCTAGTGTAATATAAAGAGAGAAAGGATCTCGTGTAATATAGCAGAGACAGGCTCTAGTGTAACATATACAGGGACAGTGACTAGTGTAATATAAACACAGACAGTGTCTAGCGTAATATAAACAGAGACAGGGTCCAGTGTTTTATAAACAGGGACCCTGTCTACTGAAAAATAACCAGAGACCATGTCTAGTGTAACATAAACATAGACAGTGTCTAGTGTAATATAAACAGAGACAGTCTCTATTGTAATATAAACAGAGTCTGGGTCTAGTGTAATATAAACTGAGACAGTTTCTAGTGTAATATAAAAAGAGCCAGTGTCTAGTCAAATATAAAGAGAGAAAGGGTCTAGTGTAATATAAACAGAGACAGGGTATAATGTAATATAAACAGGGACAGTGTCTCGTGTAATATAAGCAGAGACAGGCTCCAGTAAAATGCAAACAGAGACAGGTTCTGGTGCAATATAAACAGAGAGAGGGTTTAGTGTAATATAAACAGAGACAGGGTCTGTTGAAATAAAAACAGAAACAGGGTCTAGTGTAATATAAACAGAGACAGGGTCTAGTGTAATATAATCAGAGACAGCGTCGAGAGTAATATAAAAAGAGACAGGGTCTAGTGTGATATAAACAGAGACAGGGTCTAGTGTAATATAAACAAAGACAGGCTGCAGTGTAATATAAACAGAGACAGGGTCTCGTGTAATATCAACAGCGACAGGGTCTAGTCTAATATAAACAGAGACAGTGTCTGGTGTAATATAAACAGAGACAGGGTCTAGTGTAATATAAACAGAGACAGGGTCTAGTGTAATATAAACAGAGACAGGATCTAGTGTAATATAAACGGAGACAGGATCTAGTGTAATCTAATATGACACAGCGTCGAGTGCAACATAATCAGAGACAAAGTCTGCTGTAATATAAACAGAGACAGGCTCCAGTGTAATATAAACGGAGACAGGATCTAGTGTAATATAACATGAGACAGCGTCGAGTGTAACATAATCAGAGACAAAGTCTACTGTAATGTAAACAGAGACAGGCTCCAGTGTAATATAAACAGAGACAGGGTCTAGTGTAATATAAACAGAGACAGGATCTGGAGTAATATAAACAGAGACAGGATCTAGTGTAATATAAGCTGAGAAAGGGACTAATGAAATGTTAACAGAGACATTGTCCAGTGTAATATAAACAGATACACTGTCTAGTGTAATATAAAAAGAGACAGGGTTTAGTGTATTATAAACAGAGTCCCTGTCAAGAGTAATACAAACAGAGACAGCGTCTCGTGTAATCTAAGCTGAGACAGGGTCTAATGCAATATAAGCAGAGACAGGCTCTAGTATAATATAAACAAAGACCTGTCTACTGTAAAATAACCAGAGTCCATGTCTAGTGTAATATAAACATAGACAGTGTCTAGTGTAATATAAAAAATGACAGTGTCTCGTGTAATATAAACAGAGACAGGGTCTAGTGTTATATAAACAGGGACCCTGTCTACTGTAAAATAACCAGAGACCATGTCTAGTGTAACATAAACATAGACAGTGTCTAGTGTAATATAAACAGAGACAGTCTCTAGTGTAATATAAGCAGAGACAGGGTCTAGTGTAATATAAACTGAGACAGTTTCTTGTGTAATATAAACAGAGACAGGGTCTAGTGTCATATAAACAGGGACAGTGTCTAGTGTAATATAAGCAGAGACAGGCTCCAGTATAATGCAAACAGAGACAGGTTCTGGTGTAACATAAACAGAGAGAGGGTTTAGTGTAATATAAACAGAGACAGGGTCTGTTGAAATAAAAACAGAAACAGGGTCTACTGTAATATAAACAGAGACAGGGTCTCGTGTAATATGATCAGAGATAGGATCTAGAGTAATATATACAGAGACAGGGTCTAGTGTAATATAAACAGAGACAGGGTCTAGTGTAAGATAAACAAAGACAGGCTCCAGTGTAATATAAACAGAGACAGGGTCTAGTGTAATATCAACAGTGACAGGGTCTAGTTTAATATAAACAGAGACAGTGTCTAGTGTAATATAAAGAGAGACAGGGTCTCGTGTAATACAAAGAGAGACAGGGTCTATTGTACTTTTAACAGAGGGACGGTCTAGTGTAATATTATCAGAGACAGGATGTAGAGTAATATAAACAGAGACAGGGTCTAGTGTAATATAAACAGAGACAGGGTGCAGTGTAATATAAACAACGACAGGCTCCAGTGTAATATAAATAGAGACAGGGTCTAGTGTAAGATAAACAAAGACAGGCTCCAGTGTAATATAAACAGAGACAGGGTCTAGTGCAATATAAACAGTGACAGGGTCTAGTGTAGTATAAACAGAGACAGTGTCTAGTGTAATATAAACAGAGACAGGGTCTAGTGTAATATAAACAGAGACAGGGTCTATTGTACTTTTAACAGAGTGAGGGTCTAGTGTAATATAATCAGAGACAGGGTCTAGAGTAATATAAACAGGGACAGGGTTTGTGTAATATACACAGGGATAGGGTCTAGTGTAATATAAATTGAGACAGAATCTAGTGTAATATAAACAGAGACAGAGTCTAGTGTAATATAAACAGAGACAGGGTCTAGTGTATTATAAACAGAGACAGGGTCTCGTGTAATATAAATGGAGACAGGATCTAGTGTAATCTAATATGAGAGAGCGTCGAGTGTAACATAATCAGTGACAAAATCTACTGTAATTCAATCAGAGACAGGCTCCAGTGTAATGTAAACAGAGACAGTGTCTAGTGTAATATAAACAGAGACAGGATCTAGTGTAATATAAACAGAGACAGGATCTCGTGTAATATATACAGAGACAGGGTGTAGTGTAATATAAACAGAGACAGGGTCTAGTGTAATATAATATGAGACAGAGTCGAGTGTAAAATAATCAGAGACAAAGTCTACTGTAATACAAACAGAGAGAGGATCCAGTGTAATATAAAAAGAGACAGGGTCTAGTGAAATATAAAAAGAGGCAGGATCTAGTGTAATATAAACAGAGACAAGACCTAGTGTAATATAAACAGAGACAGGGTCTAGTGTAATATAAAGTGAGACAGGGTCTAATGCAAAATAAGCAGAGACAGGGTCTATTGTAATATAAACTGAGTCAGTTTCCAGTGTAAAATAAAAAGAGACAGTTTCTAGTGTAATATAAACAGAGACAGGGTCTAGTGTAATATAAACAGGGACAGTGTCGAGTGTAAAATAAGCAGAGACAGGCTCCAGTATAATGCAAACAGAGACATTGTCCAGTGTAATATAAACAGAGACAGGGTCGAGTGTAATATAAACAGAGACAGGGTCTAGTCTAATATAAACAGAGACAGGATCTAGTGTAATATAATATGAGACAGCATCGAGTGTAACATATCAGAGACAAGATCTACTGTAATATAAACAGAGACAGGCTCCAGTGTAATATAATCGGAGACAGGATCTTGTGTAATATAATATGAGACAGCTTCGAATGTAACATAATCAGAGACAAAGTCTACTGTAATATAAAGAGAGACAGGCTCCAGTGTAATATACAGAGAGAGAGAGTCTAGTGTAATATAAACAGAGACAGGATCTCGTGTAATATAAACAGAGACAGGATCTAGTGTAATATAAGCTGAGAAAGGGACTAACGAAATGTTAACAGAGACATTGTCTAATGTAATATAAACAGATACACTCTCTAGTGTAATATTAACAGAGACAGGGTCTCGTGTATTATAAACAGAGACCCTGTCAAAAGTAATACAAACAGAGACAGCGACTCGTGTAATATAAACTGAGACAGGTTCTACTGCAAAATAAGTAGAGACAGGGTCTAGTGTAATATGAACAAAGACCCTGTCGACTGAAAAATAACGAGGGACCATATCTCGTGTAAAATAAACATAGACAGTGTCTAGTATAATATAAACAGAGACAGTTTCTAGTGTAATACAAACAGAGACAGGGTCTAGTGTAATATAAAGAGGGAAAGGGTCAAGTGTAATATAAACAGAGACAGGGTCTCAGTTAATATAAACAGGGACAGTGTCTAGTGTAATATAGACAGAGACAGGCTCCAGTAAAATGCAAACAGAGACAGGCTCTGGTGTAATATAAACAGAGAGAGGGTGTAGTGTAATATAAACAGAGACAGGGTCTGTTGAAATAAAAACAGAGACAGGGTCTAGTGTAATATAAACAGAGACAGGGTCGAGTGTAATATAATCAGACACAGGGTCTAGTGTAATATAAACAGAGACAGGTTCCAATGTAATATAAACAGGGACAGGGTCTAGTGTAATATAAACAGAGACAGGGTCTATTGTAATATAAACAGAGAGAGGGTCTAGTGTAATATAAACAGAGACAGGGTCTAGTGTAATATAAACAGAGACATGGTCTAGTGTAATATAAACAGAGACAGGATCTAGTGTAATATAAAGAGCGACAGGATCTAGTGTAATATAAGCTGAGAAAGGGACCAATGAAATATTAACAGAGACATTGTCTAGTGTAATATAAACAGATACACAATGTCTAGTGTATTATAAACAGAGACAGGGTCTAGTGTAATATAAACGGAGACAGTGTCTAGTGTAATCTAATATGAGACAGCGTCGAGTGTAACATAATCAGAGACAAAGTCTACTGTAATACAAATAGAGACAGGCTCCAGTGTAATATAAACAGAGACAGGGTTTAATGCAAAATAAGCAGAGACAGTGTCTAGTGTAATACAAACAGAGACACTGTCTACTGTAAACTAACCAGAGACCATGTCTAGTGTAACATAAGCATAGACAGTGTCTCGTGTAATATAAGCAGAGACAGTGTCTAGTGTAATATAAACAGAGACAGGGTCTAGTGTAATATAAACTGAGACAGTTTGTAATGTAATATAAATAGAGACAGTGTCTAGTGTAATATAAAGAGAGAAAGTGTCTCGTGTAATATAAACAGAGACAGGGTCTAGTGTAATATAAGCAGGGACAGTGTCCAGTGTAATATAAGCAGAGACAGGCTCCAGTATAATGCAAACAGAGACAGGTTCTGGTGTAATAGAAACAGAGAGAGGGTCTGTTGAAAATAAAACGGAAACAGGGTCTAGTGTAATATAAACAGAGACAGGGTCTCGTGTAATATAATCAGACACAGGATCTAGAGTAATATAAACAGAGAAAGGTCTAGTGTAATATAAACAGAGACAGGGTCTAGTGTAATATAAACAAAGACAGGCTCCAGTGTAATATAAACAGAGACAGGGTCTAGTGTAATATCAACAGCGACAGGGTCTAGTGTAATATTAACAGAGACAGGGTCCAAAGTAATATAAACAGAGACAGGTTCTAGGGCAATATAAAAAAAGACAGGCTCTAGTGTAATATAAACAGAGACAGGGGCCTAGAAATTCAGCTGTTTGCGCCAGACGTTAGCGCCAGATTTCCGGCGCTATCCACTTAGCGCCCGGGCACCGCCGGATCTGCGCCTACGCCAAAATTCAGCTGGGCTTTAGCGCCAGCGCAAAGTGTTAGCGCCCGGTCAGCTGCGCGCGCATCTTATGACGTCATTCCGTCGTGCAACGCCGTTTGTGCACCCCAAACCGGAAATTCAGTGGTGCCCGGCCGATGTTGGCGTGGCGCGACTAAGAACTGTGAAATGGAACTCAACAGAGGCCCTGTGGGATTCGGGGAGCGCTAATTAAAGGGCACATCCACTCACCCATAAAAGCTAGCCATTTCGCTGCAATGACTTGACTGGTTTGGATTTCTGCACAGAGAGCAAGGCACAGAGATTACTGATTTCGGACACCTTAGGAGAGGTCTTTTTGGCTTCTAGCCAGTGCTTTGACATTTGCATCCTTGTGATTTTGCTGGTTGGAACTTTGTAATGGGGGCTGCATGGGGGGCCAACCCTCAGTTGCGACATTTTGTGCGAAGGGCTGGCATACGCTTTGAGACAGGCCCAGGCATGGCTCGACGCAGAGGGGCCATTAGGCGTCGCCAACGTAGGCCTTACCCAGTCAGGCAATACCGGGAGCAGGTCTCATATCTCACCATGACTGCGGCGCATTGTGTTACGAGGCTGCGCTTCAGAAGGGAGGTGGTTGAAGAGATCTGCCAGCGGCTTCATGCAGATTTGCAGCCACAGCTCATGTCCAGGGCGTCTCTCTCGGTGGAAGTGAAGGTCACGGTGGCTCTCAGCTTTTATGCAAGCGGCTCCTTCCAAGCCGCTGCTGGGGACATCGCGACCATCTCCCAGTTCGCCGCGCATCGCTGCATCCGACAGGTCACCGAAGCACTTTTCGCGAGGAGCCACCAATTCATCTCCTTCCCCATGACCCAACACAAGCAGGAGCAGCGTGCATTCGGATTTGCCAGGATCGCGGCCTTCCCCATGGTGCAGGGCGCCATTGACTGCACGCATGTGGCTATGCGGCCACCTATCCGCAATGCCGAGCAAGACCGCAACCGGAAGGGCTACCATTCCCTAAATGTGCAGCTGGTGTGTGACCACAGGCAGCGCATCCTAGCTGTCAATGCCCGCTTCCCAGGAAGCATCCACGATGCCTTTATCCTGCGACAGACTACTGTGGCTGACATGTTCCAGGCACAGCCTCAACCAAGGGGATGGCTTCTCGGGGACAAGGGCACCCTTTGTGCACATGGCTCATGACCCCGCTCCACGCGCCCAGGACCCCAGCGGAGCTGGCATACAACGAAAGCCATCAAGCCACAAGGAACCTAATAGAGCAAACGATAGGCGTCCTCAAGCAATGGTTCTGTTGCCTGGATCGTTCGGGCGGGTCTCTTCAGTATTCGCCGGATAGAGTCTCCCAGTTCGTCGTGGTCTGCTGCATGCTCCACAACCTGGCTATCCGCAGGACTCAGGCACTGCCACCTGACATTGGGCCACCACCTCAGGAGGAGGAGCAGGAGGACCCTGAGGAGGAGCAGAACCAGGCCAGGAGGGAGCGACAAGGTCCAAGGGCCGTCCGCCGGGGGCTTATTGCTCGACACTTCTAGGCCCCCTGTCAGGGAATGGCCTGGCCCACTGAACGCAGCCACTTCGCAAGCCTTCAGCCGGTTAACCCAACAACCACTTGAAACATGACACCTGCACATGGTGAATAAATAAACATCTTTATTTGAAAACCTCAGGGCCCTTCCCACATGGAAGAGCAAAACAGAGAAGACCCCCAAAAAACAGTAACAAACTTCTGTCACTCCCAAAACCTGGGGAGGACTAACATAACATCAGCATCCAAATGGCCTCGTCACTGGCCTAACAAAAACAAGCCCCCCCAACAACACAAAGACCCCCATAAAACAAAAACACATAATGCCCCCCAGAACAGAAGCCCCCACATCACCCAAACCCTCGGTGAACACACTCTATTGGGTGTGGCGACAGGGCGAGTGTGTGGACAGGCATCTTTTGCCCCGGCCCGTCCTGCAGCTGCGCCTTAAGCTGGGCCGTGAGGCTGTGCCGAGGCTGGGGGAAGGATCCTCAGGGCGACAAGGCGTCTCGCCAGATGCCCTTGGGGGTCGGCCTACATGAGGGCGGGCCCGGGAGGGGCCGGCTGGTGGCTGCTGCAGCTGTGGGTGGCCCTCTTCAGTGGCTGCAGGAGCTCCTTGCACCGTGGCTGGGGGAGTGGCAGGCTCGTCTGCACCAATGGGTACAAGGTGGGTGATGCCAGGCGCGCGCTGGTCGCCAGACACACGTGTACTCGGGCGGCCTGGCCAGGGAGCAAGCACGCCAAACTGTGGGTGGCCAGACCGGTGTGCGGCAGCAGGGCGGCGCCTGGCCTGGCGATGCCTCCCCACCAGTGCGAGGGTCGCAGAAGTCAGTGCCCCAACTGCGCCGGCATGTCCCCGCATCTGCAGTCCCATTGTCTGGACAGCACCTCTCAGCTGGCGACTGGTGTGCTGCGCTGCCTCGAGTTGCTCGACCCCCCTCTCATGCGCTGCCACAAGGAGCTCCACCACCCTGGCGTGCGCTGCAGCAAAATCCTCGAGGCCCCTGGCCTGGGCTTGGCCGAAAGCCACCACACTTTGAGAGAGGCTTTCAGTGGCCTGAGGCATCTGTGCCAGCACCTCCATGATTTCCACGTGGCGGCGCTCCGATGCCGCCGACATCTCGTCCAGGAGGCGCACCGGACTGGAGGGCGCCTCCACCCTCTGGCCAGAAGGCTGGCGTGCCGCCAGAGCGCTGCCGCGTGCGGCCATGCCACTGACACCAGGTTTTGCCCTCCCCTCCACCGCCTCCCCCCTCTGGGCAGAAGGGTCGCGTGCTGCCAGAGCCTTGCCGTGGGCGTCCATGCCACAGGGACCAGGTTCGGGGCTCCCCTCCCCCGCCTCCCCCTGGCTCTCTGGCACGCCAGACGTATCCCCTTCATTGGCATGTCCTGGAGCGGAGGAGGTTTCCCCCGAGGTGGCGCCTTCCTGCTGCTCCTCCACGTCCTCCTCCTCCGAGGGCCTGGCTGTGTGGGCTTCAGGGAGCACCTCCTCCTCACCAGCTGAAAGCAGGAAGGCACAAGTGTAGCTTTAGAGTGAGGACAGGCCGACAGCGAGGGAGGCCGCACTGGTGCATTATGCGCATTTATTGGCCACTGGGGAAGGATGTAGATCTGATGCGCGAGGGCAAGGATAGAGGTGCAGCCGGTCCTGTCCTTACCAGTGGGCTCCAGTATAGGGTCGGCGTCGCCGATCGCCACAGGCCCAATCACCGGGTGCCGCAGCAGTCGGGCCACCCTCTCTTCCAGAGGCGTCAGCTCCTGGAACTCGCGAGGGCCTCCACCAGTGACACGGAGGCTCCTGGCGTTCCTCGCCAGCTTGGCCTGCAAGAGAAAGGAGGGTGTCTAAGTACAGTGTGGTGCCCTGTAGCTGTGTGTGAGGCCTGCCATGGTGGAATAGCTTGCACAGTGTGGTGCCCTGTAGCTCTGTGTGAGGCCTCCCATGGTGGAATAGCTTGCACAGTGTGGTGCCCTGTAGCTCTGTGTGAGGCCTCCCATGGTGGAATAGCTTGCACAGTGTGGTGCCCTGTAGCTCTGTGTGAGGCCTCCCATGGTGGAATAGCTTGCACTGTGTGGTGCCCTGTAGCTCTGTGTGAGGCCTCCCATGGTGGAATAGCTTGCACAGTGTGGTGCCCTGTAGCTCTGTGTGAGGCCTCCCATGGTGGAATAGCTTGCACAGTGTGGTGCCCTGTAGCTCTGTGTGAGGCCTCCCATGGTGGAATAGCTTGCACAGTGTGGTGCCCTGTAGCTCTGTGTGAGGCCTCCCATGGTGGAATAGCTTGCACAGTGTGGTGCCCTGTAGCTCTGTGTGAGGCCTCCCATGGTGGAATAGCTTGCACAGTGTGGTGCCCTGTAGCTCTGTGTGAGGCCTCCCATGGTGGAATAGCTTGCATAGTGTGGTGCCCTGTAGCTCTTTGTGAGGCCTCCCATGGTGGAATAGCTTGCACAGTGTGGTGCCCTGTAGCTCTGTGTGAGGCCTCCCATGGTGGAATAGCTTGCACAGTGTGGTGCCCTGTCGCTCTGTGTGAGGCCTCCCATGGTGGAATAGCTTGAAAAGTGTGGTGCCCTGTAGCGCTGTGTGAGGCCTCCCATGGTGGAATAGCTTGCACAGTGTGGTGCCCTGTAGCTCTGTGTGAGGCCTCCCATGGTGGAATAGCTTGCACAGTGTGGTAAGTGCAGAAAGAGCTCTTGATTAACATGCAAGTGCCATTGCAGCGGCAGCAGGGCTGGCCATTAGACCTTGGATGTCCCTTTGGCCCTAATGGGAGGTGCACATGCAAGGATGAGAGGGACATTGGAAAGGGTACTCACCTTGACCAGCCGACATAGGTCGTTGTATTTCTTGCGGCACTGGTCCGCACTCCTGGGAACATCTGAGCTGGAGGAGACCCTCCGGGCAATTTTGGTCCAGGCCTCCCTGAACTGGCTCCTGGGAGCCTTCCTGCCACTAGCCGGGCAAACGACCCGCCTTCTTTTGCGCACCCCATGAAGGAGCACACCCAGCGCAAGCTCAGAGAAGCGTTCGGCTCTTTCACGGGCCCTCTCCATGTCCTCCAGGCGTTGATATGCCACACAACCACTCCTGAGGCCTATTTGCAGGGCTACAGCATGCAGGGCGTGGCTGCAGTCAAAGTTGAACCTTCCCCCTTTAAGAGCTGGCCGTCATCAGGGTGTCTGCTGACACTCACCACATGATCGCACCTGCGCTGCGCCCGGAATCGGCGTTATTAGGCTGCATCGCCGGATTAGCGCCTGAACACAGGGTTCCAACGCCTTGTGCAGCGCTCGGCCAAAAAGTTGGCCAAATCTGCTGAATTTCGGCGAGCTCGCCTGCACTTTCCGGCGGGCGCTAAATTTGACGAGCGCCCGACTTTAGCGCCGCAATAGCGTCAGAACTGAATTTCTAGGCCAGGGTCTATTGTAATATAAACAGAGACAGGGTCTAGTGTAATATAAACAGAGACATGGTCTAGTGTAATATAAACAGAGACAGGATCTAGTGTAATATAAAGAGAGACAGGATCTAGTGTAATATAAGCTGAGAAAGGGACCAATGAAATATTAACAGAGACATTGGCCTAGAATTACAGTTGCTTGCGCCAGCAGTTTGTGCCTTAAGAGAAGTGATTTTCGGGCGCTATGCGTGTAGCGCCCGGGCGCAGCGCAGATTGCGCCTCACCCCAAATTAAGTTGGGCGTTAGCGCCGGCGCAAACTTTAGCGCCTGCCCGGATGCGCGCGCAGAATATGACGTCACATCCTCGTGCAACGCCCTTTGGCCGCCCCGATTCCAAACTTCAGTCGGTCCGCCCCATTGTGCGGCTGGCGGCCAGAGCATTTGAAAAAAGGAACGCAACACAACCAGCGCGGGCCCCGGGGGGTGCAAATTAAAGGGGACGTACCCTCCAGTATAAAGCCCAGCCATTTTGCAGCAAACACACTTGTGCAACGCATTTCTGGACACACAACAAGGAGGATAGCTAACTGGTTTCAAGCAGCAACAGCTCAGGTATTTGTGGACTCAGGCCAGAGCGCTGCAAGTGGCCTTTTGGAAAATTGAGTGTTTGCCATTATTTGATGGGGGTTGCATGGGATGCCAACGCGGAGCTGCAGTGCCATGTCCGTAGGGCTCGCAGAAGCATTGTGAGAGGGGCAGCCCTGGCTAGAGGCAGAGGGGGCTGCAGGCGTCGGCCACGTAGGCCTTACCCAGTCAGGCTATACCGCCAGCAGCGCTCCTACCTAAACATGAGTGCCTTGCGATGTGTTAGAAGGCTCCGATTCCGAAAGGAGGTGAATGCACAGATCTGCCACCTGCTTCGCAGAGATCTGCGGCCAAAGCTCAGGTGCAGGACGTCTCTGTCGGTGGAAGTGAAGGTGACGGTGGCATTGAAGTTCTATGCCACCGGCTCCTTCCAATCCGCTGCTGGGGACATAGCAAACATCTCCCAGTACGGCGCGCATCGCTGCATCCGCCAGGTGACTGAAGCACTGTTCAGAAGGAGAAGCCAATTCATCTCCTTCCCCATGGCCCTGCAGAGCCAGCATCAGCGCGCCTTGGGATTTGCCAGACTTGGGGACTTCCCCTTGGTGCAGGGCGCCATTGACTGTACGCATGTGGCTTTGTTGGCCCCTCTGGAGCATGGCGAGCAGTATCGCAACTGGAAGGGCTACCATTCTCTGAATGTGCAGCTGGTGTGTGACCACAAGCAGCGCATCATGGCAGTCAATGCCAGCTTCCCAGGCAGCAGCCATGATGCCTTTTTCCTGCAGCAGAGTACTGTGCATGACATGTTCGAGGCACAGCCTCCCCCAAGAGGATGACTACTCGGGGACAAAGGCTATCCTTTGTGTACCTGGCTCATGACCCCGCTCTGCGCGCCCAGGACCGCTGCTGAAGAGGCCTACAACGAGAGCCATCAAAGCACCCGCAACATCATTGAGCAAACTATTGGGGTCCTCAAGCAGCGGTTCCGCTGCCTTGATCACTCCGGAGGAGCTCTCCGATATTCGCCGGACCGGGTCTCCCAATTTGTGGTAGTTTGCTGCATGCTACACAACCTGGCTATCCGCAGGACTCAGGCACTGCCACCTGACGTTGGAGCAGCACCTCAGGAGGAGGAGCAGGAGGAGCAGGAGGAGCAGGAGGAGGAGGAGGAGGAGCAGGAGTACGTTCCAAGGAGGGAGCGACCAGGGCCAAGGGCCGCGCGACGCCACCTTATTACACGGTACTTCTAAGCCCCCTGTCAGGGAATGCCTTGGGGCCATGAGGGAAGATGAATGCAGCCGCTCCGCTAGGCCTCAGCCGGCGAAGCCAACAACACTAAGAAGAACAACCATGGAGACTGCATGAATAAAGATAATTTTTTATTACACAAAAATGAAAACCCCTTCCCACATGCATCCCCAAAAACAATAAACGGGCCCCAAAAAAAGGCCAACAAACGACTCACTCCCACAAACTGGGGAGGAGTCACTCCACATGTTGTTCAAACCGGGCCTCAACCTCGGCCTAAGGAAAAAAAAAAGCCCTCGAACCAAACTACCATGGGCAAAAGAAAGATGGCCACCGCCATTTAAAACGAAAGTTGGCCACACCCTCTACTGAGTGGCCCGCGAGGGCGAGGCCTTGCCCATCCTTTTGCCTCCCCTGCCCGGCCTGCTGCTCCTTCGCAAACTCTGCCCAGTGGCTGCTGCGAGGCTGGGGGAAGGCGCCTGAGGCTCAGATGTCCTTGCGCCAGATGCCGCTGGGGGCCGGCCTACACGGCCTTTGGGCCTCGAGGGGCCGTCTGCTGAGTGGCACACCTGAGCCTGGCCAACATCAGCTCCAGCCACTTGCCCTTGACGCCCCAGTGGGGGAATGGCGGCGACGGATGGCGCAATGTGGGCCAGCTGGCGTCTGGGATGCGCTCGCTGGTGCTGTGGCGCGCTGGCACTCGGCCGGGCCCGCACTGCAGGATCCGCAACAATCAGCCGAGGGGCGGCTCGCTGGGATGCTCCAGCGCGGCGTCTGCCCTGGTGATGCCTGCCTGAGACAGCGCATGTGGCAGCAGTGAGTACCCCTGCTGTCCTGGTGTGTGCCCGCATCACACACGCCAGGGTCTTGATGGCATCAGTCAGCATGCGGCCACTCGCAGCAGTTGCTGCCCCGAACTCGCGCACACTGGTCGCCAGCGACTCGATGGCCTCAGGCATGCGCCCCACCACGCTCCTGAGCTCCGTTTGGTGCCGGTCCGAATCCTCGGCCATCTTATCCAGCTTCCGCGCCTCCTCCAACGTGAAGGTGTCCGGACTGGAGTCGCGACTCTCCCGCTGGGGAGGAGGGGACCGAACGAGGGGAACCTTGCCACGTTGGTGGCGGTGAGTGTGCCGAACAACAGCACTCCCCTCTGATCCTTCCCCCCTTTGGGGGGAAGGTCGCGGGCCACGCGCACGGCTCCTGGGTGGCTGGACGCCACTGGTCCCAGAAGCTGCATTCCCCTGCGACAGCTCGTCCAGGCACTCGTCCAGTGAGGACGTGTCAAGCATTTCGTCCTCTCCTGCGGGACCTGAGTGTTCCCCCTCACTGGGAGTGAGAGGGAGAGATTGGGAGTGTGAGAGAGAGAGAGATTGGGAGTGTCAGAGAGACAGATTGCGAGTGAGAGAGAGAGAGTGAGATTGGGGGTGTGAGAGAGAGAGAGACTGGGAGTGAGAGAGAGATTGGGAGTGAGAGAGAGAGATTGGGAGTGTGAGAGAGAGAGATGGGGAGTGAGAGAGAGAGAGAGATTGGGAGTGTGAGAGAGAGAGATTGGGAGTGTGAGAGAGAGATTGGGAGTGTGAGAGAGAGAGTGATTGGGAGTGTGAGAGAGAGAGATTGGGAGTGAGAGAGAGAGATTGGGAGTGTGAGAGAGAGAGTGATTGGGAGTGTGAGAGAGAGAGATTGGGAGTGAGAGAGAGAGATTGGGAGTGTGAGAGAGAGAGACTGGGAGTGTGAGGGAGAGAGATTGTGAGTGTGAGTGAGAGAGAGAGATTGGGAGTGTCAGAGAGAGAGATTGGGAGTGTGAGAGAGAGAGTGTTTGGGAGTGTGGAGAGACAGATTTTGAGTGTGAGAGAGAGAGAATGGGAGTGTGAGAGAGAGAGAGATTGGGAGTGTCAGAGAGAGAGATTGGGAGTGTGAGAGAGAGAGCGATTGGGAGTGTCAGAGAGAGAGATTGCGAGTGAGAGAGAGAGAGTGAGATTGGGGGTGTGAGCGAGAGAGATACTGGGAGTGAGAGAGAGATTGGGAGTGTGAGAGAGAGAGAGATTGGGAGTGAGAGAGAGAGATTGGGAGTGTGAGAGAGAATATAAACTGGCAGACTACCTCACGACCATCAGAGACACAAAACAGAGACAGACCCTCACCAGGTACAGACTAAGCGACCACCAACTGGAAATTGAAAAAGGCAGATACAAGAAATCCTGGCAGCCTAGAGAGAATAGAATATGCGATCAATGTCTGGCTGGCGAGGTTGAAACAGAAATGCATTTCCTCCTGAAATGCGAAAAATTCAACACATCAAGAAACATATTATTCAACAAGCTAAGCCAAACAACCCCAGATTTCAAGGAATTGGATGATCTGTCAAAATTGAGATTAGTCCTAGGAGAAGGAGACAGACCATACCTTGGGGCCAAATATGTAACAACATGTCACAACCTGAGGACTGTTTAAAATTAAGACTGTTTAAAATTAATATTGAACGTACCAAATGAAGTACAAAGACTGTTTAAAATTAATATTGTTTAAAAGTAATATTGTATGTACCCAACAAATGTCAAATCGATTGACACCGACAGAATGTGAGAAAACTGTATCTTTTTGCAATGTAAGCTTTGGCAATAAGGTTCTCTGTAAACTTTCATGCCAATAAAGCATTTGAATTGAATTGAATTGAATTGAGAGAGATGGGGAGTGAGAGAGAGAGAGAGATTGGGAGTATGAGAGAGAGAGAGATTGGGAGTGTGAGAGAGAGAGATTGGGAGTGTGAGAGAGAGAGAGATTGGGAGTGTGAGAGAGAGAGAGATTGGGAGTATGAGAGAGAGAGAGATTGGGAGTGTGAGAGAGAGAGATTGGGACTGTGAGAGACAGAGTGATTGGGAGTGTGAGAGAGAGAGAGATTGGGAGTGTGAGAGAGGGAGCCATTGGGAGTGTCAGAGAGAGAGATTGGGAGTGTGAGACAGAGAGAGGTAGGGAGTGTGAGAGAGAGAGAGATTGGAAGTGTGAGAGAGAGCGAGATTGGGAGTGTGTGAGAGAGCGAGACTGGGAGTGTGTGAGAGAGAGAGACTGGGAGTGTGAGAGAGAGAGAGACTGGGAGTGTGAGAGAGAGAGAGACTGGGAGTGTGAGAGAGAGAGAGATTGGGAGTGTGAGAGAGTGAGAGATTGGGAGTGAGAGAGAGAGAGATTGGGAGTGTGAGAGAGAGATTGGGAGTGTGAGAGAGAGAGACAGGGAGTGAGAGAGAAAGAGATTGGGAGTGTGAGAGAGAGAGATTGGGAGTGTGAGTGAGTTAGTGATTGGGAGTGTGAGAGAGAGAGAGATTGGGTTTGTGAGAGAGAGAGATTGGGTGTATGAGAGAGAGAGATTGGGAGTGTGAGAGAGAGAGAGAGATTGGGAGTGTCAGAGAGAGAGATTGGCAGTG
Source organism: Somniosus microcephalus (assembly GCF_052327205.1). Taxonomy (NCBI): domain Eukaryota; kingdom Metazoa; phylum Chordata; class Chondrichthyes; order Squaliformes; family Somniosidae; genus Somniosus; species Somniosus microcephalus. The sequence continues at coordinate 115,453,164 of NC_140990.1, forward strand.
TGAGAGAGAGAGAGATTGGGAGTGTCAGTGAGAGAGATTGGGTGTGTGAGAGAGAGATTGGGAGTGTGAGAGAGAGAGAGATTGGGTGTGTGAGAGAGAGAGAGATTGGGAGTGTGAGAGAGAGGGATTGGGAGTGTGACAGAGAGATTGGGAGTGTGAGAGAGAGAGAGAGATTGGGAGTGAGAGAGACAGAGACTGGGAGTGAGAGAGAGAGAGATTGGGGGTGTGAGAGAGAGAGATTGGGAGTGAGAGAGAGAGAGACTGGGAGTGAGAGAGAGAGAGATTGGGAGTGTGAGAGAGAGAGATTGGGAGTGTGAGAGATATGACGAAATACATCTACTCAAACAGCGGATGTGGGTCTTCGCAAGAAACCTCATAAACACTGCCAAAAGACGCAGCCCTCCCACCCCCTCTACCATTGGGAGCCCAATTGGACCAGCAATGTCCCCCACCCCCCTAAACAAAACCAACAACAGAACCGTGCTTTTATACCTGACCTAAGTCCCCCCTCTAGACCACAGACTGTAGACCAAGAACTGAGAAAGATCATGACGATGCTGAACAGCCTGATAGAAAGCCGGAGAAATTATTAATATTGTTATTTATCATTTTCATTATTGTTATCTTATCAGTATTATTACTATTATTAGATAGCTATATGTGCATACCTCATGAAATTTGTACTAAATCATCATTTAGCATTATAGAAAATAATGTTTCCACACTCATCCCACAAAATAGGTCCATTTTATTTCGTTTTTTTGAACTATATAAATGCGTTCTTTCCACATAAGCTGCTGGAATATCCAGGGCCTCCGCTCCTCAACTTTTGGGATGAAGAGTACAGACCCTGAATTCCTAAAAGCTATAATAGACATTGATATAATTGTGTTAACAGAAACATGGTGCCAAAAGGACGTGCCGACCCACTGTCCTCCAATGTACCATGAAATCATTGTGCCCTCAGTAAAGAACACTAAAACTAGCAAGGGCAGAACCTCCGGGGGAATATTGGTGTGGTATAAGGGAGAACTGGACAAACACATCTCACCGGTAAAACAGGGAAAATCACACGTATGGCTAAAACTAGATAAAAATATAGGAATAGCAAAAAAAGATGTTTACTTATGTGCGATCTACATACCTCCAATAGAATCGCCATATTTCGAAGAGGAGTTATTTGATACTCTCCACATGGAAATCAGCCATTTCCAGGCCCAAGGAAAGATGATAATATGTGGGGACCTAAATGCAAGGACCGGTTGTGAACCTGACTTCATAGACCCACAGGGAAACAACCATGTATTTGGCCAGACCCCTTTAGATGTCACACCAGCCATCGCAAATCGGAACAACCTTGATCGTGAAATAAATAAAAGCGGTCGGGAGGTAGTGCAACTCTGCCGAACCTTAGGCCTGTACATAGTTAACGGTAGGTTCAGAGGGGACTCCCTAGGGAGACTCACATACTCCTCAACTCTTGGGTCTAGTGTGGTGGACTATACAATCACTGACCTGGACCCCTGCGATATCAACTCATTCACTGTCAGGCAGCAATCCCCCCTCTCAGACCATAACCAAATAAATATGTACCTTAAACTTTCTGCCCAAACTACAGACACAAAAAAGGAACCCAGTAAGCTCCATAAAATAAACCAGACATACAGATGGGCCCCAGACAGTGGAGAAAAATTCATCACAGCACTAAAGACACCTGATCTCACAAGTAAAATATCAAAATTTAAAGAAAACCCATACGAGGTCACCAGAGATGGTGTAAACATGGCCATAGAGGATATAAATATGATCTTCCATGAGGCAGCTGTAAAAGCCGACCTTGTGAAACAGAAGAGGAAGCGTCACAAAAGACAAAATAAAAATAAGAAATGGTTTGACCACGAATGCAAAAATGCCAGAAAAGACCTGAGAAAAATATCAAACCAAAAGCATCGCCAACCAAACAATCCGGACCTACGTACTAGATACAATGAAACCCTCAAAAGATATAAACACACCATTAGGAACAAAACACAAAACTATACTCACAAAATACTCGAAGAAATTGAAAACTCCACCAACCCAAAACAATTCTGGGAAATGTGGAATAACCTGAGTACAACACAATTGCAAGCATTACCAATCCAAGATGGCGACATCTGGAGAACACATTTTGAAAACCTCTACAAAGACATCCCAATAAACGAAACAAACCCAAGTCAACATCAGGTCACAGAAAAACTCCTCACATTAGAAGCAACAATTAAAGACAGCCAAAACCCTCCAGACTCCCCAATCACATGGAAAGAACTGGCCACAAAAACAAAATCTCTCCACCTAAAGAAAGCCTGTGGCCCAGACAACATCAAAAATGAAATGCTCAAGTTCAGCAATATGGAGATGCAGGGTGCGGTACTCAAATTATTCAACATCATATTACGTTCAGGCTGTTTTCCCGATATCTGGTGCCAAGGACTAATCTCCCCCATATATAAAAGTGGAAACAAATCAGACCCAAATAACTACCGCGGCATCTGTGTCAACAGTTGTCTAGGGAAGTTATTCTGCAGTATTCTAAATAGTAGATTACTTGATTTTCTTAACAAACATAATATCCTCAGAAAAAACCAAATAGTCTTTCTTCCAAAACACCGCACCGCCGACCATATCTATACCCTTCACACCCTCATTGAAAAACATATACACCAAACAAAAAATGGGAAAATATTCGCCTGTTTCATCGACTTCAAGAAAGCCTTTGACTCTATATGGCACGAAGGGCTCTATTATAAACTTCTTCAGTGTGGAATAGGGGGCAAAGTCTATGACCTTATTAAATCAATGGATCTGAAAAACAAATGCGGGGTCAAAATTGGAGACAAACGCAACGATTTCTTTACCCAGAGAAGAGGCGTCCGGCAGGGCTGCAATTTGAGCCCGACCCTGTTCAACATATACATAAATGAATTAGCAGACATGCTGGAGCAAAGCGAGTCACCAGGTCTCTGTCTCCTGGATGGAGAAGTTGAATCCCTGTTCTATGCGGACGACCTGGTTCTGCTGTCTCCCACAGAACAGGGATTACAGCAACAACTAGACCTACTCGACAAATACTGCCAAAATTGGGCTCTAACAGTAAATCTAAAGAAAACCAACATCATGATTTTTCAAAAAAGGCCCAGATGTCAGGAAAACAAATACCAGTTTACCCTCAGTGATACCACTATAGGACACACTATGAGCTACACCTACCTTGGTCTAACTATTACAGCATCAGGGAGCTTCAGCATAGCAGTGAATGCACTAAAAGAAAAAGCCCGAAGAGCCCTATATGCAATAAAAAGAAAATTCTACAACATCCAAATCCCAATCAAAATCTGGCTAAAAATATTTGACAGCATAATCCTGCCCATTGCACTATACGGTAGTGAAGTATGGGGCCCGCTAAATCACCAAAGCTACACTAAATGGGAAAAACACACAATAGAAGCCCTACATGCAGAATTCTGCCGAAGCATCCTTCGCACCCAAAGAAAAACGCCAACAAATGCATGCAGAGCCGAACTAGGCAGATACCCACTGATAATAAACATCCAAAAACGAGCACTAAACTTCCTAAATCACCTCAAATCCAGCTCCCCAGACACCCTTCATTTGAAAGCCTTTCAGACCCAAGAGCTAAACCCAGAAAAGAGTCCCCTGAGTCAGCTGCTACTGAAAATAAGTACTCAGCCGGACCCTGACCAGCCCCAGACCAACACAGCCGTCCAAACACCAATCCGAGTGAACCAAATCATTAAACAATGCAAAGAAACCTACCTGGAACATTGGAACAAAATAACCGAAAGCCAAAGCAGATTAGAATGTTACCTGGCCCTCAAAAGAGAATATAAACTGGCAGACTACCTCACGACCATCAGAGACACAAAACAGAGACAGACCCTCACCAGGTACAGACGAAGCGACCACCAACTGGAAATTGAAAAAGGCAGATACAAGAAATCGTGGCAGCCTAGAGAGAATAGAATATGAGATCAATGTCTGGCCGGCAAGGTTGAAACAGAAATGCATTTCCTCCTAAAATGCGAAAAATTCAACACATCAAGAAACATATTATTCAACAAGCTAAGCCAAACAACCCCAGATTTCAAGGAATTGGATGAACAGTCAAAATTGAGATTAGTCCTGGGAGAAGGAGACAGACCAAACCTTGGGGCCAGATATGTAACAACATGTCACAACCTGAGGACTGTTTAAAATTAAGACTGTTTAAAATTAATATTGAACGTACCAAGTGAAGTACAAAGACTGTTTAAAATTAATATTGTTTAAAAGTAATATTGTATGTACCCAACAAATGTCAAAACGATTGACACCTACAGAATGTTGGAAAACTGTACCTTTTTGCAATGTAAGCTTTGGCAATATGGTTCTCTGTAAACTTTCATGCCAATAAAGCATTTGAATTTGAATTTGAATTTGAATTTGAGTTAGAGATTGGGAGTGTGAGAGAGAGTGAGATTGGGGGGGTGAGAGAGAGAGATTGGGAGTGTGAGAGAGAGAGAGATTGTGTGTGTGAAAGAGAGAGATTGGGAGTGTGAGTGATTTAGTGATTGGGAGTGTGAGAGAGAGAGAGATTGGGAGTGTGAGAGAGAGAGATTGGGAGTGTGCGAGAGAGAGGTTGGGAGTGTGAGAGAGAGAGAGAGATAGGGAGTGTCAGAGAGAAAGATTGGGAGTGTGAGAGAGAGAGAGATTGGGAGTGTCAGGGAGAGAGATTGGGTGTGTGAGAGAGAGATTGGGAGTGTGAGAGAGAGAGAGATTGGGAGTGTGAGAGAGAGAGAGATTGGGAGAGGGAGAGAGAGATATTGGGAGTGAGAGAGAGAGAGATTGTGGGTGTGAGAGAGAGAGATTGGGAGTGTGAGAGAGAGAGACTGGGAGTGAGAGAGAGAGAGATTGGGAGCGTGAGAGAGAGAGATTGGGAGTGTGAGTGAGTTAGACATTGGGAGTGTGAGAGAGAGAGTGAGATTGGGGGTGTGAGAGAGAGAGACTGGGGTTGTGAGAGAGAGATTGGGAGTGTGAGAGAGAGAGAGATTGGGAGTCTGAGGGAGAGAAACTGGGAGTGAGAGGGAGAGATTGGGAGTGAGAGAGAGAGAGTGTGCGTGTGATAGAGAGAGAGATTGGGAGTGTGAGAGAGAGAGATTGTGAGTGTGAGAGAGAGAGAGAGATTGGAAGTGTAAGAGAGAGAGATTGGGAGTGTGAGAGAGACAGAGATTGGGAGTGTCAGAGAGAGAGATTGGGTGTGTGAGAGAGAGATTGGGAGCGTGAGAGAGAGAGAGATTGGGTGTCTGAGAGAGAGAGAGATTGGGAGTGTGAGAGAGAGAGATTGGGAGTGTGACAGAGAGATTGGGAGTGTGAGAGAGAGAGAGATTGGGAGTGAGAGAGAGAGAGACTGCGAGTGAGAGAGAGAGAGGTTGGGAGTGTGAGAGAGAGAGTGAGATTGGGGGTGTGAGAGAAAGAGATTAGGAGTGTGAGAGAGAGAGAGATTGTGTGTGTGAGAGAGAGAGATTGGGAGTGTGAGTGAGTTAGTGATTGGGATTGTGAGAGAGAGAGAGAGATTTGGAGTCTGAGAGAGAGAGAATGGGAGTGTGAGAGAGAGAGGTTGGGAGTGTGAGAGAGAGGGAGAGATAGGGAGTGTCAGAGAGAAAGATTGGGCTTGTGAGAAAGAGAGAGATTTGGAGTGTCAGGGAGAGAGATTGGGTGTGTGAGAGAGAGATTGGGAGTGTGAGAGAGAGAGAGATTGGGAGTGTGAGAGAGAGAGAGATTGGGAGTGAGAGAGAGAGAGACTGGGAGTGAGAGAGAGAGAGATTGGGGGTGTGAGAGAGAGAGATTGGGAGTGTGAGGGAGAGAGAGTGGGAGTGAGAGAGAGAGAGATTGGGAGCGTGAGAGAGAGAGATTGGGAGTGTGAGTGAGTTAAAGATTGGGAGTGTGAGAGAGAGAGTGAGATTAGGGGTGTGAGAGAGGGAGACTGGGAGTGTGAGAGAGAGATTGGGAGTTTGAGAGAGAGAGAGATTGGGAGTCTGAGGGAGAGAGACTGGGAGTGAGAGGGAGAGATTGGGAGTGAGAGAGAGAGAGATTGTGTGTGTGATAGAGAGAGAGATTGGGAGTGTGAGAGAGAGAGATTGTGAGTGTGAGAGAGAAAGAGAGATTGGGAGTGTCAGAGAGAGAGATTGGGAGTGTGAGAGAGACAGAGATTGGGAGTGTCAGAGAGAGAGATTGGGTGTGTGAGAGAGAGATTGGGAGCGTGAGAGAGAGAGAGATTGGGTGTCTGAGAGAGAGAGAGATTGGGAGTGTGAGAGAGAGAGATTGGGAGTGCGACAGAGAGATTGGGAGTGTGAGAGAGAGAGAGATTGGGAGTGAGAGAGAGAGAGACTGGGAGTGAGAGAGAGAGATTGGGGTGTGAGAGAGAGAGATTGGGAGTGTGAGAGAGAGACTGGGAGTGTGAGAGAGAGAGAGATTGGGAGTATGAGGGAGAGAGAGATTGGGAGTGAGAGAGAGAGATTGGGAGTGTGTGAGAGAGAGATTGGGAGTGTCAGAGAGAGAGATTGGGAGTGTGAGAGAGAGATTGCGAGTGAGAGAGAGAGAGTGAGATTGGGGGTGTGAGAGAGAGAGATTGGGAGTGTGAGAGAGAGAGATTCGGTGTGTGAGAGAGAGAGTCTGTGAGTGTGAGAGAGAGATTGGGAGTGTGAGGGAGAGAGAGATTGGAAGTCTGAGGGAGAGAGATTGGAATGAGAGAGAGAGATTGGGAGTTTGAGAGAGAGAGAGATTGGGTGTGTGAGAGAGAGAGAGATTGGGAGTGTGAGAGAGAGAGAGATTGAATTGTGTGAGAGAGAGAGATTGGGAGTGAGGGAGAGAGAGACTGGGGGTGAGAGAGAGAGAGATTGGGGGTGTGAGAGAGCGAGATTGGGAGTGTGAGAGAGAGAGACTGGGAGTGTGAGAGAGAGAGAGAGATTGGGAGTGTGAGAGAGAGAGAGAGAATGGGAGTGTGAGAGAGAGAGATTGGGAGTGTGAGAGAGAGATTGGGAGTGTGAGAGAGAGAGAGACTGGGAGTGTGACAGAGAGAGAGAATATAAGTGTGAGAGAGAGAGAGATTGGGAGTGTGAGAGAGAGAGAGATTGGGAGTGTGAGAGAAAGAGAGATTGGGAGTGTGAGAGAGAGAGAGATTGGGAGTGTGAGAGAGAGAGAGATTGGGACTGAGAGAAAGAGAGAGATTGGGAGTGTGAGAGAGAGATTGAGAGTGTGAGAGAGAGAGACTGGGAGTGAGAGAGAGAGAGATTGGAAGTGTGAGATAGAGAGATTGGGAGTGTGAGGGAGAGAGATTGGGAGTGTGAGAGAGAGAGATTGGGAGTGTGAGAGAGAGAGAGAGATTGGGAGTTTCAGAGAGAGAAATAAGGAGTGTGAGTGAGAGAGAGATTGGGAGCGCCAGAGAGAGAGATTGGGTGTGTGAGAGAAAGATTGGGAGTGTGGGAGAGAGAGAGATTGGGTGTGTGAGAGAGAGGGAGATTGGGAGTGTGAGAGAGAGAGATTGGGTGTGTGACAGAGAGATTGGGAGTGTGAGAGAGAGAGAGATTGGGAGTGAGAGAGAGAGAGACTGGGAGTGAGAGAGAGAAAGATTGGGGGTGTGAGAGAGAGAGATTGGGAGTGTGAGAGAGAGAGACTGGGAGTGTGAGAGAGAGAGACTGGGAGTGAGAGCGAGAGAGATTGGGAGTGTGAGAGAGAGAGAGAGGTTGGGAGTGTGAGAGAGAGAGAGAATGTGAGTGTGAGAGAGAGAGATTGGGAGTATGAGAGAGAGATTGGGAGTGTGAGAGAGACAGAGATTGGGAGTGTCAGAGAGAGAGATTGGGTGTGTGAGAGAGAGATTGGGAGCGTGAGAGAGAGAGAGATTGGGTGTCTGAGAGAGAGAGAGATTGGGAGTGTGAGAGAGAGAGATTGGGAGTGCGACAGAGAGATTGGGAGTGTGAGAGAGAGAGATTGGGAGTGAGAGAGAGAGAGACTGGGAGTGAGAGAGAGAGATTGGGAGTGTGAGAGAGAGAGATTGGGAGTGAGAGAGAGAGAGACTGGGAGTGAGAGAGAGATATTGTGGGTGTGAGAGAGAGATTGGGAGTGTGAGAGAGAGAGACTGGGAGTGTGAGAGAGAGAGATTGGGAGTATGAGGGAGAGAGAGATTGGGAGTGTGAGAGAGAGAGTGATTGGGAGTGAGAGAGAGAGATTGGGAGTGTGAGAGAGAGAGATTGGGAGTGTGGAGAGAGAGATTGGGAGTGTGAAAGAGAGAGAATGGGAGTGTATGAGAGCGAGAGAGATTGAGAGTGTCAGAGAGATTGATTGGGAGTGTGAGAGGGAGAGATTGCGAGTGAGAGAGAGAGAGTGAGATTGGGGGTGTGAGAGAGAGAGATTGGGAGTGTGAGAGAGAGTGATTCGGTGTGTGTGAGAGAGAGAGAGAGAGACAGGCGAGAGAGAGAGCCTGGAGAAAGCAGACATGCTGAAGATGGGCTGCTGAATTTTCTTAAGGTTTTTATCTTTTAAGTGCAGAAAAAGCTACTTCTAAAAGCTAAAGTTAACTTTAGTCAAAGAGAGAATGTGAGAGAGTTCAGTTTAGTTTAGTTTAGTTGAAGTTAAGTTAAGTTAAGTTTAGATTAAGTACTAGAGCGCCAAAGGAAAAAAAAAAAACACGGAAAAAAGAAAAAAAAAAGAAAAAGCCAGCGAGATAAACCCGAATTAGCGAGGCACCGAAACAGAGCCCGAGCAGCAGCCGCAGCACGGAGCCTGAACCGCGAGAACGGAGACCGGGAGGAGCGGCCCGAACCGGGACAACAAGTAAGAGGCCTGGGGAGGGCGAACCCAAGAACGCGAGGCCCAGAGACCGCGGGATCGGAGGTCGGGAGGAGCGGCCCGGACCGGGACAGCAAGTAAGAGGCCTGGGGAGGGCGAACCCGAGAACGCGAGACCCAGAGACCGCGGGATCGGAGACCGGGAGGAGCGGCCCGAACCGGGACAGCAAATTAGAGGCCTGGGGAGGGTGAACGCGAGGCCCAGAGACCGCGGGATCGGAGACCGGGAGGAGCGGCCCGAACCGGGAAAGCGAGTAAGAGACCTGGGGAGGGTGAACCCGAGACCACGAGGCCCAGAGACCGCGAGGTCGGAGAACGGGAGGAGCGGCCCGAACCAGGACAGTGAATAAGAGGCCTGGGGAGGGTGAAGCCGAGACCACGAGGCCCAGAGACAGCGGGATCGGAGACCGGGAGACCAGGGCAGAAAGCAGCCTGGTGAGTCAAAAAACCCGGGGGCCTGAGACTGACACGACGACGCGAGGAGAGCCACCCGGAGCGCGGAGAGCAAACGAGTCCGAGGAACGGAGAGTGGACGATTTTGGAGCAAGGAGAGAGAGAGCCAGTCCGAGGCCCGGAGAGCGAGTGAGAGAGTTGGAAGAGGAAAACACCGGAGAAAAAAGTTTTACATAATTCTACCTAAGTTTCATTTTATTCAAATTTAGTTCGAAAAAAAAATAGTTTAATCTTATCTAAATTTATTTCGAAAAAAATAAAAAACCTGAAAAAAGAACAACAAACCCGCGAGAAAAAGGAATAGAAACCCGAGAGAATAGATAAACTACCCGAACCAAGAGCCTGTGAAAGAAAGAGAAAGAGAAACTTTTAAGAGCAACTATATCAAAGATGAACCCCTGACAAACTTTCAATTTTGGACCTAAAAGTGGCATAAAGTGGAACACGAAAGGAAAAAAAAAAAAAATATAAGAAAAAAAGTTATATATCTGAGACAAAAACAAACGACTACAATGAGCAGGGAAATGACATATCCTGAGCATTACACAAAAAATAAAACAAAGGAAAAATACAAGGACATAACACTAAAAAGTAACCCAGAGGTCCTCTACGTTGACTATACCATACACAGAGGGATTAAGACGAAGAACAACCTCATATTCTACACCGACTCCACTCCCTCATGGAAGGAGACTTTAAAAAAACACTACGCATACGTCTTCAGTGAAGGTATTGTCAGTGGAGGCAGACTGAAAATATGTAAAGATGGAAATCGAGATAAAGATGACCCCCTGTTAACCATAAGCTACTACATCAAAACAGGAAAGATCATGATACAGGGGAATGCAGAAAATCTGAACTCCTTCGAAAAAGATTTCCCCAGTTGAAAACTAATGCAGCCACAAAGAGGACCAATGGACAGGAGGCAATAGAGATTCGAACAGAGGATGAGGAGAGCCAAGCGGAGGAAGAAGAAGAGAGACCAGCAGAGGCAATCACCTCCCTGCCCATCTCCACACCGCCCCCCACACCTCTCAACGCAAACACAATACTGAAGGAGAGTCTGTCCAAACTAGAACTCGATTTCAACGAATACAGAGAAACACAGGCCAAGAATCTGAAGCAGGAACTCAAACAGCTGAAAACGGAAAACGAGTCCACCATCCACAAGCTGAGAAAGACCGTAGAGGAACAAAGAAATGAGATCAAAGAACTCCATACTCAGCTGAACAAAACTATGGAGGCAGTAGAAAGGCTCAGCAGGCAACACTAAACTCCTAAGGTCCAAAAACCTGATGACACAAAAACAACACACACAAGGACACAGAACCGGTCGGATGCAACCACACACGAGAACACATCAAAAGCCCCAAACCCCGCTCTTGCCACACAGTCTATCCCAGAAACCCAGCCAACAACCAGCCCTCAGTCGAGCCATGCCACGACTACGGCTACCCAGTCCTCACACACAGGAACACAAAAACCATCAGATACCCCCCCAAACGAGGACACACCGAAAGCCTCAAACCCTGCTCCTGCCACACAACATATCCCAGAAACCCAGCCAACAACCAGCCATCAGTCGAGTCTTGCCAAGACTACTGTTACCCAGTCTGAAAAACGAGCCCCTCAGGCAATCCTGCTGACCGACTCCAATGGAAAGTTTCTGGACCCCCAGAGGCTGTTCCCAGGCCATCAAGTCCTGAAAAAATGGTGCAGCAACACAGACCAAGCAATGAAGATCCTGAACAAAGAATCCCTTGGTAGCCCCAAATGGATTGTGATCCACACAGGCACGAACGACCTACGCACACTACGGGGAGACACTGCAAGGGCAATGAGCAAGATGGCGGAAAAGGCCAGCAGGGAATTCCCCGAGACACAGATCGTGATCTCCACACTACTGCCCAGAAAGGACACCCCAGCCCATATAATCCACAACGCCAACAGGGAAATCGACAAGAGATGTTCTGTCTTCCCCAACGTCTACCTGGCCCATCATCCAAACATCAACACAAGGGACCTCTATGACGAAATACATCTACTCAAACAGCGGATGTGAGTCTTCGCAAAAAACCTCATAAACACTGCCAAAAGACGCAGCCGTCCCACCCCCTCTACCATTGGGAGCCCTAACCCAAACAGGACCACCAATGCACCCCACACCCCTATACAAAACCAACAACAGAACCGTGCTTTTATACCTGACCCAAGACCCCCCTCCAGACCACAGACTGTAGGCCAAGAACTGAGAAAGATCATGACGATGATGAACAGCCTGATAGAAAGCCGGAGAGGAATGCACTAAATTATTAATATTGTTATTTATCATTATCATTATTGTTATCTTATCAGTATTATTACTATTATTAGATAGCTATATGTGCATGCCTCATGAAATTTATACTAAATCATCATTTAGCATTATAGAAAATAGTGTTTCCACACTCATCCCACAAAATAGGTCCATTTTATTTCGTTTTTTTGAACTATATAAATGCGTTCTTTCCACATAAGCTGCTGGAATATCCAGGGCCTCCGCTCCTCAACTTTTGGGATGAAGAGTGCAGACCCTGAATTCCTAAAAGCTATAAAAGACATTGATATAATTGTGTTAACAGAAACATGGTGCCAAAAGGACGTGCCGACCCACTGTCCTCCAATGTACCATGAAATCATTGTGCCCTCAGCAAAGAACACTAAAACATGCAAGGGCAGAACCTCCGGGGGAATATTGGTGTGTTATAAGGGAGAACTGGACAAACACATCTCACCGTTAAAACAGGGAAAATCACACGTATGGCTAAAACTAGATAAAAATATAGGAATAGCAAAAAAAGATGTTTACTTATGTGCGATCTACATACCTCCAATAGAATCGCCATATTTCGAAGAGGAGTTATTTGATTCTCTCCACATGGAAATCAGCCATTTCCAGGCCCAAGGAAAGGTGATAATATGTGGGGACCTAAATGCAAGGACCGGTTGTGAACCTGACTTCATAGACCCACAGGGAAACAACCATGTGTTTGGCCAGACCCCTTTAGATGTCACACCAGCCATCGCAAATCGGAACAACCTTGATCGTGAAATAAATAAAAGCGGTAGGGAGGTAGTGGAACTCTGCCGAGCCGTAGGCCTGTACATAGTTAACGGTAGGTTCAGAGGGGACTCCCTAGGGAGACTCACATACTCCTCAACTCTTGGGTCTAGTGTGGTGGACTATACAATCACTGACCTGGACCCCTGCGATATCAACTCATTCACTGTCAGGCAGCAATCCCCCCTCTCAGACCATAACCAAATAAATATGTACCTTAAACTTTCTGCCCAAACTACAGACACAAAAAAGGAACCCAGTAAGCTCCATAAAATAAACCAGACATACAGATGGGCCCCAGACAGTGGAGAAAAATTCATCACAGCACTAAAGTCATCTGATCTCACAAGTAAAATATCAAAATTTAAAGAAAACCCATACGAGATCACCAGAGATGGTGTAAACATGGCCATAGAGGATATAAATATGATCTTCCATGAGGCAGCTGTAAAAGCCGACCTTGTGAAACAGAAGAGGAAGCGTCACAAAAGACAAAATAAAAATAAGAAATGGTTTGACCACGAATGCAGAAATGCCAGAAAAGACCTGAGAAAAATATCAAACCAAAAGCATCGCCAACCAAACAATCCGGAACTACGTACTAGATACAATGAAACCCTCAAAAGATATAAACACACCATTAGGAACAAAACACAAAACTATGCCCACAAAATACTCGAAGAAATTGAAAACTCCACCAATCCAAAACAATTCTGGGAAATGTGGAATAACCTGAGTACAACACAATTGCAAGCATTACCAATCCAAGATGGCGACATCTGGAGAACACATTTTGAAAACCTCTACAAAGACATCCCAATAAACGAAACAAACCCAAGTCAACATCAGGTCACAGAAAAACTCCACACATTAGAAGCAACAATTAAAGACAACCAAAACCCTCTAGAATCCCCAATCACATGGAAAGAACTGGCCACAAAAACAAAATCTCTCCACCTAAAGAAAGCCTGTGGCCCAGACAACATCAAAAATGAAATGCTCAAGTTCAGCAATATGGAGATGCAGGGTGCGGTACTCAAATTATTCAACATCATATTACGTTCAGGCTGTTTTCCCGATATCTGGTGCCAAGGACTAATCTCCCCCATATATAAAAGTGGAAACAAATCAGACCCAATAAACTACCGCGGCATCTGTGTCAACAGTTGTCTAGGGAAGTTATTCTGCAGTATTCTAAATAGTAGATTACTTGATTTTCTTAACAAACATAATATCCTCAGAAAAAACCAAATATGCTTTCTTCCAAAACACCGCACCGCCGACCATATCTATACCCTTCACACCCTCATTGAAAAACATAAACACCAAACAAAAAATGGGAAAATATCCACCTGTTTCATCGACTTCAAGAAAGCCTTTGACTCTATATGGCACGAAGGGCTCTATTATAAACTTCTTCAGTGTGGAATAGGGGGCAAAGTCTATGACCTTATTAAATCAATGTATCTGAAAAACAAATGCGGGGTCAAAATTGGAGACAAAAGCACCGATTTCTTCACCAAGAGAAGAGGCATCCGGCAGGGCTGCAATTTGAGCCCGACCCTGTTCAACATATACATAAATGAATTAGCAGACATGCTGGAGCAAAGCGAGTCACCAGGTCTCCGTCTCCTGGATGGAGAAGTGAAATCCCTGTTCTATGCGGACGACCTGGTTCTGCTGTCTCCCACAGAACAGGGATTACAGCAACAACTAGACCTACTCGACAAATACTGCCAAAATTGGGCTCTAACAGTAAATCTAAAAAAAAAAACAACATCATGATTTTTCAAAAAAGGCCCAGATGTCAGGAAAACAAATACCAGTTTACCCTCAGTGATACCACTATAGGACACACTATGAGCTACACCTACCTTGGTCTAACTATTACAGCATCAGGGAGCTTCAGCATAGCAGTGAATGCACTAAAAGAAAAAGCCCGAAGAGCCCTATATGCAATAAAAAGAAAATTCTACAACATCCAAATCCCAATCAAAATCTGTCTCAAAATATTTGACAGCATAATCCTGCCCATTGCACTGTACGGTAGTGAAGTATGGGGCCCGCTAAATCACCAAAGCTACACTAAATGGGAAAAACACACAATAGAAACCCTACATGCAGAATTCTGCCGAAGCATCCATCGCATCCAAAGAAAAATGCCAACAAATGCATGCAGAGCCGAACTAGGCAGATACCCACTGATAATAAACATCCAAAAACGAGCACTAAACTTCCTAAATCACCTCAAATCTAGCTCCCCAGACACCCTTCATTTCAAAGCCTTTCAGACCCAAGAGCTAAACCCAGAAAAGAGTCCACTGAGTCAGCTGCTACTGAAACTAAGTACTCAGCCGGACGCTGACCAGCCCCAGACCAACACAGCCGTCCAAACACCAATCCGAGTGAACCAAATCATTAAACAATGCAAAGAAACCTACCTGGAACATTGGAACAAAATAACCGAAAGCCAAAGCAGATTAGAATGTTACCGGGCCCTAAAAAGAGAATATAAACTGGCAGACTACCTCACGACCATCAGAGACACAAAACAGAGACAGACCCTCACCAGGTACAGACTAAGCGACCACCAACTGGAAATTGAAAAAGGCAGATACAAGAAATCCTGGCAGCCTAGAGAGAATAGAATATGCGATCAATGTCTGGCCGGCGAGGTTGAAACAGAAATGCATTTCCTCCTAAAATGCGAAAAATTCAACACATCAAGAAACATATTATTCAACAAGCTAAGCCAAACAACCCCAGATTTCAAGGAATTGGATGACCTGTCAAAATTGAGATTAGTCCTGGGAGAAGGAGACAGACCATACCTTGGGGCAAATATGTAACAACATGTCACAACCTGAGGACTGTTTAAAATTAAGACTGTTTAAAATTAATATTGAACGTACCAAATGAAGTACAAAGACTGTTTAAAATTTATACTGTTTAAAAGTAACATTGTATGTACCCAACAAATGTCAAATCGATTGACACCTACAGAATGTTTGAAAATGTACCTTTTTGCGATGTAAGCTTTGGCAATATGGTTCTCTGTAAACTTTCATGCCAATAATGCATTTGAATTGAATTGAATTAAATTGAGTCTGGGAGAGTGAGAGAGAGATTGGGAGTGTGAGAGAGAGAGAGACTGGAAGTCTGAGAGAGAGAGACTGGGAGTGAGAGAGAGAGATTGGGAGTTTGAGAGAGAGAGAGATTGGGTGTGTGAGAGAGAGAGAGATTGGGAGTGTTTGAGAGAGAGAGATTGATTTGTGTGAGAGAGAGAGATTGGGAGTGAGGGAGAGAGATTGGGAGTGTGAGAGAGAGAGAGTTTGGGCGTGTGAGAGAGAGAGAGATTGGGAGTGTGAGAGAGAGAGAGATTGGGAGTGAGAGAGAGAGAGAGATTGGTCGTGTGAGAGAGAGATTGAGAGTGTGAGAGAGAGAGACTGGGAGTGAGAGAGAGAGAGATTGGAAGTGTGAGATAGAGAGATTGGGAGTGTGAGGGAGAGAGATTGTGAGTGTGAGAGAGAGAGATTGGGAGTGTGAGAGAGAGAGAGAGATTGGGAGTTTCAGAGAGAGAAATAAGGAGTGTGAGAGAGAGAGAGATTGGGAGCGCCAGAGAGAGAGATTGGGTGTGTGAGAGAGAGATTGGGAGTGTGGGAGAGAGAGAGATTGGGTGTGTGAGAGAGAGGGAGATTGGGAGTGTGAGAGAGAGAGATTGGGAGTGTGACAGAGAGATTGGGAGTGTGAGAGAGAGAGAGATTGGGAGTGAGAGAGAGAGAGACTGGGAGTGAGAGAGAAAGATTGAGGGTGTGAGAGAGAGAGATTGGGAGTGTGTGAGAGAGAGACTGGGAGTGTGAGAGAGAGAGACTAGGAGTGAGAGCGAGAGAGATTGGGAGTGTGAGAGAGAGAGAGAGATTGGGAGTGTGAGAGAGAGAGAGAATGTGAGTGTGAGAGAGAGAGATTGGGAGTATGAGAGAGAGATTGGGCGTGTGAGAGAGAGAGACTGGGAGTGTGAGAGAGAGATTGGGAGTGTAAGAGAGAGAGAGATTGGGAGTCTGAGGGAGAGAGACTGGGAGTGAGAGAGAGAGATTGGGAGTGTGAGAGAGAGATAGAGAATGGGAGTGTGAGAGAGAGAGATTGGGAGTGTGAGAGAGAGACATTGGGAGTGTGAGAGGGAGAGAGACTGGGAGTGTGAGAGAGAGAGAATGGGTGAGTGAGAGAGAGAAATTGGAAGTGTGAGAGAGAGACATTGGGAGTGTGAGAGAGAGAGACACTGGGAGTGTGAAAGAGAGAATGGTGGTGTGAGAGAGAGAGAGATTGGGAGTGTGAGAGAGAGATTTGGTGTGTGAGAGAGAGAGAGATTGGGTGTGTGAGAGATTGGGAGTGTGAGAGAGAGTTTGGGAGTGTGAGAGAGAGAGATTGGGAGTGAGAGAGAGAGAGAGAATGTGTGTGCGAGAGAGAGAGAGATTGGGAGTGTGAGAGAGAGAGATTGGGAGTGTGAGAGAGAGAGACATTGGGAGTGTCAGAGAGAGAGATTGGGAGTGTGAGAGAGAGAGATTGGGAGTGTCAGAGAGAGAGTTTGGGTGTGTGAGAGAGAGATTGGGAGCGTGAGAGAGAAAGACATTGGGTGTGTGAGAGAGAGAGAGATTGGCAGTGTGAGAGAGAGAGATTGGGAGTGTGACAGAGAGATTGGGAGTGTGAGAGAGAGAGAGATTGGGAGTGAGATAGAGAGAGACTGGGAGTGAGAGAGAGAGAGATTGGGGGTGTGAGTGAGAGAGACTGGGAGTTTGAGAGAGAGAGACTGGGAGTGTGAGAGAGAGATTGGGAGTGTGTGAGAGAGAGAGATTGGGAGTGAGAGAGAGAGAGTGAGATTGGGGGTGTGAGAGAGACAGATTGGGAGTGTGAGAGAGAGAGATTGGTTGTGTGAGCGAGAGAGAGTCTGGGAGTGTGAGAGAAAGATTGGAAGTGTGAGAGAGAGAGATTGGGAGTGTGAGGGAGAGACATTGGGAGTGTGAGAGAGAGAGAGACTGGGAGTGCGAGAGAGAGAGAATTGTAGTGTGAGAGAGAGAGAGATTGGGAGTGTGAGAGAGAGATTGGGAGTGTGACAGAGAGATTGGGAGTGTGTGTGAGAGAGAGATTTTGAGTGAGAGAGAGAGAGACTGCGGGTGAGAGAGAGAGAGATTGGGAGTGTGAGAGAAAGATAGAGAATGGGAGTGTGAGAGAGAGAGATTGGGAGTGTGAGAGAGAGACATTGGGAGTGTGAGAGGGAGAGAGACTGGGAGTGTGAGAGAGAGAGAGAATGGGAGTGTGAGAGAGAGAAATTGGGAGTGTGAGAGAGAGACATTGGGAGTGTGAGAGAGAGAGACACTGGGAGTGTGAGAGAGAGAATTGTGGTGTGAGAGAGAGAGAGATTGGGAGTGTGAGAGAGAGATTGGGAGTGTGACAGAGAGATTGGGAGTGTGTGAGAGAGAGATTGGTAGTGAGAGAGAGAGAGACTAGGGGTGAGAGAGAGAGAGATTGGGGTTGTGAGAGAGGGAGATTGGGAGTGTGAGAGAGAGAGACTGGGAGTGTGTGAGAGAGAGAGAGATTGGGAATGTGAGAGAGAGAGAGAGAATGGGAGTGTGAGAGAGTGAGATTGGAAGTGTGAGAGAGAGACATTGGGAGTGTGAGAGAGAGAGAGACTGGGAGTGTGAGAGAGAGAGAGAGAATTGTAGTGTGAGAGAGAGAGAGATTGGGAGTGAGAGAGAGAGATTGGGAGTGGGCGAGTCAGCACCTTCAGGTGAGGAGAGGGAGGGGAACCAGTGAGGGTAGCACTGAACCCAGCCAGAGTCAGCAGCTTCGGTGGAGGAGAGCATGGGGAACCAGTGAGTGTAGAACTGAGCCCAACCAGAACCAGCAGCTTCCGGGCCGGAGAGTGAAAGCAACCAGTGAATGTAGAACTGAACAAAGCCAGAGTCAGCAAATTCAGGGGAGGGGATGGAGGGGAATATCAGCGTGACTGGAAAAATCATCGAGACACACACACCCACGTGAGAGTGTTCCATGTATTGATTGTGGAAAGAGCTTTAACCAGTCGCACAGCCAGAAAAATACATCGCACCATTCATAGTGGGAAGAAACCGTACATGTGTTCTGTGTGTGGACGAGGCTTCAATGGATTTTCCAACCTGGAGAGACGCAAGGGCACCTACACCATAGAGAATCAGGGGAAATGTGGGGACTGTGGGCAGGGGTTCAATTACCAGCCCCAGCTTGAAACTCACATCGGGATGACGCCGTTCACCTGCTTCGCCTGTGGGAAAGAATTGAACAAGTCCTCCCATCGCTCACACTCCAGTATCCTCACAGGGGGCAGAAACCATTGAAATGTTCCCTCGGTGGAGAGGGATTTAGTCATGATGCCAATTGTGACACACCAGCGAGCTTACATCTGTCTGCAGGGGTTTGAATTTCGCTGATATTAATCATATCCAGGACTGTTTAGTATTCTGGACAAACTTCACGTAAATCAATTGGTCATGGGTCAGCTTCAACCTTGGCTTTGAATAGCCTGACCAGTCATTGATAAAGTTTTCATAACTTCCTTGTTTTTGTTCACTATGCCTCTATATATAAAGCCCAGGCTTCTGTCTGCTTTTTAACAGCCTTATCAACTTGTCCTGCCTCCTTCAAAGATGTGTGTCCATACACCCTCAGGTGTCTCTGTTCCTGCAGTCCCTTTAAATTGTAGCATTTATATAATACTGGTTCTCCTAATTCTTTCGGTCAAGATGCATGACTTCACGCTGCACCATTTCACCAGTCTGTCTATGTCCTCCTGAAATCTGCTACGATCCTCCTCACATTTTACAATATTTCCAAGTGTTGTTTTAGCTACAACCTTTGAAACTATGGCTCCTACACCTAAGTCCTGGTTAATAGTACATATCAAATGGAGAAGTGTCCCTAAAACCGACCCCTGGGGGACACCACCGTATACTTTCCTCTAGTCTGAAAAATAACCATTCATCACTACTCTCTGCTTTCTGTCTCTGAGCCAAGTCTGTGTCCATTCTGGCGCTGCCTGTTTAATCCCAAGTGCTTGTATATTGCAAACAATGCATTTTACTAAACACCTTTTGAAAGTCCATTTACACATCAACAGCAGTAACTTCATCAACTCTCTCCATTTAACAAATCCATGTATAACCCATGGTCTTCCAAATGATAATTAATGTTGTCGCGGATTTTGCTCACGAGAACTTTTCCTGCCACCGATATTAGGCTGACTGGCCTGCAGTTAATGGATAAATCCAATCCCTTGTTTTGAACAGCAGTGTTACATTTGCACCCTCCCATCTTTTGGCACCACTCCTGTATCCAAGCAAGGTTGAACATTTTTGGCCAGGGCATCCGCTATTTCCACCCTCCCTCCCCTCATCAATTAGGATGCATCCCATCTGGACCGAATGACTTTCTACTTTGGTCACTGTCTAACTATTCATCTAATTTTATCCTGTACAATTGCTCCATCCTCCTCTGCGACATTGGCAGACTAATCCTCTTTTGTGAAGACAGATTCAAACCAATCACATATTGTCTTAATGAATTTACATTATAAGTCAATAAGTGGTTGAAAAAATATTTTAATCAATTATGCAATTCTCTGGCATTATTAATGAATTTGTCTTTGCACTAACAAATATACACACCTCCCTAGTGACTGCACCTTGATGTGCTGGGAGGACTTGCGTGCAACCCTGACCCTGAAAGTTATGAGTACAACGAAATAAATCAAGCATTTAAAGTCATGAAAGAAAATAGCACAGAATTAAGTTGAATTCAAAACCAAAAGGCATCCCTGGAGATGAAGGAATAGCGAGCCATATATCCAGGATTACTGACAGCAATGTTAGGTGGCACAGTTAAATAGTGCAGATGGAATCAATACAAAACGCACGCCTGGAATGTAAAAAGGGCATTAAGGTGGCACTGAAAAATTTCGAGTTGAAAATGGCAACAGAAGGGAAGGTAATTAATTGTTGTTTTGTTGCATTAAGGGGAAAAGTGAAACGATGAATAAAGTGGGGCCAGTGGAAGTGTGATCTGATGAGGGCCTGATAACTGATGCTACAGACACATGATAACTGATGCTACATACACATGATGACTGATGCTACAGACACATGATAACTGATGCTGCATACACATGGTGACTGATGCTACATACACATGATGACTGATGCTACATTCACATGATGACTGATGCTACAGATACATGATAACTGATGCTACATACAAATAATGACTGATGCTGCATACACATGATAGCTGATTCTACACACACATGATAAGAGATATTATATACACATGATAACTGATGCTCCATACACATGATAACTGATTCTACACACACATTGTTGTGTATTTTGAATGTGTATTAGAATTGTCCCACATGGGATACGTAGTCATGATTTGCAGTGCATTATGGCAAATGTACTGCATTGTGTGAAGACGCACATTGTAAATAAAATGGCCGTTAACTAAACTCTCCACCCCTTTTTAATTGTTACATAGGTAAGGGTATAAAACCCCTTGAGACACAATAAAACTGGCGATGAGGACGACAGACTTGTGCATCACTTTGCACTGGAATCGGCGATGTTTAAAGTAAGAAGTTCCTGTCTTTTCTTAATGGCGCACCCGCAGTTTAGTTGCAGATGCAATCACCTCGTAAAGGTGGCGGTTCATGTGTTACACAAATAAGAAGGGGGCGAGTAACGATACAGTGAAACGAAGTGGAGGAAAACGGACTGTAAAAGTAAAATAAAAAAGTGGAGGAAAAGGACTGTAAAGAAGAAAAAAAAAGAAAACAAAATGGCTATGCTAACCGGAGCGTTTGGACCATTTGATGAAATGGCGGAGAAATGGAGTGCTTATAGAGAGCGTTTTGGATTTTTTGTGACTGCAAATGGCATTAAAGATGATGTGAAAGTGGCGATGTTCCTCAGTGTAATCGGAGCAAAAACATTTAGCTTGTTACGGAGTTTGATGCTCCCGGATAAGCCCGGCGCTAAGACATATGATCAGATTGTGGAAGTTTTGGAAACACATTTCGCACCAAAGCCGCTGCTGATTGCCGAGAGGTTCAGGTTTCACAAACGAAACCAAGGGGAGGGTGAGTCCATAGCCGAATATGTTGCAGTGCTAAAGAAGCTAACTGAGCATTGTGAGTTTGGTGAAACTCTAAATGACACTGTCCGTGATAGGTTTGTGTGTGGATTAAGATGTGAAGCAACACAGAAGCGCTTGCTCACGACTGACAAACTGATGCTTAAATCAGCAGTGGAGCTCGCTGTGTCTATGGAGTTAGCAGCTAAAGATGCACAGCTGTTGGGGGCTGCAACAAGAGTGCACAGGCTAGCAGCTACAATGGATAAGCATGCAAGGGGCGCCAGAGAGTTTTACAGATGTGGAAGGTCAGGTCATCAGACATCTGACTGCTGGTGTAAAGAACTGACCTGTCGGAAATGTGAAAAGAAAGGACACATTGAACGTGTGTGTAAAGGGCATAACAAACAATCCTACATAGAGACACACAAAAACAAACAAGAAAACACATCCAACTGGCGTTCTAAAAAGAAAAACCTACACATGGTGAAACAAGAACAGGAAGACAGTGACACAGGCTCTGATGGGGAGCTGAATCTCCATGTGTTAATGGTGAATGGAGGCTCATCAGGCTATGGAGTCACGCCACTACAAGAGGGAATTCCAGTCAAAATGGAGCTGGATACGGGGGCCGCTTTCTCCTTGATTTCAGAGAAGTTATTCAAAGTAAGCTGAACCACCTATCAATGACGCCGGCCAAGCTCATCTTAAAGACCTACACTGGGGAAACAGTCCCAATGCTGGGTAAGACGGAGGTCAAGGTGAAGCTTAATGGACAAACCGTGATGCTGCCAGTTTACATGCTCAAGGGTGACTATCCATCCCTGATGGGCAGGCCATGGTTGGAGAAAATTCATCTGGATTGTAAAAAAGTGAATGCGGTGTCAGTCGAAGAGGCGGGGCTAGCGGCAGTGTTGACAAAGCATGCAGCTGTCTTTGATGGAGAATTGGGGAGTATGAAGGGGATTCCGGTCAATCTCAAGGTGAAGCCTGACAGCCAGCCACGATTCCTGAAGGCCAGGAACGTTCCCTATGCCCTCAGACCAAAGGTGGAGGCTGACCTGGAGCGTCTGGTCAAGATAGGGGTCCTGGTGCCGGTTTCGCACAGTGAGTGGGCCACGCCCGTGGTACCAGTGATGAAGAGTGATGGCGCAGTTCGCTTATGTGGAGATTTCAAAGTAACAGTGAATCCTGTGCTCTCAGTTGAACAGCACCCCCTCCCCATCATTGAAGATCTTTTCGCGGGTCTAGCAGGTGGTCAGAAGTTTGGCAAGATTGATCTATGCCAAGCCTACTTGCAGAAGCATGTAGAAGAGGACTCACAGAAGTAACTCACCATCACCATCCACAAGGGTCTCTACAGGTAGTGCCACCTACCCTATGGTATAACGTCAGCACCAGCATTGTTTCAGCGGGCTATGGACCAGATCTTAAGCGGCATTCCAGGGGCACAATGTTATCTCAACGATGTCCTTGTCACAGGAAAGGACGACAACGAGCATCTGCAGAACCTGACGAAGACACTGGGAAGACTTGAAGAATATGGCTTACGCGTTCGCAAGGACAAATGCGAATTTTTCAAGCCATCAGTGGAGTACCTAGGCCATGTCATCGACGCGGATGGCCTGCACACAGCACCGTCGAAAGTGAAAGCCATTGCCGACGCTCCTGCACCTACAAATGTCGGTCAGCTGCGGTCATTCTTAGGTCTCCTGAACTATTGCGGAAAGTTTATTCCACAGCTGGCATCACTGTTAAAGCCATTACATGAGTTGCTGTGTCAGGGCAAGGCCTGGGCGTGGACGAAGGAGTGCAAAGCTGCATTCAAGCAAGCCAAAGCAGCTTTGACTGACCCCAGAGTGTAGATGCACTTAGACCCATCGTTGCAGATTGAGCTGGCCTGTGACACATCGCCTTATGGCGTCGGTGCGGTCGTGTCCCGCACCTTTCCCTCAGGTGAAGGGAAGATGATTGCATTTGCGTCAAGGTCCCTGAGCAAGGTGGAGGTGAAATACCCGCAGATCGAAAAAGAGGCTTTGGGCATCATCTTTGGAATCAAAAAGTTCCATCACTACTTGTTCGGAAGGAAATTCACCTTGCTGACGGATCATCGTCCTCTGACATCGATCTTTGGTCCACACACAGGAATACTCACCCTGGCAGCGTGCAGGATGCAGAGCTGGGCGCTGATGTAAAGCGCTCACAATTACAACATCAAATACCAGAGTTCAGCAGCACATGGCAATGCGGACGGATTGTCAAGACTTCTGCTGCCTGTGCCCTCTGAAGGCTGTGAGCAGAAGATTTTCTACTTTGACATGGTAAGTAGTGCCTCTGTCATGGCCTGGCAGGTCAAGAAAGAGACCAGAGTGGACCCTACACTATCCAAGGTGCTGGATCGGGTGATGCAAGGAGATGGACCACGGGTGTCAGACGCACTACCTGAGCTCCTACCTTACCTGTCAAGAGGGAAGGACATGTCTGTCACATCAGGATGCCTCCTTTGGGGCATGCAAGTGATCATACCACCAAAGCTGCAGAAACATGTCCTCAACGAGCTGCACTCAGGACATTGTGGTATTGTCCGGATGAAGGAGCTGGCACAAAGCTACTTCTGGTGGTCCGGTCTGGATCATGAAATTGAAGTTGAAGCGAAATCATGCCCATCATGCGAGACAACCAAGGATACACCAAGAGCAGCGCCACTGCATCCATGGGAATGGCCAGTGACACCATGGCAACGGATCCATCAGGACTTCGCGGGACCAGTGGTAGGAGTAATCTTCCTGGTCGTGGTGGACTCCCATTCCAAATGGCCGGAGGTTGCAGTAATGTCCACTACCACTACGGAGAAATCCATCGAGACTCTGAGAGAGATGTTCGGGCGATTTGGTCTGCTGGAGCAGATCGTAACCGACAATGGAACACAGTTTACATCCCAGGAGATGGAAGAGTTCCTCAAGGGCAATGGAATCCAGCACACGTTCTCCGCGTCTTATCATCCATCCATGAATGGATTGGCGGAGAGAGTTGTCAGAACACTGAAATGCGCATTGAAAGCGGCAAGGAGTGATGCTCCTCTAAAGCAGTGCCTGAATGCTTTCTTGCTGAAATACCGAAACACACCTCATGCTACGACTGGAGCATCTCCTGCTTACCTACTCATGGGAAGGCAGCTACGGACACGCCTTGACCTGCTGAGGCCAACGTCCACAGAAGCAGTGGTGCACGCCAATCAGCAGGATCAAGTCAGCAGACGAGCTCAGAGGTCAAAAGAATGAAACTTTTTGGTGGGGGACAAAGTCCTCGCATGTAACTACAGCACCCCAGAGCAGTGGGTCCCAGCTATGGCCATTCAAAAGATGGGCCCCGTTTCATACCGCGTCCGCACCGGAGACGATCAAACATGGAGATGGCATGTAGACCAGTTACTGCCAAGACAGTCGCCACAGGCAACCCAAGAAACAGAGGATCAAGGACCTGCTGGGGGCTCCAGCAGGGACTGGTCGTTCGACCCTTAGACGGTGGCACCATCCACTCTTGTGCCATCAAGGGAGGACGCCACGCCTGCAGGATCATGGGAGAGCCAGCCAGAGCCTGCTCCTGAGACTAGGCGTTAACCCCAAAGAGAAAGGCAGCCTCCAGAGCGCCTTAGTTACAGTTAGTGCTAACCTGTGTGCATGGGGCAGAATAATCTCCAGGGTTTGCGGAATGTAGAGGCAGTCTGCCCTCTCTTCCAAGTTATAGTCATTTTCAGTTATTCTGTTTTGTGGACATTCTACTTTAAGGGGGAGGAAATATGTTGTGTATTTTGAATGTGTATTAGAATTGTCCCACATGGGATACCGTAGTGGTGATTTGCAATGCACTATGGGAAATGTAGTGCATTGAGTGAAGAAGCACATTGTAAATAAAATGGCTGTTAACTAAACTCTCCACCCCGGAGTCCTTCTTAATTGTTATATAGGTAAGGGTATAAAACCCCTTGAGACACAATACACATGATAACAGATATTATAAGATGATAACCGATGCTCCATACACATGATAACTGATGCTACATACACATGATAACTGAAGATTATACACATGATGACTGATGCTTCAGACACATGAAAACTGATGCTGCATACACATGATGACTGATGCTGCATACACATGATCACTGATGCTACATACACATGACGACTGATGCTGTACACACATGACCACTGATGCTACATACACATGATGACTGATGCTACAGACAAATGATAACTGATGCTACACACACATGATGATTGATGCTACAGACACATTATAACTGTTGCTGCATACACATAATGAGTGATTCTGCATACACATGATAACTGATTCTACATACACATGATAACTGATGCTACATACACATGATGACTGATGTTGCATACACATGAAAACTGATGCTACATACACATGATAACCGATTCTACACACACATGATAAGAAATACTATATACACATGATAGCTGATGCGCCATACAGATGATAACTGATGCTACATACAAATGATAACTGATTCTATACACACATGATAACAGACACTATACGCACATGATAACTGATGTTCCGTACACATGATAACTGATGCTACATACACATGATAACTGATGCTCCATACACACGATAACTGATGCTACATACACATAATATCTGATGCTACATACACATGATAACTGATGCTATATACACATGATAACTGATGCTCCATACACATGATAACTGATGCTACATACACATGATAACTGATGCTCCATACACATGATAACTGATGATACATAAACATGCTAACTGATGCTACATACACATGATAACTGATGCTCCATACACATGATAACTGATGCTACATACACGTGATAACTGATGCTACGTACACATGATAACTGATGTAAATGCACAGGATATTTGATGCTACATACACATGATAACTGAGTTGACGCAGGCTGCAAAAGGGTAAATAAGTTTTTTGCCTTAGTTTCTAAAAAGGATTGCTATGATAATTTATTTGAACTGGAAATGGGAACTAGAAGGTTTTTTAGTGGTAAGTTGTGGCACTATTCACATTACCACCAGCATGGTTGACGAAAAGCTGTACAATCTTAAGATGAATAACAAAGACAGCTTACTTCCACCTCCGTAACAACGCCCATCACTGCCCTTGCCTCAGCTCATCTGCTGCTGAAACCCTCATTCATGCCTTTGTTACCTCTAGACTTGATTATTGCAACGCGCTCCTGGCTGGCCTCCCACTTTCCACCCTACATAATCTTGAGGTCATCCAAAACTCGGCTGTCTGTAACTCGCACCAAGTCTCATTCTCCCATCACCCCTGTGCTGGCTGACCTACATTGGCTCCCGTTTAAGCAGGGCCTCAATTTCAAAATTCTCATCCCTTTTTACAAATCACTCCATGGCCTCGCCCCTTCCTATCTCTGTAATCTCTTTCAGCCCCACAAACCACTGAGATATCTGCGCTCCTCTAATTCTGCCCTCTTGAGGATCGCTGATTATAATTGCTCAACCTTTGTTCGTTGTGCCTTCTGTTGCCTAGGCCCTAAGCTCTGGAATTCCCTGTCAAAACCTGTCCACCTCGCTACCTCTATTTCCTCCTTTAAGACGCTCCTGAATACCTACCTCTTTGACCAAGCTTTTGGTCACCTGCCCTAATTTATCCTTATGTGGATCGGTGTCAATTTTTTTTTGTCTTAAAATACTCCTGTGCAGTGCCTTGGGACGTTTTACTACGTTAAAGGCGCTATATAAATACAAGTTGTTGTTTTTGTTGAATCAATCTCAGCTGCCGGGGAAGATTCATCCGAGGATCCTTGTGGAGATAGAAAAGAAAATTGCAGGAACTCCAGCCCAAATCTGGGAGAAATTATTGAATGCTGGAAAGGTGCTGGGGACCGGAGAATGGCAGATGCTATATCTATATTTTTAAAGAAAAAAGGTAGCAAACGTAAGAGGAAACTACAGACCAGTGAGTTAGAGGTCCATTGTGGGTAAAGTCATGGAAACCCTGATTAAAGATAAGATCATGGAGCATCTGGATAGAAATGTCATCCTAAAATCTAACCAGAATCTCTTGCCAATCTAGTTCACTAGTTCCCTTCGAGAGTGTGACAAAGGAGCTGGACAGGGGTAAGGCAGTGGGTGAGGTGGACTTGGCTTCAATCAGGCCTTTTATACACATCCGCTGGAAAGGATGGGACTGGAAAGAAAGATCGTGAGAATCTATGGGAATATTTTACAATGGATGTGTAAATAGTACACCGATTGAACCCAGAGAGCAGTGATACAGGGATTGCCATCAGACTGGGAGAATATTACCAATGGGGTCCACAGAGATCTGGTCTGTACCTTTTTTTTCACTATCTTTATAAATGATTTGGAGCTAGGAGTCACATGAACAATGGCAACACTTTCAGATGAAACAAAGCTGGTGCAGGTGGCAGACTGCAAAGCTGAAGAGGATAAGCTACAGGAGGATTTAAATACCTGGGAATTGGGTAGTCAGGCGACAGATGTCATTCAATGTCGAGAAAGACAAACTGCGTCACATGGAGGCAAGGAATCCAGGAAGGGACAATCACTTAAATGAAAAAATATTAATCTCCTGGAAAATTAAAGAGATCTGGGGGTCTTATTGACGATAAATTGAAACTATTGCAACAATGCGTAAAGCAAATCAGACGTTGGGCTGTATTAAAATGTCAATATTGGACGGAGAAAGCTTGGCAATCCTGCCCCACTTTACAAATCATTGGTGCAACCGGGCTCACATTACCGTGTAGAGCTCTGGACAACACGGGGTATTGCAGCTAGTGAACGGACATGGAAGAGAGCGACCAGAATTACTGGAGGATGGAGGGATTGGATTGTGAGGAGCGATTGTGTAAATTGATCAAGTTCTCACTGGAAAAGAGAATGTCGAGAGGTGATCTGATTGCTGTTTTTAGGATTCTAAAGGGAGCAGATAACGTAGAGCATGACAAGTTATTTCACCTTGCCCAGACTGTAGAAGCAGAGGATACGGCCTCGCTTGAAGGGATTCAATTCAAACCCAATCTGCTGAAACAGTATTTCAGTGAGTGAGTGGTCAATCTGTGGGACAGGCTGCCTAGAGAGATGGTGGAAGCAGTTGGTTTTGATTCATTCAAATGCAAATTAAATAGACATCATTCCTAGAATAATACTTTGGGATACAGAATGTGAATAATTAGAGACATGACATGTGGAAAGTGCAGCGTGCTCGGGAGGAAGAGGTGATTTTGGACCTATGGGCCCAAAAATTCGGGTCGGAGTCTTCCCGCGGGTGCAAGCGTCCGACTTGCACTTACCTAGCACGCCGGCCGTTGTGCTGTGGGCCCGCATGGGATTCCGATCCTGGGCCTGCTCCAACTGCCGGCATGCAGTGCTTGCATATCCCAGGGGCGCAGTTAGTTCGAAGCGTCCCCTGGGATCACGTGGACCATGGAGAGCCAATGATAGCAGGGAATCTGTATTCATAGATTTAACAAGAAGTCCTGTCAAATCTATGAATACCATTCGGCACCAAAACATAACTAAGACTTCAAGGCCTAGAAATTCGGTGGGCTGCGCCAGCATTTAGCGGCCAAAGAGGGCACTTAGTAGGTTTAGCGCCACTGGCCAAGCCTCCCGCGAAATTTAGCGGGGCGCTAATGGTGGCCCATTAGCGCTGTGCCGCCACCGATGACATCATCGGTGTGCGCAGCATCCCGCTACCACCCTGATCGCGAAATTTGGTAGCATCCCCTGCTGTAACGCAGGTCGCAATTTGCAACCGGTTGAGTGGGGCCTACCTGCGGCGGTCGAGGTGCTGCGGTGCGGGCGGCCATTTTTTTTGCTGGCCACCTGCCAGCACCTCTTCGTGCAGCCGTCCTCAACCTCCTGAGCACCCACCCAGGCATTGTGCCGGCTGCCTTCCAAGAGCCCGGCACTTCACCTCGGTGCCGGGATCATTTGCCAGCACTCGCGATCTTAGATTGCACTGCAGCAGGCACCTGCCCTTTAAGAAGGGGAGGAAGGCCTGCAGTACCGCAATGCTCCAGCCGCCGTGTGTGGTGCTTCAGCATGTTGTGCTGCGAACTTCAGTTGCAGCACCCCAAGACGGATGCGGGGCTCCGCGTGTAGCGCTGCGCTTCCGTTTGGGGCGCTCAAACTGATTTTCCGGTGGGCGCTCGTGACTCCTTCCGGGGTGGTACTTCCGGCGCCCTGGTGAGACTGGGCGCCACCAAATTTCTAGGCCCAACTATTTTTTAAAAAATCACATTTTTAAAATGACTATAAATTACATAAAATAACTTATTTTAAACAATAATTTAAATTTTTGAAGAAATTAATTACAGTTTCTAATGGGGCTAAAAATAAACTTACCTTTCTTTAAAGTATTTAAAAGTAATAAACCTGTGGAAATTGTTTTTAAAGTTTACTTGATTCGCCACTTACGTTGTTAAAAGCAGGCCTTGTGACTGTTTTATAAAAGCGTAGCTCCTGGAGACTTACCCTCCCAGAGAAACCTGCAAAAAAGTACGGAACTTCCAGGTGTATGCGCTGCCTCTCCAGCACGTGCGTTCGACCAGTGAACCCCTTCCTGTTAGGGAATGGAAGTTCCGGTTTCCCGCGCATGTTCAGTGCATGCACGAAACTGGCACTTTCGTTGGGCCTACACATGAGTACCCAGCATGTTCTCACCCATGGTGACCCGAAGTTCTTGCCCATGTTTCCTAAAGCTCTCCACATCTGGGGTTTTCACAGAAACATAAAATAGAATCATAGAATGGTTACAGCACAGAAGGAGTCCATGCAGCCCATGGAGCCCTTGCTGAGCTCTCTGAAAGAGCACTTCAGCTGGTCCCACTCCCCCGTCCTTCCCCCACAGCCCTTCAATTTTTTTCCCTTATCCAATTCCCTTTTGAAAGCCACGATTGAATCTGCCCCACCACCCTTTCAGGCAGCACATTTCAGATCCTAACCAGTCACTGCATAAATATGTTTTTTCTCATGTCGCCTTTGGTTCTTCTGCCAATCACCTTAAACCTGTGTCCTCTGGTTCTCGGCCCTTCTGTCAATCAGAACAGTTTATCTCTCTACTCTGTCTAGACCCCTCTTGATTTTGAAAACCTCTATCAAATCTCCTCTCAACCTTCTCTGTTCTAAGGAAAACAACCCAGCTTCTCGAGGCTATCCAGTAACCCAAGTCACTCATCCTTGGAACCATTCTTTTAATTTTTTTCTGCACCCTCTCTAAGGCCTTCACATCCTTCCTAAAGTTCGTTCCCCAGAATTGGACACACTAGTCCAGTTGAGGCCCAACCAATGTTTCATGAAGTTTTATCATAACTTCCTTACTTTCGGACTCTGCGCCTCTATTTATGAAGCCCAAGTTGCAGTGCACTTTTTTAACCGCTTTCTTAACCTGCCCTGCCACCTTCAACGATTTATGCACATATACCCACTGATATCTCTGTTCATGCACACCCTTTATGATTCTACCTTTTAGCTTATATTGTCTCTCCTCCTTCTTCCTACCAAAATGCATCACTTCGCACTTTTCTGCATTAAATGTCATCTGCCATGTGTCCGCCCATTCCACCAGCCTGTCTCTGTCCTTTTGAAGTCTATCACTCCCCTCACTGTTCACTATACTTCAAAGTATCATGTCATCTGCACATTATCAATTTTGCCCTTCACACCCAAGTCTATGCCATTAATATATATCAAGAAAAGCAGTGGTACTAGTACTGACCCCTGGGGAACACAACTGTGTACCTTCCTCCAGTCCAAAAAAGAAACGTTCACCACTACTCTCTGTTTCCTGTCACTTTGCCAATTTGGTATCCATGCTGCCACTATCCTCTTTATTCCATGGGATCCAACTTTGCTGGAAAGCCGATTATGTTGCACTTTATCAAACGCCTTTTGGAAGTCCATGTACACCACATCAACAGCATTGCCGTCATCAACCCTTTCTGTTACCTCACCAAAAAGCCCGGCTCATCTTTGGGTCTGTTGTAGACTAATTGATAGAGATTGACTGCTGTGAATTTTCAACAGCTCTTATCGGTGTATCATGGGACTACTAGGATGATAGAAATTGAACTAGACTGGAGTGCATAGTCAATAGTGTAGATGATCATCTCATTTAATTTGATCAATTTCCTATTTTTATGATTTTGGTGATTATTGTTTAGATTAATTTTATTTTGTTTAATGACACAGGGGGTGTCGTCATAACTGAAAACTGAAAAGAGTAAAAAGTGATCTCGATAGTCGTTTTCTTTATCCTCCAGCAATTCCTCTGTTCCTGTGTTTCTGGACACAGGAGTGTGGCTGTGGGGTGGTGCCCAGTGAGTGGGGAACAATGCGTGGGGTCAGCGCGTGCTCCCATTTCAGAGCGTATCCAACACTCAAGATCCAAACCATTCCCAGGAGGGATTCTGGGTCTCTTCATTAAAAAGTTAAGATTGATATGCAATGACAGATCAGAGGTCAGACTCCGCATGCATGTAGAGATACTCCAGGGCCCTCGGGGCTGGTGGGAATGTACCAGGTCTGAGTCAGCACCGACAAGAGAACTGGAAACTAACTGAGAACGGGTTACAACACTGAATTGTGCGCTGATGCAGTGTTCCTTATAAATTCTTAAATTCTCATTGGGTAAGGGTCTTAGAATGAGTGACTGTGTATCTGGGAGGGGAGGCCGTGCCTGACACAGAAAAGAAGAGCACAGCATGGAATATAAGGTAAAATCCATGCTATACTTTACTATTTTCATCATTTAAATAATTTAGCAATTAAATTCATTGCATATTTCACCCCATCCTTTATTGCCTCCCTCAATTTACTCTGGGTCCCTGCATAAATTAACGGGTTGACACAGGAACTCAAAAGTTCAAGCATATATGCACTTTCCTCCAGAATAACATTTGATTCCTTGAAACCAGAACCTCTGAAACATGTAACGCTCGCAATCTGGACAAAGAAGAAAGATAAAAGATACAAAAAATATAACATCATGAAACTGCCCGAGATACAGAAGAGTAAGACCGTGGGCTTTCTCTGGCTCGCCATCTCTGGGTAGTCTGATTCTCCCCATTGCTGTGAGCCCGGAGTCTCCTGTGAATTCTATTGGCCGCTCGAATGTGTCTGACGGTCAGAGCATTGAGCAGCAAAATCAGAATGAATGGGAGGCATGGGGTTAAAATATGATGAAACCAGTCATATGCGTCCCATGCAGGTGAGCTATAACATATTAATGGCCCAGAAATTCGGGTCGGAGGATTCCCACGGGTGCAAACCTTATACCTG
This sequence comes from Somniosus microcephalus, assembly GCF_052327205.1. Taxonomy (NCBI): domain Eukaryota; kingdom Metazoa; phylum Chordata; class Chondrichthyes; order Squaliformes; family Somniosidae; genus Somniosus; species Somniosus microcephalus. Next base: position 115,486,101 of record NC_140990.1, read on the forward strand.
CACTTACCTACCATGCCAGCCATTGTGCTGTGGGCTGACGTAGGATTCCGATCCTGGGCCTCCTCCAACTGGCGGTGCGCAGTACTTGCGTATCCCAGGGGCGCAGTTAATTCAAAGTGCCCCTGGGATCACATGGGCCATGGAGAGCCAGTGGTAGCAGTGAGTGCCCATTCATAAATTTGACAGGAAGAGCTGTCAAAACTATAAATACTATAAGCCCCAAACATAACTAAAATTTAATTTTTTTTTTTTAATTCACATTTTTAAAATATAACTATATATTACATAAAATAACTATTTTAAACAATAATGGCCAGAAATTCGGGTCCCAACGCGTGAGTGCGCATGGGGTACTCATGCGTGGACCCAATGGAAGTGCTGGTTTCTTGCATGCACTGCGCATGCATGGGAAACCGGCACTTCCGTTCCTCTGAACAAATGGGTTCAGAGGTCGAACGCGTGCATGCGGGAGTCTGCGCGTGCACTTTGAACTTACGTTTTTTTAAAGGTTTTTCCGTGAAGGTATGTCTTTAGATTTTAGAAATGTAAAAACCAGGTGTAAGGCCTGCATTTTAAAAGGTAAGTGGTCAATTAATTAAAATTAAAACATTTTTTCCACAGGTTTATTATTTTTAAATACTTTAAAGCAAGGTAAGTTTATTTTAAGCCCCATTTTTTCATAAAAGTATTTTTTTCAAATATTTAAATTATTGTTTAAAATAGTTATTTAATGTAATTTATAGTTTATTTAAAAAGTGTGATATTTTTAAAATTTATTTCAAGGTTTACTGTTATTTTGGGGCCCGTATATTCATAATTTTAGACAGGTCTTCCCGTCAATCTTATGAATGGGCTTTTCCCTCCTCTGATTGGCAGCCCATGGCTCACGTGATCCCAGGGGACGTATCGCACTAACTATGCCCCTGGGACACGCAAACACAGCGCGCCAGCAGCTGGTTCAGGCCCCGGAGCGGAATTCCATGGGAGCCCAGAGCCCACAGCGCGCAATGTAAGTGAGGTCGGTGGCTTGCACCCGCGGGAAGCCCCCGAGTCAAAATTCTGGGCCAATTTAAATTTTTGAAAAAAATAATTACATTTTTCTAACGGGGCTAAAAATAAACTTATCTTTCATTAAAGTATTTAAAAATAATAAACCTGCGGAAAAATGTTTTAATTTCAATTAATCCACCACTTACCTTATTAAAAGCAGGCCTTGTGCCTGCTTCTTAAATGTGTAACTGTTGGAGACTTACCCTCCCGGAGAAACGTGCAAAAAAAAGTAAGTTCCAGGCGCAGGCACTGCCTCCCCGGCACATGCGATTGACCTCTGAACCCCTTCCTTTGGAAGTTCCGGTTTCCCACGCATGCGCAGTGCATGCACAAAACCAGCACTTTCGTTGGGCATACGGGTGAGTACCCAGCGCGTACTCACCTGTGGAGACCCGAATTTCTGGACCATTACTTAAAGCTGCAGAGCCAAGATGCATCGTTAATGATAAAAAAAGGCTCATACATAAAGTACCAAGGGATGTTTCTAGCACAGCTCATTATACAGGCCGTTCCTAGAACCCCTGCCGCCGTTATCTCGGTGAAATATTTTGTTTTCAGCTTCTGGCAATTAATAGCTACAAGTTGATCAATGGTAAAAGCAACCGTTACCCAGACAGAACTTCCTATGAGTCCATAAATTAGCGCAAGCTTGAGACTACAGACCGGAGTGATGGACAGGAAACAGAATGGGAAATAAATACCTACAATCCGGTTCCATCGCACAGCCGTGATAATGACCAGGAGATCCGTCCCCGCCATGGATACCAGGTCGTAAGTGATACATCTGGAGAGACCGCACCTTCCTCGGGACAGGATCACAATCACTGCCAAATTAGCTCTAAAAGAGACAGACAGATAGTCAGTGAATAACCGATTGAGATAGAGAAAGAGAGAGAGAGCAGACAATGCTGGAAACACTCACAGCTCAGGCTGCGTCTGTGAAGAGAGAACAGAGTTAGTGTTTCTGGTTAGTGACCTTCTGTTCCACCAGAGAAAGGCCCCTCCCATAATGCAGCGCCCCTCAGCACTGCACTGCGCTGTCAGGATAAACTATGGGCTTAGTCATAAACTGGACCTTCAACTTACAATGTTGCGACTCAGATCCGAGAGATGCCATCAGTTATGCGCCTTCAATCAATGTGGAGTAAAGAACGGGGACAAGAACAGTACGAGACACAAGAATACAAGAAATAGGAGCAGGAGTAGGCCAATCTGCCCCTCGAGCCTGCTCCACAATTCAATAAGATCATGGCTGATCTGATCCTAACCTCAAATCTTCTATCACTCTCCATCCCACCCGAACCCATGTGATCTCCCGGGAGAGGCGAAAAACCAGCTAAAAAACCCAATGGCAAATTTGGGAGAAAAAATCTGGGAAATTCCTCACCAACCCATCTAGGCGATCGAAACTCTTCCAGGAGATCACTCTGTCCCTATATTTTCTACAGTACTTACCTTCTGTAAAGGCGATCTCCACCCCAGCCACGAACAGGAATAAAACCATCTCCTGAAAACTAACACAGAATTAGAACACAAGAAGTAGGAGCAGAACGAGGCTACAAGGCCCCTGGGCCCGTTCCACTACCCACAGGGCCATGACCATTCCGAACCTAGACTCATGTCCAATTTCCTGCCCGCTCCCCGTAACCCTTAATTCCCTTTACTTCTAGGAAACGATCTATTTCTGTTTTAAATTTAATTAATTATGTAGCTTCCACAGCTTTCTGGGGCAGCAAATTCCACAAAGCTACCACACTCTGAATGAAGAAGTTTCTCCTCATCTCACTTTTGAAAGAGCAGCCCCTTATTTTAAGCTTTTGCCCCCTAGTTCTAGTTTCACCCATCATTGGGAACATCCTCACCGCTTCCAGCCGATCAAGCCCCTTCTCAATCTTATATGTTTCAATAAGATCGCCTCTCATTCTTCTGAACTCCAATGAGTAGAGTCCCAATCTATTCAACCACTCCTCATATGACCACCCCCTCATCCCCGGGATTAACTTAGTGAACCTTCTTTGTACTGACTCGAGAGCAAGTATGTCTTTTCTTAAGTATGGACACCAAAACTGTATGCAGTGTTCCAGGTGCGGGCTCAACAATACCTTGTACAACTGAAGCAATACCTCCCTGTTTTTATATTCTATCCCCCTAGCAATAAAAGCCAACATTCCATTGGCCTTCTTGATCACTTGTGTATACTAACTTGATCACTTGTGCATACTAACTTTTTGAGTTTCGTGCACCAGGACACCCAGATCCCTTTGTACTACAGTACTTTCCAGTTTCTTGCCATTCAGATAATAACTTGCTCTATGATTTTTCCTACCAAAGTGCAGAACCTCACACTTTCCAGTATTGTATTCCATCTGCCAAAACTCTGCCCACTTACTTAGCCTGTCTATGTCACTTTGCAGGTTTTTTATGTCCTCCTCACTCACTACGTTCCCTCCCATCTTTGTATCATCTGCAAACTTTGATATGTTACACTCGGCCCCTTCCTCCAAATCGTTAATATAGATTGTAAAGATTTGGGGACCCAGCACTGACCCCTGCGTAACACCACTAGTCACTGATTGCCAGTCTGAGAATGAACCATTTACCCCAACTCTCTGCTTTCTGTTAGAAAGCCAATGCTCCACCCACGCCAGAATATTACCCCCAATCCCGTGATTTTTTATCTTGAGCAATAATCTTTTGTGTGGCACCTTGTCAAATGCCTTTTGGAAGTCTAAATACACTACGTCCACTGGTTCTCCTTTATCTACCCTGTATTTTACTTCCTCAAAGAACTCAAGCAAATTTGTCAAACATGACTTCCCCTTCATGAAACCATGCTGAGTTTGTCCTATTAAATTATGTTTATCCAAATGTCCCGTTACTGTCTCCTTAATAATGGACTCTAACATTTTACCAACCACAGATGTTAGGCTAACAGGTCTATAGTTTCCAGCCTTCTGCCTACTGCCCTTTTTAAATAAGGGTGTTACATTAGCAGTTTTCCAATCTGCTGGGACCTTTGCTGAGTCCAGGGAGTTTTGAAAATTATTGCCAATGCACCCACAATCCCTACCGTCACTTCCCTCAAGACCCTAGGATGTAAGCCATCAGGTCCAGGGGATTTATCCGGTTTATGTCCCATTATTTTACCAAGTACCACTTCCTTAGTGATTTTAATCGTATTTAGCTCCTCTCCCCCTAGAGCCCCCTGTTTGTCCAGTGTTGGGATATTCTTAGTGTCCTCTACCGTAATGACTGATACAAAAAATTTTTGTTCAGCGTTATTGCCATCTCCATATTTCCCACCATTAATTTTCCAGTCTCATCCTCTAAGGGACCAACATTTACTTCAGCCAAACTTTTTCTTTTTATATAACTATAGAAACTATTGCTATCCTTTTTTATATTTTTTGCTAATTTACTTTCATAATCTATCTTCCCTTTCTTAATCAATCTTTTAGTTATTTTTTGCTGTCTTTTAAAGACTTCCCAATCTTCTATCCTCCCACTAGATTTTGCTACCTTATATACCCTTGTTTTAGTCGGATACTATCCTTAATTACTTTAATTAGCCACGGATGGCTGTATTTTATTTTACACCCTTTTTTCCTCAGTGGAATATATATTTTTTGGAAGTTGTAAAATAACTCCTTAAATGTGCACCAAAAATCATGTACCGCCTTACCCTTTAATCTATTTTCCCAGTCCACTCTAATCAATTCCGCTCTCATACCTTCATAGTCTCCTTTATTCAAGCTCAGCATGCTTGCTAGAGATCAAACCTTCTCACCCTCTACTTAAATATTGAATTCAACCATGATATGGTCACTCATTCCAAGGGGATCCTTTACTAGGACATATTTAATTTGTCCTGTCTCATTACACAGGACCAAATCTAAGGATGCTTGCCCCCTGGTCGGTTCATTTACATACTGCTCAAGAAACCCATCCCTAATACACTCAATGAACTCATCCTCAAGGCTGCTCTGCCCAATTTGATTTGTCCAGTTAATATGATAGTTAAAATCCCCCATAATTATAGCTGTTCCCTTATTACAAGCCTCAACTATTTCCTGATTAATACTCCGTCCAACAGAGTTGCAACTGCTCGGAGGCCTATAGACTACGCACACTAGTTTTTTTTCCCCCTTATTATTCCTTATCTCTACCCAAACTGTTTCACTATCCTGCTCCTTTGACCCAATATAATTTCTCTGTATTATAGTGATTCCTTCCTTTTTTAATATAGCCACCCCACCTCCCCTCCCTTCCTGCCTGTCCTTCCTGATTGTTAAATAACCTGGTATGTTTAATTCCCAGTCATGGTCACCCTGCAGCCATGTTTCTGTAATGGCACAAGATCATACCCATATGTAATTATTTGTGCCGTTAACTCATTCATTTTGTTATGAATGCTACGTGCATTCTGATAAAGAACTTTCAAATATGTTTTGTGACACTTAGTTCCTGTTTTTTCCCCTTTTACTACTTTACCTTTTACTCCATACCTTCTGTCCCTTCCTGACACGTTCTGTTTTTTAATTTCCCCACTGCTACCTAAGTCTATGATCTTCTCCGTTGTCATTTCTGTTATTTGCTCTCTAGAAACCTACCCCCAATAATTAGTTTAAAGCCCTCTCTACAGCCCTAGTTATATTATTCGCCAGGACTCTCGTCCCAGCACTGGCCAAGTGGAGTCCATCCCAACAGAACAGCTCCCTCCTGTCCCAGTACTGGTGCCAGTGTCCCAAAAGCAAAACCCATTTCTCCCACACCAGACTTTGAGCCACGCATTTAACTCTTTAATTTTATTTATCCTAGCCAAATTTGCTCGTGGCTCAGGTAATAACCCACAGATTATTACCCTTGAGGTTCTGTTTTTTTAATTTGACCGCTAGCTACTCATACTCCTTTAACAGAACCATCTTCCTTGTCCTATCTATGTCGTTTGTACCAACATGGACCACGACAACTGTATCCTCCCCCTCCCACTCCAAGTTTCTTTCCAGCCCAGAAGAGATGTCCTTAAACCTGGCACCGGGCAGGCAACACAGCCTTCGGGACTCCCGCTCTTGACTGCAGAGAACCCTATCTATCTCCTTAATGATACTATCCCCTACCACTACAGCATTTCTTTTTCTCCCTCCACTTGAATGGACCCCTGCACCACGGTGCTGTGGCCAGGTTGCTCATTCACCCTGCAGTCCCCGATCCTGCCCTCACAGGGAGTAAGAACCTCAATCCTGCTTGACAAGAGCAAGGGCTGCGGCTCCTTCAACACTACATCCTGGATCCCTGTACCTTCCTCACTCGTAGTCACATAATCCTGTCACTGACCACGGACTACATGTGCAGTAATTAATTTCATAGGTGTGTCCACCTCCTGAAACATAGAGTCCAGGAACTTCTCCCCCTCCCTGATGTGTCGCAGTGTCTGAAGCTCGGTCTCAAGCTCTTTAACATGGAGCTTGAGTTCCTCTAGCAGCAAACACTTATCGCAAATGTAATCACCGTGAGCCTCAATGGGGTCCACCAGCTCCCACATTTTGCAACAGTGACACATCACCTGTTCACCCATATCTGTGTAATTCATTAAATTTCTTATTTTTAGTTATGAAGACCCTCTGCCCCGATATAGATGATAATATTACACCACTATTTAATAGGACTTACCAACTTAAAGGTATAGAAGAGAAGGAAGAGAACCTACCAACCAGTTGATCACCAACCTCCCTCGTGGAAGCTCTCTGGGGGACCTATCCGGTTGAGTTGTCTCACTGCTCCACGTCCACAGTGTTGGATTAGCCTGAGAGAGGGAAACAAAACAGAGCAACAAGCACCCCCTCACCTCCCACTTGCTCGAACTCTGCCACTTAGCAAAGTCTGCTTAAACTCAATGCGATTGCACTCAGCCTGCAGCTCTAAGCCCGCCCCTTTTTATACCCGGATTCTACTTCCGGTTTCAACTCCCCAACAGCTTAATTTACCCTAAAAAATTAAACTTACTTCAAATAATTCAGTTTTTTACTCACTAAAATTCAGTAAATGCACTTAAAAGACTTTTTCTGCCACTTAGCAAAGTCTGCTTAAACTCAATGCATTGGCAGGTCTAAGGAGCAGTGATACAGTATCTACACAAATTTAACAGAGAGAGATGTCATTCACAGTGCAACATGCGGTACACAATAGAACTACATGTGCACAGTGATAACACTGTGATAATTCACCCACAGTGACAGTGTCAGTAAGACAATAAAACTCCATGTACACCATGATAACAGTGTGATAATTCATCCACAGGGACTGTGTTAATAACACAATAGAACGACATGTACACAGTGATAACAGTGTGATAATTCACCCTCAGTGACAGTGTCATTAACACAATAGCAATACAAGTACACATTGATAACAGTATGATAATTCACCCACAGAAAGAGTGTCAGTAACACAGTAGAACTCCATGTACACTGTGATAAAAGTGTAATAAGTCACCCACAGTAAAATACCAATAATATAATTGGAAATATTTGTACACCGTTATAATTTCACTGAAACAGCTCTTATCAAAGTCACAAATGACACCTTATGTGTCTGTGGCCAATGGCGGGGGAGTCCAGAACTAGGGGTCACAATCTAAGGATAAGGGGTAAGCCATTTAGGACAGAGATGAGGAGGAATTTCTTCACCCAGAGAGTGGTGAACCTGTGGAATTCTCTACCACAGAAGGCAGTTGAGGCCAGCATATTAAATATATTCAAGAATGAGTTAGGTATAATTCTTAAGGCTAAAGGGATCAAGGAATATGGGGAGAAAGCAGGGACAGAGTACTGAATTTGGATGATCAGCCATGATCTCATTAATAGCAGAACAGGCTTGAGGGGCCGAATGGCCTACTCCTGCTTCTATCTTCTATTTTTCTATGTTTCTATGTAAACTATCCTTCCTCATCCTCCTCGAAACGTCTGCAGCCTTTGACACGGGCGACCACACCGTCCTCCTCCAACGACTTTCGTCCATCACCCAGCTGGGTGGAACTGCCGTTCGTAGCCAGAGAGTCACCTGCAATGGGTTCTCTTCCTGCTCCCGCACCCTTACCTCTGGAATCCCTGTTGGATCTATCCTTGACTCCCTCCTATTTCTCATCTTCATGCTTCCCCTCAGTGATATTATCGAAAAACACAGTGTCAGGTGCCACGTATACGCTGACGACACCCAGCTCTACCTCTCTCGACCACTCCACTGTTTCTGATTTGTCACACTGCCTGTCCGACATCCAGCACATGATAAGCAGAAATTTCCTTCAACTAAATATTGGGTAGTCCGAAGCCATTGCATTCGGTCCCACCACAAACTCTGTTTGTTAGCCAGTGACTCCATCCCTCTCCAAGGCAGTGTGGCAAATCGGAGGCAGTGGAGGGGTCGAGAGAGGTGGTGGCGAGGTAGAGCTGGTTGTTGTCAGCGTGTACGTGGAACCTGACGCTGTGTTTTTGGATGATATCTCCGAGTGGCAGCATGTGGCTGAGCCAGACCGTTTGCAACTTTGGTGCCCTATTTACCCCTAAATTGAGCTTCAAACCACATATTCGCTCCATCATTAAGGCCACCTACTTCCTCCTCAGTAACATTGCCTCTCTCTGTACCTGCCTCAGAGCATCAGCTGTTGCAACCCTCATCCATGCCTTTCTAGCTTCTAGACATGACTATTCCACTGCTGTCCTTGCCGGCATCTCATCTTCTACCCTCCATAAACTTGAGCTCATCCAATTCTCCGCTGCCAACTGCCTAACTCGCAGAAAGTCTCGTCCACCCATCATCCCTGTGCTCGCTGACCTCCATTAGCTCAGAGTCCAGCAGCACCTCGATTTTAAATTCTCATCCTTGTTTCCAAATTGTTGCATAGCTTTGCTCCTCCCTATCTCTGTAACCTCCCCAACCCTACATCACTCCGAGAGTTTTCCCTCTATCTCCTTCTTTAAAACGCTCCTTAAAATTACCTTTTTGCCCAAGCTTTTTTTGTGCGAACACCTCCTTGTGTGGCTCGGTGTGAAATTTTGTTTGATAACGTTCCTGGGAATAATTTTAATATGTTAAAGGCGCTATATAAATGCAGGCTGTTATTGTTGATAATACGGCTCCCAGTACAGCGCCAATAACACAATAGGAAATACATGTACCAAAACAAAATACTGTAGATGCTGGAAACCTGAAATAGAAACAGAAAATTGTGGAAATACTCAGCATTTCAGGCAGCATCAGTGGAAAGAGAAACAGCGTTAAAATTTCAGGGCGATTAATTTTATCAGAACTTGATAAAGTTAGAGATTTAACTGTTTTTAAGCAAGTGTAGGGCAGGGAAAAGGGTGAGGGGAGGAAAGAACAAAAGGGAAGATCTGTGATATGGTGGAAGGCAGGAGAGATTAAAAGACAAAAGGGATGATGATGCAAAGCAAAAAAGGGTTGCTAATGGGACAAGTACAGACACAAAATATGGGTCGAGAGGAGGCATAAATGGCAACAGAAGAATCATTAACAACAGCTGTTGTCAGAAAAAAACGGGAGCTGTGGTTATGATCTGAAATTGTTGAATTCAGTGTTGAGGCCAAAAGTTTGTAAAGTGCCATATCGAAAGATGATGTGCTGTTCCTCGAGCTTCCGTTGAGCTTCATTTAAAAAGTTTCGGAGGGCAAGGGCAGAGAGGTCAAATTGGGAGAGGGATGGAGAATTAAACTAACAAGCTCAGGGTCACGATTGAGGACTGAACACAGCAGTTCAGAAATGTGATCACCCGATCTGCATCTGGAATCCCCAATGTAGAGGAGACCACATCGTGAGCAGCGAATACAGTATACTAAACTGCAAGAAGTACAATTAAATATATTCACAACGTCATAACAGTGTGAAATACCACTCACAGTGAAACACCAAGAACACAATAGGAAATATAAGTACACAGTTGTAATTGTGTGCTAATACTTCTCACATTCAAATACAAAGAACACAATAGGAATTATATGTGCACAGTTGTAATAGTGTGATAATACCTCTCACATTGAAATACCAATAACACAATAGGAAATATATGTACACAATTATAATAGTGTGATACCACTCACAGTGAAATACCAATAACACAATAGGAATTTTATGTACACAGTTATAATAGTGTGACAATACCAGTCACAGTGAAATACCAATAAAACAATAACAACACTGTCCAGGGTCCCAAAGACTCCTTCCAGGTGAAACAGCGATTTACTTGTAGTTCTTACAATTTAAGATACTGTATTCACTGCTCACGATGCGGTCTCCTCTCCATTGGGGAAACCAAACGCAGATTTGTGGAGAACCTCGGTTCAGTCCTTAAGGGTGATCCCGATCTTCTGGTCGCCTGTCACTTTAATTCTCCACTCCACTCCCACTCTGATCTCTCCGTGCTCGGCCTCTTATACTGTTCCAATGAAGCTCAACGTAAGCTCGAGGAACAGCACCTCATCTTTCGATTAGGCACTTTACAGCCTTCTGAACTCAACATCGAGTTCAACAATTTCAAACCATAACCTCGGCTCCATCGTTTTTTCACTCTTTCACATGGCAGCGGTTGATCACCTGCCATTGCCATTGACACTTCATCTAGAGTCATCTTTTATTACTTAAATTGTCCCATTACCTTGTCCTTTAGCATTGCACCATCATCCCTTTAGTCTCTTAACCTCTCCTGCCTTCCAACCTATCAGAGAACTTCCCATTTGTTGGTTCCTCTCATCCTCCCTCTCCTTTACCCTACACTTGCTTAAACACCTGATACATCTCCAACACTTTCCAGTTCTGACGAAGGGTCATAGACCTGAAACGTTAACTCTGTTTCTCTCTCTACGGTTGCTGTCTGACCTGCGGAACATTTCCAGCACTTTCTGTTTTAATTTAGTAAATATATGTACACAAATATAATAGTGATGATAACACCGCTCACAGTAAAATACCAATAAGACAATAGGAAATATATGGACACAGATATAATAGTGTGATACCACTCACAGTGAAATATGAATAACACAATAGGAAATATAGGTACACAGTTATAACAGTGTGATAATACCACTTACAGTGACATATCAATATCACAATAGGAAATATATAATAACAATCAGAGGGCAATACCAATAAGAAAATAGGAAACATATCACCACAGTTATAATTGTGAAAATAACACTCACAGTGAAATATCAATAACACAATAGGAAATATATGTACACAGTTACAATAGTGTGAAAATACCACTCACAGTGAAGTACCAATAACACAATAGGAAATGTATGGACACATTTATAATATTGTGATAATACCACTCACAGTGCAGCGATGTATGCTGTTGAATTTCAATAAAAACTCACTTGGTGCAAATGGACTGGTACCACTGAAGAGGCTGCTCTGTGGAAAAAACATTAAATCAAACATTGGAGAACCAGGCACACAAATTAGGTTGTGATTCCGTTAAAGAGAAGGTATTCTTCCGTTAAAGGGGACAAAAAATACCGTGACACGGTGGAAATGACACAGTTAAAGGGGAGAAGCATTCCCGGTAAATAGGAGCAGTGATACAGTTCACCAATGATTCCCATAACTAGTAACTGACTCCAATACTTTCCTGGAACGCCGATAGCTGCAATGACGGGATAGTAAAGGGCAAACACCTGACATTTTGGTGACCCGTACGTTTCTCTCAGAAGCTCTGCACCACACTCACAGATTGTCACATTTATACCTGATGTCAGGCCCCAGGGAGATAATCAAATGGCTTGCTCTTTTATATTAATTACAGTAATTGAAACAAACAGATTAGTACAGCCGCTGCCAGGATGGTGTTGACGTTTTGATGGAATAGAATGTCTTTCAATAATCCTGACCCGACTCTGAAGTAAAATGCCCAGAGATTACAGGATGATCCTTGATACTTTTTTTCATTCAGAGGTCTCAGCACAAGGTCGAACTGCACAGAGAAACACTGGTCCTGCAGCCAAAAAACGCTTCCAAGTTCTTGCTGCTGGTCATTATCCAGCTCCAGTCCGTGTAAGTTTTCTCCAAATTCCTCTGGGAGTGTGCACCCACTGTCTGTGCATACATTGTGGACAGCTTCATTTAAGCAAGGTTAATTTCAGTGTGGACAGGTCCAGTTCAGCGCAGCTACATTCAGTGTGGACAGGTCCTGTTCAGCAGAGTTACATTAATTGTGGACTGGTCCAATTCAGTATGGTTACATTAAGTGTGGACAGGTCCAATTCAGCACAGTTACATTCAGTGTGGACAGGTCCAGTTCAAGACAGTTAGATTCAGTGTGGACAGGTCCAATTCAGCTGAGTTACATTCAGTGTGGAGAGGTCCAGTTCAGCACAGCTACATTCAGTGTGGACTGCTTCAGTTCAGCACGGTTACATTAAGTGTGGTCAGGTCCAGTTCAGCACAGTTACATTCAGTGTGGGCAGGTCCAGTTCAACACAGTTACCTTCAGTGTGGACCGGTCCAGCTCAGAACTGTTAAAGTCAATGTGGACAGGTCCAGTTCACCACAGTTACATTCTGTGTGGACAGGTCCATTTCCACACAGTTACATTCAATGTGGACAGGTCCAGTTCACCAAAGTTACATTCAGTGTGGATAGGTCCAGTTCATCACAGTAATATTCAGTGTGGACAGGTCCAGTTCAACACATTTACATTCAGTGTGGACAGGTCCAGTTCCACAATGTTACATTCAGTGTGGACAGGTCCAGTTCTGCACATTTACATTCAGTGTGGACAGGTCCAGTTCCACACATTTACATTCAGTATGGACAGGTCCAGTTCCACACATTTACATTCAGATTGGACAGGTCCAGTTCAACACATTTACATTCACTGTGGACAGGTCCAGTTCCACAATGTTACATTCAGTGTGGACAGGTCCAGTTCTACACATTTACATTCAGTTTGGACAGGTCCAGTTCAACACATTTACATTCAGTGTGGACAGGTCCAGTTCAACTTATTTACATTCAGTGTGGACAGGTCCAGTTCCACAATGTTAAATTCAGTGTGGACAGGTCCAGTTCTACTCATTTACATTCAGTATGGACAGGGCCAGTTCAACACATTTACATTCAATGTGGACAGGTCCAGTTCACCACAGTTACATTCAGTGTGAATGGGTCCAGTTCATCACAGTAATATTCAATGTGGACAGGTCCAGTTCCACACATTTACATTCCGTGTGGACAGGTCCAGTTCAACACAGTTACATTCAGTGTAGACAGGTCTAGTACAACAGAGTTACATTCAGTGTGGACAGGTCCTAATCTGGATGCTTACATCGAGTGTTGACTGGTCGAATTGATCCCGGCTACATTCAGTATAATTCAGCTCAGCGTGTTTAGTGGCTGTCTTAGTGGATCACGGCGGTAGTAATGACTGTGATGAAGCTAAAGTTGAAATTGACAAAGTTTAATCGTAAATTAGAACTGTCTGGTAGGATGTCAGATCTGACCAGGCTGCTGGGCCTAACATGAACAACAGAGAATTTGGCTAAAAACCTGCAGAAATGTATAATTCATCTGCTGAGGCAAAGAATGGACGAACAGCGTTGTCATAAGTGGAGTGCATCATAAACAGAGATTAAACGTGGGAATTTGGTGAGAGTGGGAGTTCGGTGCAGAGGAGGTAGGCGGTGCTGCTTTTGCTTCCAAGACTTGTAGTCTTTCGTGTACCCGGTGACTATTTAATTTAATCTACCTTCAACTTAAACTAGATCAAGTAATAAGTCAAAATACTAAAAACTATGGTGCAGAAGTTCCGATCTGTACGAGTCTGTATGCGCTGTGTACTCAGCTGTAGGGACATCAGAAATGCCGGTTTCAGGCATGTACTGCACATGCGCTGGAAACCAGCATTTCCGATCTGTCAAGAAAGTTCTTGATAGATCCTCTGCCTGCCCAGGATAAGGGCCTCTGTGGGTGGAGAGTTCCGCTTTTTGGAGACCCTCTGCCAGCAGAAAACAATTAAATTCTTGCGCCTCGTAAAAGCAAGCATAAGGCCTGCTTTTACCAGGATAAGAGTTGAAAAAAGTTTAAAAACAGTTTCGACTGATTTTTCATTGAAAAATAGTTTAAAGAAAGGTAAGTTTATTTTTAGCCCCGTTAAAAACTTATATTTTTTTTTCCAAAAATAAAATTTATTGTAATTTAAAGTCATTTTAAAAGTGTGATGGTTTTATAAAATTTATTTAAAGTTTTACTATGTTTTGGTGGCGAGCTCTATTAATATATTTGACAGGTCTTCCTGTCAAATGTATGAAGGGAGATTCCCTTCACTGATTGGCTCTCCATAGTGCACGTGATCCCAGGGACGCTGCGAACCGCCTGTGCCTCTGGGCTACGTGACCCTGCACACTGGCAGTTGGGAGAGGCCCAGGAATGGAACTCTGTGCCTCCCGGGAGCCCTCCGGTCCAAGCGCAGATTTTTCCAGAACGCCTGCGATCGGAATTTCTGGGCCTATAACTTAAGTTGACTAAATCCAAAAAGTTTAATTAAATAAATAAATACAACACTGTTAGACAGGGATGGCAGTGCAGAAGGTGTGCAATAACTACAGCATGTGATTGTTTGTGGAAAGCATCGCGATTCCGGAGAACCACATCTGCAGTAAGTGTCTGCATCTCGAGGAACATCAGCTCAGAGTTGTTGCGCTGGTCTCCAAGGTGCAGACATTGTGGGGCCTCACGGAGTTCGAAAGCTTGCTGGACACTTTGCACCTCCTGTTAGCACTTGTGGGATGTGGTCATGGGATGCCAAGGGGTTAGTGACTGGGCTCGGCGAATTCAGCAACACCCGCGAACTTCCCTGCAGGTTTAGCACTGGCGCTAACACTTACCACCTTGCCCCCTAGTGCCTCGCAGTTTGTGACGTCATAAAGTGCCCAGGCCCCGTTCCCGCCCAGCATCTGAAATTGCCTCCTGCCCCCTCCTGTATTGCCGGGCATCAGCAACGGCAGGAAGAGGAGGCATTGTTACCTCGGCTGGCTGCCTGGGGAACACTAATTAAAGGCAGTGGTATTATTTGCACCAGTCTGATGCCTGCTGAAAGTTTTCGATGCTTTATTGCTGCATGTCAAAGGCCTCCACTCTCTGAGAGTGATTGGGGCTGTAATGGCAGTCGAACAGGTCGCTTGGCAACACAGAACTGAGCACAAGCATGTTTTGTAGCATCATTGGCCCTTCACTTTAAGCGAGGGAAACATCCTCCGATGGCCGTATCTTTGCACTCCACATTGTTCAGCACACTGCTGCTACCGCCCCACACGTTAGCGCCCTAAGAGAAGTGGTTAGCGCTTGATTTAGCTCTCCATTTCCCTCTTGGAGCACTAAAGCTCAATTTCCCGGGAACAGAAAAAGATTATCGCCTGCCGATGATTTTCCGAGATTTCAAAAGTTATCGCCCCAAACGGGGTGCTATGGAATTTCTACCCTTTAATCCAAGAGGCTGTCACATCCCTTAGGATAAGAGGTGGTACCAATCAGGTCTAAGAAAGGAGGGTGTGACTGCGACTCAAGCAGTTAAGGGGACCCCAGGTGCAGTGCTGGAGGAGCCTCGACCTTTGTCCCTTTCCAACAAGTACGAGGGACATGCGGCCTGTGTGAAAAAAGGAAAATCTGCAGCGTGAATGAGCAAACTGACCATGGCACTGTGGTACATGAGGGCGTTCAAATGGGGGGAGTGAAAAGGAATGTGGTGCTGGTAAGGGACAGTATAGCCAGGGGATAGATACAATTCTCTGCAGCCGCGATTGGGAATTCCGAGATTGTGTTGCCTGCCCAGTGCCAGGGTTAAGGACTTCTCTACGCAGCTGGTGAAGCACTTGAAGCGGGAGATGGAAGATCCAGTTGTCGTGTTCCATGCAGGAACCAACGACATAGGCAGAACTAGGAATGAGATTCTGCTGAGAGAGTTTGAGGGGCTAGCATCCAAATTAAAAAGCAGAACCTTAAAGGTTACCTGAGACACGCGCAAATTGGCATAGCCTGAAACAGGTTAGAGGTTTAAATGCGTGGCTCAATGAGTGGTATGGAAGGAAGGGTTTTCGATTCATTGGGCACTCGCACCAGTATTGGGGAAAGAGGGGGCTGTTCCTTTGGGATGGTCCCCAATTAAACCGGGCTGTGATCAATGTTCCAGTGAATTGAACAACTGAGGCTGTAGATAGGGATTTAAACTAAAAGGGGGAGGAGTCAGGTGAGGGGAAACGTACAAAATCTAAAGAGAAAATTCAAGTCGATAGAGCAGTGTAGCCATTTGGATAAAGATAAGCAGAGTGTGACAGCAGGGACAGAGAGTTTAACCATTATAGTGAATCATTGAATGCAGTCAAATCAGGGGGAAAAGGTAAAAGATTAATATTAAAATGCTTTATCTGAATGCACGAAGCATTTGTAACATGATAGAGGAATTAATGACACAATAGTGATGAATGGGTTTACAAAGCATTGATTGCAGATTAACCAACGTTGGGAACTAAATATTCCAGGGTACTTGATGTTCCAAAAAGACAGACAAAATGGAAAATGAGGGCGTGTAGCACTGATAATAAAGGATGACATATGTACAGTACTGTGGACGGATCTTGGATCACAAGACCAGGAAGTAGAATCAGTATGGGTGGAAACAAGAAATATCAAGGGACAGAAAACATTAGTGGGAGTAGGTTGTCGGCCCCCCGAAGAGTAGCTTTACCGTTGGACAGAGTATTCATCAAGACAGAAAAGAAGCTCCTAACAAAGGTAATGCAATAATCGTGGGGGACATTAATCTTCATATAGACTCGACAAATCAAACTGGCAAAAGTAGTTTTGAAGAGGAATTCATGGAATTCACTCGAGAGAGAGGTTCCTAGAACAATACGCCGTGGAACCAACCAGTGAAGAGGTTATTTTAGATCTTGTCTTGTGTAATGAGACAGGGTTAATTAATAATCTCATAGTAAGGGATCCTCTGGTGAAGAGTAACCACAACATAACATAATTTCACATTGAGTTCAAGAATGATGGACTAAAGTCCGAAACAAGAGTCTTAAACTTAAATAAAGCCAATAACAAAGGTACAAGGGGCGAGTTAACAAAGGTAGCTTCAGAAAATCGATTAAAAGATATGACAGTCGATAAGCAATGGTGAACATTTAAAGAAATATTACATAATTCTCAACGAAAATACATTTCATTAAGATACATAAACATCACGGGAAAAGTGATCCATCCATGACTAACTTAGGAGGATAAGGAAAGTATTAGATTAAAAGAGGTTTATAACGTTGCCATGAAGTGTAGTAAGCCTGAGAATTGGGCGAGTTATAAAAACCAGCAATGTTGGCCAAAACCTTGATAAAGAGGGAGAAAGTACAAACAGATTGTAAGACCTTCTACAAGTATATAAAAAGGAAGAAATCACAGAAACCCCACAGTGCAGATAGAGGCCATTACGGCCCATCGAGCCTGCACCGACACATATCCCACCCGATCCCCGTAACCCCATGTATTTAATCCCCCTAACACTAAGGGTCAATTTATCACAGCCAATCAACCTAACCCACACATCTTTGGACTGTGTGGAGGAAACCGGAGCACCCGGAGGGAACCCACGCAAACACAGGGAGAATGTGCAAACTCCACACAGACAGTCACCCGAGGCCGGATTCGAACCCCGGTTCCTGGCACTGTGAGGCAACAGTGCTAACCACTATGCCACCATGCAAGAGAGTGGCGGAAGTAAGCATAGGTCCCTTAGAGGCTGAGACTGTAGAACGTATAGTGAGGAATCAGGAAATGGCAGTAACGTTAAAAATATTTTGTATCTGTCTTCACCTTACCAGACACAAAAAACAGACCAGACATAGTGGGGGCCAATCGTCTAATGAGAGTGAGGAACTTAAAGTAATTAATATTAGTAAAGAAAAAGTACTGGGTAAATTAATGGGACTAAAATCCGTCAAATCCCCTGTACATAATGGTCCAGATTCTAGGGTCCTCAAAGAGGTGACTGCAGAGATAATGAATGCGTTGGTAGAAATTTTCCAAAATTGCCTACATTCTGGAAGGGTCCCAGTGGATTGAAAGATAGAAAATATAACACCGCTACGCCAGAAAAAAGGGAGAGAGAAAACAGGGAACTACTGACCAGTTAGCCTGACGTCAGTCATCGGGAAGATGCTGGAATCCATTGTTAACGAAGTGGTATCAGGACACTCAGAAAATCATAACATGATTGGGTAGAGTGAACATGGTTTCATGAAAGGGAAATCGTGTTTGAAAAATTTATTAGATCCTTTTAAGGACATAATTAGCAGGGTAGATAATCCCTTCACCTAATTCATTAATTTATATGGAAACTAACTGTGGCACTGCATCAGTAACAGCCTTTCAACCTGAAAATTACCGATTTACTCTCTCTGTTTTCTGTCCTTTAACCAATCTTCTTTGGTAGGAAAAATCGAAAAACAAAATATTTTTTATCTGGCAAGAAAATATTAAATGTTGGCGTTCAGCGGGATTTGGCTTACTTGTACACGAAACAGAGAAATAACATAAGAACGTATGAACATAAGAAACAGGAGCAGGAGTAGTCCAGTCGGTCCCAGGAGCCTGCTCCGCCATTCAATAAGAGTTGGCTGAAGTAATCTTGGCCTCAACACCACTTTCCCGCTCTCTTCCCATGCCCCTTGACTCCCTTATAGTTCAAATGTCTGTCAGTCTCCGCCTTGAATATATTCAATGACTCCAACTCCACAGCTCTCTGGGGAAGAGAATTCCAAAGATTCACGATCCTCTGACAAAAGAAACTCCTCCTCATCTCTGTCTTAAATGGGCGACCTCTTATTCTGAAATTATGCCCCCTAGTTCTAGAGGCGCCCACTAAGGGAAACATCCTCTCAGCATCCACCCTGTCAATCCCCCTCAGAACCTTATATGTTTCAATAAGATCACCTCTCATTCATCTCAGCTCCAATGAGTATAGGCCCAAGCTGCTCAATCTTTCGTCATACGTCAACCCCTTCATCCCAGGAATCAACCTAGTAAAACTTCTCGGCGCTGCCTCCAAATGCAAGTATATCCTTCCTTAAGTATGGATACCAAAGCTGTATGCAGTACTCCATTTGCAGTCTCGCCAGTGCCCTGTAAAGTTGCATCTAAACTTCACTACTCTTATATTCCATACCCCTTGCAATAAAGGCCAACATTCCATTACCCTTCCTAATTATTTGCTGTACCTGCATGTTAACTTCTTGTGTTGCATGTCCTGGGACCCCCAGATCCCTTTGTACCGCAGCATTTTGTAGTCTCACACCATTTAAATAATAATTTGCTTCTTCATTCTTCCTTCCAAAGTGGATAACCTCACATTTCCCACATTATACCCCATCTGCCAAATTGTTGCCCACTCACTTAACCTATCTATATCCATTGGTAGACACTTTCTGTCCTCCTCACAACTTGCTAACCAACCTATCTTTGTATCATCAGTAACTTTGGCTACAGTACACTCGGACCCTTCATCCAAGTCATTAATATAGATTGTAAACAGCTGAGACCAAGCACTGATCCCTGTGGCACCCCACTAATTACTGATTGCCAACCAGAAAATAACCCATTTATCCCGACTATCTGTTTTCTATTAGTAGCCAATCCCCAATCCATGCCAATATTTTACCCCCAACCCCGTGCGCTCTTATCTTGTGCAGTAATCTTTTATGTGGCACCTTATCGAATGCCTTCTGGAAATCCAAATACACTACATCTACTGGTTCCCCTTTATACACCCCGTTTGTTACATCCTAAAAGAACTCTACCAAATTTGTCAAACACGATTTCCCTTTCATAAAACCATGTAGACTCTGCTTGATTGTCTTATGATTTTCTGAATGTCCTGCTGTTACCTCCTTAATAATCAATTCCAGCACTTCCCCAATGCCAGATGCTAGGCTAACTGGCCTGTAGTTTCCTGCTTTCTGTATCCCTCCTTTCCTGAACAGCAGCGTTACATTTGCGTTTTTCCAATCCGCTGAGACCTTTCCAGAATCCACAGAATGTTGGTAGATTACAACCAACGCATCCATTAAATCTGCAGCCACTTATTTCAAGACCCTAGGATGCAGGCCATCGGTTCCAGGGGACTTGTTGGCCTTTAGCCACGTTAGTTTGCCTAGTACTTTTTCTTGTCGATAGAGATTGTTTTAAGTTCCTCCCTCCCTATCACCACTTGATTATCTATTATTATTGGGATGTCTTTAGTGTCTTCTACCGTGAAGTCCGAGACAAAATAATTATTTATAATCTCATGCTGTACCTGCATGAAAGTTAACAGCATGCAATTAGGAAGGGAGTTTGTAAGGAAGTCTGCTGCAATTGTACAGGGCCATGGCGGGACCACACCTGGAGTACTGTATACAGTTTTGTTCTCCGTATGTAAAGATAGATATCCTTGCTTTATTGGGGGTGCAACGGAACTTCACTAGATTCATTCCTGGGATGAGAGGATTGTCATATGAGGAGAGATTGAGTAGATTGTGCCTATACTCTCTGGAATTTAGAAGAAGGAACATTGAAACATACAATTTTCTGAGGGGGCTTGAGAGAGTAGATGCTGAGAAGTATTTCCTCTGGCTGGGGTGTCTAGAACTAGGGGCATAGTCTCAGGATGAGGGGTTGGCCATTTAAGACAGAGAGGAGGGGAAATTTCTGGACTCAGACGATTGTCAATCTTCTGAATTCTCCAGCCCAGAGGACTGTGGATGCTGAGTCGTTGAGTATATTCAAGGCTGAGATCGACAGATTTTTGGAATCAAAGGGAATCAAGCGATATGGGGATCGGGCAGGAAAGTGGTTTTGAAATTGAAGATCAGCCATGATCTTATTGAATGATGGAGCAGGCTCGAGGTGCCATATGGCCTATTCCTGCTTCTATTTTGCATGTTCTCATGTTATCAAACACTCCCAGGGAAAGAAAAACATGCGTTAGATGCCGTGTGAAGCTCCATCTTCTTGGTCCGATACTGTGTTTCGGGGTCAGGTTCTGTGTCACTGCTGAATATGTTTTTCTTGTACTTGCTGATTGCTATGAAACAGTTACATGTGATTACATACAATTTCGCTATTATTAGATCATGTTGTTTTCAATGTGGGGCACTAACCTTAGGAAGGAGATACTCACCTCGGAGAAAGTCAGGCGAAAAATCACCAGCGTGATAAGACGGATAAATGGACTGAGTAGAGAGACCGAGTTAATTTCTACTAAAATATATGGAAATGAGATTCTGTGACGGTTTGATCGAAATGCTCGAGTAATTAAGGAAGTCACAGATAACATAACAGAACTCTTCTCACTAGTAGGGGAATTTAGAACTCCGGGGCATCATGTTCGGATTCCAGGTACAGCCAGTTGATAGCGTTTTCCCTGGAAAATGGGACTGAGTACTTGCTTGAGAAATATTGGTTGTAGGGAATAACAGTCAACATCTTGTAGTGTTAGATAGGGGAGGTAAGACCAGGTGTGGTCTTCGGGTGAAGCAGGGTTAGAGGGCGAAGTTAATCGGGCCAGGGTGGACAGATGTTGTCCAGTTCCCATTTTAAACTGACATATCTTGCTGTTTTTATAAATGGCACTGTGATTTTATATTATTACAACATGATCTCCTGCGTTGTTGCACATAGGGAGTTGAAACGAAGTCACCACATTTTCTACAGTTTGGGAATCAGTTGATTAGAGCAGCGGAATCTGTCTAAATTATGAGCTGCGGAGTCGGGAAACGGAAACCTGGGGTGCTACACTGCCACCCCCGTCGGAAGGACGGAACGACATCGTGACCTAATTAAAAGTTCATAAGAAGGCATATGGGGTGGGGGTGGGGGACGATTTTCCCCGGATAACTTAGCCGCTAAAGAGCCTCCGAGGTGGCCAGGCTGGGGTCTTAAACTGTAACGCTGGTTTAGCCCGCCTTTAGCGAAAGACGCCATCTTGGTCAAGGAGTTGAAGCTTGCGCTATGAACGGCCGACGGAAGGTCATTAAGCAGCTAATTGACACTTAACTTGCCTGCTGGCGCTCATTAATGAGGCGGCACGACATTCTGGTGGCCGGCGCTGGATCTGACGCCCTTTCCTAACAGCGACCAGCTGACTGGGAGTAAACGAGTAGTTGCTGAAGATTTGGAGCGCTGTTTAAATGCACATCGTCTTTTACTGTCCACTTGCTGCTGGAGCTTTGAAGAGGATTATTGAAACACATCGGGAGACTTTCTAGGAAACTTCGTCAAGACTTCACCAACAGTCTATCAACATTTATTCTGGAAATTCTCTGAGGACTTCTCTTATAAACAGTGAGCGCTGTGTTAATCTACCTTATTGGACACCTTCCAGGAGTCACCCGGAGAAAGAAACGGGATCGGATCGGATCAGCCACCCGTTAAATGCAGCGCCTTATATTTGCTGCAAATATGATGAGAGGGGATCTCATTGAAACCTATAAAATTCTGTCAGGTCTGGACAGACTAGATGCAGGAAGGAGGTTTCTGATGGCCGGGGAGTCCAGAACCAGGGGTCATAGTCTAAGGATAAGGGGTAAGCCATTTAGGACTGAAATGAGGAGGAATTTCTTCACCCAGAGAGTGGTGAACCTGTGGAATTCTCTGCCACAGAGGGCGGTGGAGGCCAGTTCATTAAATATATTCAAGAAAGAGTTGGATATATTTCTTGAGGCGAAAGGGATCAAGCGATATGGGGAGAAGGCAGGGACAGGGTACTGAAATTGGATGATCAGCCATGATCTCATTGAATGGCGGAGCAGGCTCGAAGGACCGAATGGTCTACTCCTGCTCCTATCTTCTATGTTTCTATGTTTCTATGTTTCAGTGAATGGAGCTGAATATCAGGTGCTGTGGACAACAGGCGCTCGATCCAATACCGCCCGTTCTGCGTCACCACCCGAGATGAATTGCTAGACCAGATGAATTGAAGGTGTTAATGAACACATGGGTGTATGATATTGTTGCTGTCACAGAGACATGGGTGAGGGAGGGGCAGGACTGGCAGCTCAATATTCCGGGTATAGAATCTTCAGGCGAGAGAGAGGGGGGTGTAAAAGAGGAGGGGGTGTCGCAATATTAATCAAGGAGACAATTACTGCTGTAAGGAGAAATGATATCTTAGCAGATTCCTCTAACGAGGCCATATGGGTAGAACTTAAAAACAAAAAGGGGGCAAGCACTTTGCTGGGAGTGTACTATAGGCCCCCAAACTGTCAGGGGGAGATAGAGGAACAGATATGTAGGGAAATCTCAGAGAAGTCTAGAAATAATAGGGTAATAACAGTAGGAGATTTCAACTTGCCCAATATTAACTGGGATAGCCAGAGTGTGAAAGGCTTAAAGGGTATGGAATTCTTAAAGTGCATCCAGGAGAGCTTTTAGAGCCAGCATGTAGAAAGTTCTACAAGAGAGGGGGCGTTACTGGACCTAATTTTAGGGTATGTAGCTGGGCAAGTGGTAGAAGTGTCAGTAGGAGAGCATTTTGGTGAAAGTGACCATAATTCGGTGAGATTTAAGGTAGACATGGAAAAGGACAACGATGGACCGGAAATAAAGTTTCTAAATTGGGAGAAGGCCGATTTTAATATGATAAGGCAGGATCTGGCCAAAGTGGACTGGGATCAGCTACTTGTAGGAAAATCCACATCAGAGCAGTGGGAGTCTTTCAGAAAGGAACTACAGAGACTACAACGCCAACATATTCCCATAAAGGTCAAGGGTGGGACGAACAAACCCAGGGAACCTTGGATGTCAGGGATGTACAAGGATGTATTAGGAAAAAAAGGGAGGCTTTTGGCAGATACAAATGACTGAAAAGAGTGGAAGCCCTAGAGGAGTATAGAAAGTGCAGGGTGTACTTAAAAAAGAAATTAGGAGAACGAAGAGGGGGCATGAAAAAACACTGGTGGACAAAATAAAGGACAATCCCAAGGTGTTTTATAAGTATATTAAGGGCAAGAGGATAACCAGGGAATGAGTAGGGCCCATTAAGGACCACGGTGGCAATCTGTGTAGAGCCAGAGGATGTAGATGAGATTTTAAATGAATATTTTGCATCTGTGTTCGCTATGGAGAAGGACGATGTAGGCATAGAAATCAAGCAGGGGGATTGTGATATACTTGAACAAATTAGTATTGAGAGGGAGGAGGTACTAGCGGTTTCAGCGGGCTTAAAGTGGATAAATCCCCAGCCCCTGACGGGATGTATCCCAAGCTGCTGATTGAGGCAAGGGAGATTTCAGGGGCCCTGACACAAATTTTCTGAACCTCCCTGTCCACAGGGGAGGTACCAGAGGACTGGAGGACAGCTAACGTAGTACCATTGCCCAAGAAGAGTAGTAGGGATAAACTAGGGAATTACAGGCCAGTGAGCCTAACAGGGAAAATTTTGGAAAAAATTCTGAGGGACAGAATTATTCCCCACTTGGAGAGGCAGGGATTAATCAGGGATAGTCAGCATGGCTTTGTCAGGGGGAGATCATGTCTGAACAATTTGATTGAATTTTTAGAGGGGGTGATTAGGTGTTTGGATGAGGGTGGTGCAGTTGATGTACTCTACATGAACTTCAGTAAGGCATGTGACAAAGTCCCACTTGGGAGGCTGGTCAAGGAGATAAGAGATCCAGGGCAATTTGGCACATTGGATCCAAAATTGATTTAGTGGCAGGAGGCAGAGGGTGATGGTCGAATGTTGTTTTTGTGACTGGTAGCCTGTGTCCAGTGGCGTACCACGGGGATCGGTGCTGGGTCCTTTGCTATTTGTGGTGTACATTGATGATTTAGTGATGAATGTAGGAGGTATGATCTGTACGTTCACAGATGACACGAACATTGGTGGAGTGGTAAAGAGCGAGGCGGTAAGCTGCAGGCTACAGGACGATATAGACATTATTGTTAGATGGGCAGAACAGTGGCAAATGGAATTTTACCCTGAAAAGTGTGAAGTGATGCATTTTGGGAGGACTAACAAGGCACGAGAATACACAATGAATGGTAGGAGCATAGGAAGGACAGAGGATCAGAGGGACCTTGGTGTGCATGTAGATAGATCCCTGAAGGCAGCAGGACAGGTAGATAAGGTGGTTCAAAAGGCATATGGGATACTTGCCTTCGTTAGCCGAGACATAGCATATAAGAGCAGGGGTTATGATGGAGCTGTACAAAACTGTAGTTAGGCCACAGCTGGAATACACTGTGCATTTCTGGTCGCCACGCTATACGAGGGATGTGATTGCATTGGTGAGGGTGCAGAGGAGATTCACCAGGATATTACCTGGGCTGGGGCGCTTCAGCTATTAAGAGAGACTGGACAGGCTGGGATTGTTTTCCTTAGAGCAGAGCAGGCTGAGGGGGGATCTGATTGAAGTGTACAAAATTATGAGGGGCATAGATAGGGTAGATAGGAAAGAACCTTTCCCCTTAGCAGAGGGTTCAATAACCAGGGGGCATAAGTTCAAGTTAAGGGGCAGGATGTTTAGAGGAGGTTTGAGGAAAAACTTTTTCACCCAGAGGTTGTTTGGAATCTGGAACTCTGCCTGAAAGGGCGGTAGAGGCAGAAACCCTCACAACATTCAAGAAGCATTTAGATGAGCACTTGAAACGCCATAGCATACAAGGCTACGGACCAAGTGCTGGAAAATGGGATTAGAATTGACAGGGCTTGATGGCCGGCGCAGACACGATGGACTGAAGGGCCTCTTTCTGTGCTTTATAACTCTATAACTCTATGACTATGACCCATCCACTTATCAATTCTTTTAATCACCTTTAATATCTTAATTAGATAAACCCTTAATATTCTATAATAAACAGAATATAAGACTAGTCTATGCAAACTGTTTTCATAATGTAACCCTATTAGCCCAAGTGCCATTCTGTTGAATCTGCGCTGCTCCCCCTCCAAGGCCACTTATCCTGTCCTAAGGTTCGGTGCCCAGAGCTGACTGCAGTGCCACAGATTCGGTCTGACCAGGGCTCTGTACAGCTGGAACAGAACTTCCATTCCTTTCAATTATAGCCCCTTTGATAAAAAGGCGACCATTCCATTAACATTTAAATTAGATTTTTGTGCCTGACTACGAACTTTTAGAGCTTTCTCTACTTGGACACCTAAATCTCTCCGTTCATCCACAGTTCCTAATTTCCCATTTTATCAAACACTCTGATCTATCTTTCTGAGGGCCAAAGTGGATGACCTCACACTTCCGCACATTGAACTCCAGCTGACACAGTTTTTCCCATTCAGCTTATTTCTCCATGTCCCTTTGCAACTTTCTGCTCCCACCTACACTATTTACTGTGCCACCTAACTTGGTGTCTTCAACAACCTTTGATATACAGCTCTCTATCCTATCATCTAAGTCGTTTATGATTAGTTTGAAAAGCCACTGTACCAATCTCTTGGGGCACAACTAGCCACATCCTGCCAACCTGTCAGCATATGCATTAACCCTACACTCTGTCTCCTACCTCTGAACCAATTCCCTACCCATGTCAATAGGTTGCCTCCAATTCCATTCACTCTCATTTTTGTTAATAGTCTCTTATAACCTGATCCAATGCCTTCTGGAAGACCACATAAATAATATCCTTAGACACTCCATTATCTACTATGTTAGTTCTATTTAATAAAAATTAACTTGTTTCATTCGAAATGCCTTGCCCGGTACAAATCTATGGTGGCTCTCTCTGACCAGTTCATATCTGTCTAAGTGCCCAATCACTCTGTCCCTAATAACAGATTCTAATAACTTCTCTACAATAGACCTTAGACTAATAGGCATTTAATTTCCGATTTTGTCTCCGCTACCCTTCTTCACTAATGGAGTGACGTGGGCATGTATCCAATCCATGGGGCATTTCTGGTTCAGGTGAATTTTGGAAGAACATGGCTAAAACATCTACAATTTCCTCACATACTTCTGTTAATATCCTGCGGGGGAAACCATCAGGAACTGAAGATCTGTCTACCTTTAGTCTCATTATTTTCTCAATGACAAGATTTTGCTTATATTAAATCTGGTAATCAATTCTAATTAATTAAAATCTGGACCTTGGCATTTGTAACCCTTAAAAGTTGACAGAAAAGTCTGACATAAAACCTAACAACCTAGCGTAATGTTTTAGTGTTAGGATGTGTTTGCGTTTCTAAATATGTTTCCCGTCCATCTCCAATGACATGAAGCCAACATTGATTCACAAATGCAACCATTGCACAGCGTTGTTTGCAACTATTGTTAGCGGCCTGCATTGATCCACCTATTGAACTAATGGCACCCACACAGGGCAAAGACCACGGCTCCCAGCCTATTGTTAGCGGCCCTCATTGCTCCACCTATTGAACTAATGGAATCCACACAGAGCAAGGACCACGGATCCCAGCCTATTGTTAGCAGCCCACATTGCTGCACCTATTGTACTAATGGATTACACACAGAGCAACGACCATGGATCCTAGCAGATGGTAAGTGGTCAGCTGGGTGCTTCCTGTAAACGAGATCACAGGATCTTTCTCTGCGGCATTTTATGGGCACAGTTCGTGTAAATGGAGCGCCATCAACATAAGCACGGATAACGCAGAAGCAGATTGTCTTGTTTTATTAACATTTTAAAATGTTGCTAAACTGTTCAGTGCAATACCTGTGCAGCTGCCTATTTTATAACAAGTTGCTGCACAAAGTACAAAATGTTGCAAATATACTTAAATTAACATCAAATTAGTAAGCATTTCAGGGATACTTTATAAATTTTGTTTAGTATTTCAGGCGGCAGGTGGACAGTTTTCATTTCTTCTCGAAATTTTACACTAATTTAGCAATTAGAGTGATGGGAAATTTCACTGCAGTCTTCAACTCCTCTCTGAATTTAGTCTGAGTCACGGCATAAATACAAGTGTTTGTGCAAGAACTCAACAGTTGAAGCATGAATCCTATTTCTTGTAGGACATCCGAAGTACTAATAGTCACATTATTATACATTGCATTTATGCGCAAGTAGATTGAATTCACCAAAAACATCACCCATAAAAGGATAAAATTTGCGGATATAACAAACAGTAAAATGATGGATTTCCTTTGCTTCTCCATCTCTGGATCGCTGGGATTCTCCCCACTGCTGTCGGCCCGGAGTCTCCTGCGTGCTCTGCTGGCCACTAAAATGTGTCTAACGGTTAAAGCATTGAGCAGCAGAATCAAAACAAAAGGAACAAATGGGGTTAAAATAAAATGAAGAGATTCTATTGCCGCCCATACCCGTGAAAGGAAAACACTGTCTAATATATTGCAAAACCAAGGTATGTTATACAGTAAATAGTCACTTGTGCACATAAAGTACCAAAAAATGTTTTGCAAACAAAACAGCACAGTCACTGTTCCTAGAACCACAGCCGCGGTTTTCTCAGTGCAATATTTTGTTTTCAGCTTTTGGCAACAAATGGCCACAAATCTATCAAAGGTGAAAGCGACTGTGAACCAGACAGAACAGTCTGTGACTGCGTACAGCAGGACGGCGTGGATATTACACACTTTAATGTTCTGCACAAAAAGGAATTGTGCAGCGTGAGCAATGGGAATCTGTCTTAGTATCGCGTCAATTATAATGATCAGAAGATCCGCCGCTGCCATGGATACCAGGTAACGAGTGACACATTTGGAGAGACCGCACCTTCCTCGAGACAGGATCACAATCGTCACCAAGTTCACTGTAAGGAAGTTTATAAAACAGAAATTATACATCAGGCTCCAACAGAAGCAGCAACCCGGTGGAGTTCGGTCTGAAATTAGAAGTGTTACTAATACATCCAGGTATAGAGACTGATTATTTTAACTGTGACAGGGCTTTCTGCTGGAGGCAGGTTTTACAATAAAAGCAGAAACAAGATGTGAAATAAAAAATTGAAAGAATAAAATTAAACACAATGAATAAAAGGATCTACAGAAAATTAAATGAAAAACCATTCCTGTGAGGGAGATTACTGGTGGATCTGGTCGATAACAAAACCCTGTTGTAGCTGGAGGCAAAAATGACCCACAATTCCCAGGTTTGGACGAAAGCCTGTGCGGAATTGGCCGTTCACTACTACAGGTGTCCCAGTGCTGTAGGATCCGGGTTGGAAATGGGGCAAGGATGTTCATTCTGATCACTGGCAACCAACACCGACTGGAAGTTGAACAGGTGTGGCACTGAGATGAGAACAGCTTTAATGGGGTTCTGATACCTACTATGGACTCTGTCTATGGTCTCTTGGTGAAGGCGTTTGTACCCTTGTATCCCTGGGCCCAAAGGTTCAGCACTTTCAGAACAGGGGAGAGAAAAGAGGGAGGTAAAATAACAAAAACACACACGCAGTAGATGGGAAGACATTACATTATCAGGGAGTTCCCGGGACTAGAAGGTGGAGATGAACAAGGAGTGAGATGAATGAGGTGGTCTCCTCCAGCAAGACTGCGGGTGAGCAGTAGTAGAAAAAAGCAGAGTGGAGCATATGTAGGTCTTAGGTGACGATATTGGACCTGCGCTTGGAACAGAGGAAGTGGAGGGAGAGGAAAGAAAATATATTATATATAAATCAGTATTACAAATAATTGTATTAAAAACTCAGTCATTGGATTCATTCATCGTCAGTTCGGCTCGTGTTGAGTGTGAAGCTCATGGGTTCAAGCCCCATTCCTGGGCTTCAGCGGGTTAGCACTGCTCAGAGGTGCCCGCCTTCCCGGGATTGCCTTGGCCCACTCTTCTCATTCATGGGATGTTATAGTTGGGACTATTTCAGGAAGAACATGGAGCTCTCGGTGTCATTGCCAACATTCCCGCACCAGACAACATCAACCAAACTAGTTACCAGCTGCTGTGTGAAAAATTGCGGCTGATTTTTCTCCAAGTTCTCTCAACTTCATGTGTGTAAATGTCAAAAACATATTATTTTTCATGCAGATAACATAAAACGTGGTGTAAATCTAATGCTTTATTTTAATTTAAAATTATTACTTTCAGTTCATATATATATTGCAATTAATTTACAGCGGATTTCCCAATACTTTACCAACATACTTCCTTAGAGTGAATTACAACGAAACAAATAATCGCTTATTAATGTGAATTGTGCGGGTTTCCAATTGATTATGGAAAGGACACAGGAGATTATCCAAAGTCAGGTTACGCCTCACTGAGAGACTCCCTGAACTGTGCAAGACCCGCATGGCTTTACACTGATGTGTCAGAGTAATGATTAATATTAAGTTTTTGGAAATACGATTAATTGACTATATTACTGGAACAAATGTAACAAACTTGTAATCCTGTCTTAAACATCCTCAACCAGTGGGAGGAGTGTGGAGTAGGCGATGGTGGAAAGTCAGATAGTGAAGTGGAGCTGCTGATTTTTCTCAAACGTTTCTGTGTATTTCTGGACTCTCTGTCAGATCGCTACTGCTCTACCTATTGAACTGTATGCAGAATACTGAATATAAAATCTTCCTGAAAACACATTTCTGATCTAATGGAAATGCACATTTCCGGCATCAGGCTGGTGTTATAGAATCAAAGTACAATAAACTCGCAAACTTTGTTAAACACATGGCAGGAGTGAGGCCGCATTGTCCATTAAACTCAGACCAGTGAACAGGCGACTGTGTAACAAACACATCAAGACAGACACCTTCCAATACCGCACACCAAGAGGGATACATGGGACACAACCAACACCGGGGAAGTTATCTAAATCACAACAACAGTTACAATCAAACAGATATGGTCCAGAGAATTACTACCTGCAGAGAAGAGTAGACATTACTGTTGGTGATGAAGTGGAAAACCCTTAACACTTCCATGTAGCATTTCTTGGCTCACTGTTTGAAGAGAGGAGTTAACTGATTTCAGATCAGTGGGTGGGAACCAGGGTAAAATATGTAACAGCAACAGATATTTCAGGCACGCAAAGCTTTCATGTCCCTTCATCATAAACAACATTACTGAACCAACAGTTACTTCCCAGGAACATGTCATGATCGGGAACGCCGCCCCACCTGAATAGATGGTGGAAATGATATTGTAAATAATTTTAAACGTGTGTTTGGCACCAACTTGAGGATGAGGAATTACAGGATTACTGGTAAAAAGTGGGAATCTGGGACTGAGCATGACTGCTCTTTAACAGAGACAGGTACAGGTGCGAGGGGCTGAATGGCCTCCTTCTGTATTTGGAGGCTCCACGGGGACTGCCCCTGCAGTCCAGTGGCTGATGTCATGACGTCACCACGTCTTCCTGCTTGTGGGGAATCACCTGATGAACGGCGTGACGTCATGGTGTATTCGCCACGCTGTTAAAGTAACCACGCTCTGTACAGTTAAACAGCATAAATAAAGATACAGACTCAGGCTGTAGCTAATATGTTGTTAAAGGAACTATATACAAACGATCTGAGTCCTTTGGTGGCTCCGCCACATGCGCCCCCCCAGAATTGTCTTTAACAGCAAAAGTGAGGCATCGAGGAGGGCTGACAAGTCTGTCTGAGCGACTTCGGTAACCCTGCAGAGGAAGCTGATGGACAGTGGTCGAACTGGCGGGTGGTTGTGGTTGAGCTGGCGCAGTGAGTGTGGTCGAGCTGGCGGGTGGCTGTGGTTGCTCTGGCACAGTGACTGCGGGCGGTCGGCCACTTTTAGGTGGTTGAGCGATGACGACTGGGCAGTCCAGGTCCAAGTGAGCCGGCTTCAACCGGTCCACCGAAATGTGATCCGGCTTTCCTCCAATGTCAACCAAAAATAATTTGTCTCCTGATTCGATTATGCAGAAAGGACCAGTGTAAGGTGGTTTGAGCGGATCCTAGTGAACGTCGTGGCGGATAAATATGTGCTCGGCGTTCTTCAGCTCCTCTGGCATGTGGGGGCTCGGAAGGCCGTGATTTGATGTAGGCACCGGAGAAAAGCATCTGGCCGCTTCCTGGTGGCTGACAAGTTGCTGGGAGGGGGACCATGGCTCTGTGGGAGAAGGGAGGAAAACCCCTGGTACTCGGAGCGGCTGGCCACAAACGAGTTCTGCCGAGGACGATTGTAGGTCCTCTTTGGGTGCTGTACAAACACCCAAAAGTACCCATGGGAGTCTGTCCACCCATCTCGCACCTTGAAGACTGGCCCGTAGGGCGGCTTTTAGTAACCTGTGGAATCACTCGCACAGGCCATTTGCCTGTGGATGATAGGCAGTGGTGCAATGAAGTTTGGTGCCAAGCCCCTGAGCTACAGCCTTCCAGAGCTCCGAGGAAAATTGTGGCCCACGATCGGAGGAGATGTCCGCCGGTACCCCGAAACGAGAAACCCAACAGGAGATGAAAGCTCTAGCGATGTCTGCTGAAGTGGTGGAAACCAAAGGTACTGCCTCTGGCCACCTAGTGGTGCGGTCCACCATGGTGAGAAGATGCATATAACCACGGGAAGGAGGAAGTGGCCCCACAATGTCCACATGCACGTGGTCGAAACGATGCTCCGGAACAGCGAACATAGCCACTGGAGCTTTTACATGACGCTGGACCTTGGCCTTCTAGCAGACCACACAGGTGTTGGCCCAGTCATGGAGATCAAGGTGCATACCATTCCAGACGAACTTCGCCGACATTAGCCGTTGTGAAGCCTTCATATCAGGGTGTGACAACCCGTGTATGGCGTCAAACACCTTCCGGCTCCAGGTGACTGGCACGATAGGTTGGGGAACGCACATGGAGATGTCGCAAAGGAGCGTGGTGCCTGCGGCCTGGAAACTGACGTCGGTCGCCTGTAAATTAGAGGGGATGGTTCTGTGTGATTGGGCCTCTGGGTCCGAGGCCTGATCTGCAGCCATGAGGGCGTAATCAATCCCAAGGTGAACTGCATGGACCATCGCGTGGGGCAGGCAATCCACTACCAGGTTGTCTCTACTAGACACATTTTGAATGTCCGTGGTAATTTCAGAAATAAATGTCAGGTGACATTGCTGATGAGCTGACTACAGTTCGGCGGTCTTGGCCGTTAGAGGCTTGTGGTCGACAAAAGCCGTGAAGGGGCGTCCTTCTAATGAGAACCTGAAATGTAAAATGACTAGAAAAAGGGCGCAACTCCTGATCGAAAGTGCTGTATTTTCTTTCATTTTTCCATAGTTGACAGCTGAAAAACACCAGCGGTTGCCACATGCCATTCACCCACTGCTCCTGCACTGCACTGATGGCATAGTCTGATGCATCTGTGGTAAGGGCGATGATGGCACCTGGAAGTGGCTGCGCCAGCATGGTTGCATTGGCCAAGGCGCTCTTTGTGTTGACTAATGCCTGGTCCATCTCGGCTGTCCAACTGATTGGATCCTTACCGGACTTGCCCTTGAGGGCCCCGTACAAAGGCTGCATAAGCTGAGCCGCCTTAGGGACGAATCGGTGATAGAAATTGACCATCCCCAGGAACTCTTGCAGGGCCTTGACGGTTGGCGGGCACGGGAAAGAGGTAACAGCTTCCACCTTCATCAGTAAGGGGGTGGCGCCGTCTGATGTTATGTGGTGTCCCAAGAAATCGATCCGCTGCAGTCCGAACTGGCACTTGGCCAGGTTGATGATCAAACCATGCTGACTGAGGCGTGTAAAGAGGTTATGCAAATGGCAGATGTGCTCTTCCTTGCTAGCGCTGGTGATGAGAATGTCATCGAGGTAGACGAAAATGAAGTTTAGGTCTCGGAGCACGGAGTCCATCAAGCACTGGAAAGACTGTGCTGCATTCTTCAAGCCAAACAGCATGTGCAGGAACTCAAAAAGGCCGAAAGAGGTGATGACTGCGGTTTTCACAACGCCTTGCGGGTGCATGGGAACCTGGTGACACCCCGGACGAGGTCGACATTTGAAAAGATAGAATTTCCCGCCAAATGGGCTGAGAAATCCTGAATATGCGGGATCGGGCACTGAACAGGAGTAGTGGCATCATTCAGGCGTCGGTAGTCACTGCATGGCCGCCAGCCGCTGCCCGGTTTCAGAACAATGTGGAGAGGCGAAGACCAGGGACTATTCGACTGGCGAATAATCCCCAGCTGCTCCATTGTGTTGAACTCCACTTTCACAGCCACGAGCTTGCCGGGTTCAAGCCTTCTAGCCCGTGCATAAACCGGGGAGCCAGTAGTGGTGATATGATGTTCAACACCATGCTTCGTGGCCGAGGAGGAGAAAGTGGGCCTGGTCAGCTCCGGGAACTCTCCGAGGAGCCGAGTGAAGTCATCCAGAGATGGGAACATGCAGACGATAGAGCGCAATATGGTAGTACCGTGGTGGCACGGAATCGAGTGGAAGGTGGCCGTGTTCTTTAACCGGCGGTGCCGGACATCGATGAGGAGGCCGTTGGCACATAGAAAATCCGCCCCTAGAATGGCCTGCGAGACTGTGGCCATGGCGAAATCCCAATGGAAGCGCTGACCACTGAAACACACTTGGACCCACCACTTTCATAAAGTTTGAATGGCTGCGCCATTAGCCACCACGAGGGAAAAGCCGTGGTCCCCAGCTTGCATATCGAGTTTCGACGCAGGTAGGATGCTACACTGCGCCCCGGTGTCACAAAGGAAACGTCGACCCAAAAGGGAATCGGTGATGTAAAGAAGTTTCCCCGAAGATCCAATGGCCATCGCAGCCGCAGAGCGCCCGTCAGACCCAGTCCTCCTTCGCCAGGAATGCTGCAGGAGTTTTGTTTTATTTTTGGGTGAAAAGCTGCAGGGAGAGCGGCAGCATCGTGCTTTCGCGCCTAAACGGGCGTGGTAGGAGCACCAGCCCGCTGCAAGAGGAGCTGCAGCTGTGTCTGTGGGGGATGGGCATCCCGTGGCAGCACAGCATGCTGGGTTATTGTGGAAATCTTATCTGCTTCGGCAGCAAGCTCACCGCAGTCCATGACCTCGGACCTGGCTAGGGCAGCCTGTACCTGCTCCGGCAGTTGGCAGAGGAATAGCTCCCGGAAGAGGAAGCATTCTGGTTTGCCACCTAAGAGCGTGAGCATCTGGCTCATGAGCTCGGATGGTTTGGAGTCCCCGAGGCCGGGCATAGCGAGGAGCCAGCGAGCGCGTTCTGACGTCGATAGCCCGAAGACTTGAAGCAACCGCGCCTTTAATGTATCATACTTGCAGTCAGTAGGAGGACTACCGAGGAGGATGATGATCCACGAGGCAGTGGCGCTATCGAGGGTGGAGACCACGTAGTAATAACGGGTCTGATCCGCGATGATGCTCCTGATGGGGATTTGGGCTTCAGCCTGGAGAAAGCACGCGGCTGGTTGTTGCTCCCAGAGCTGTGGCAGTTTTAGAGTCACGGCATTCGTTTCCATGCTGAAGATCATCCGCGAAAACCGTTCACGAAAGTCGGGGTCACCAATGTAGGAATGTGGGTTCCTAACTAAAAGACTGAGTTCTACTCAGGCGATCAAACAAAACGAACTTTAATGAAACAAACAGGTTTTAACAAGAAACTGCAGGATAACACCGAATGTAGGTCTGCTCTCTTTGGAGGCTCCACGAGGGATGGCACTCAAGACCCGTGACTGACGTCATGACGTCATCGCATTTTCCTGCCAGTGGGGAATCACGTGATGAACGGCGTGACGTCATCACGTTTTAACCACGCTGTTAAAGTAACCACGCTCTGTACAGTTAAACAGCATAAATAAAGATACAGACTCAGGCTGCAGCTAACATGTTGTTAAAGGAATTATATACAAACGATCTGATTCCTTTGGTGGCTCCACGACACTGGAATATTTAGATCCATCCTTGGTCACCTTGCAACCACATCTATGCAATGGCTATTAGATCAAACGCATTTATCTCTATTTGTACCATAACTGCCTCTATTTTGTTGTAAATGCTTCATGCATTCAGATAAAGAGCCTTAATTTTAATGGTTTACCATTTTCCCTGATTAAACCTTATTCTTGGAGGCACTATTTCTGTTAACCTTTCTGTCCCTTCCCGTCTCCCTCTGCCTATCTTTACTCAAATCGTTAGACTACTCTATGGCTTTGAATATATCTTGAGATTCATACATTTCCCCTCACATGAACCCTCAACCCCTCTTTCGATTAAAGCTCTTTTTACAGCCCTAGTTATTTAATTCACCAGGACAATAATCCCAGTCTGGTTTAGGTGGAGCTTCTTCCAACGGAACAGCTTCCTCCTTTCCATTAATGATACTAGTGCCCCATGAATCGTAGCGACTGTCTCGCACACCACACTTTGAGTCACGCATTTAACTTTCTGATGTGATTGATCCTATGCCAAGTTGCGAGTGCCTCAGGGAGTAATCCAGAGATTATTACCTTTGAGGTTGTGCTGAGTAATTTGGACCCCAGCTCGTCAAACTCGCTCAGCAGACCCTCATTCCTAGTTCTAACTATGTCATCAGTTCCTACATGAGCCACGACTACTGGATCCTCCCCCTCATGCTCCAAGTTATTTTCTAGCTGTGAGGGAATATCCTTAGCCATGGCACCGGGCAGGCAACACAGCCTTCGGGGCAGTGATGTATTTATCCCCCTGACTATATTAACACCTAACACTACCTTCATATTCCCCCCACTTGAATGGTTTCCTGTACCATAGTGCCGTGATCAAATTGTCCATTCCATCTGCATTCTTTGTTCTCAGTCATACAGGCAGGAAGTATCCCTTATCTGTTAACAAGGTCCAAGGCTGAGGCACCTATATCACTACATCCTGTGTAGCCACAGTTGCCTGACTCGCAGTCTCATCCTCCTGTTCCTGACCACTAACCAAACCTAAATAACAACCTGACCAAGGTGGTGTCACTGACTCATGGATCGAATTGCCTAGGCAAGTCTCCCACGCCCTGATGCATTGTAATGCCTGCAGCTCGGACTACAGCTCAACAAATCTGAGCCAAAGTTCCCCGAGTTGCAGACATTTACTGCAGATGTGGCTTCCCGGGATCTCAAATGTCTCCTCCAATCCCACAGGCTGCAGTTGCGACACACCACCAGCTCTGCCATCGCAATCTAACCTTGTTTTTTGGATTTAATTGGTTAAGCTTTTTATTCACTCAAAGTTTTTAGTTGTACTAATTAATTAGTAAATCTAGTTTAATTTATTGATTTAATAAAGTTATAGTTATACATTCCAAGTTCTTACTTTAAATTGACTTCCCGAGATTTTAAAGCAAAAAACGGTAATACTCACCATCCAAGCACGGAGCTGCTGTCTTGTGAAGTCTCTCCTTTGCTCCCCGCCACTCTCGGTCGCTGGCTCCGCTCTCGCTGTGCTGACATTTGGGCCTTTTAAAGCCTCCCTCCCCGGCTGCAGGTTGGTCCCAGGCTATTTCCCCTAAGGTTTCACTGAGGGTGCTGGGGTCTGAGTGGCCCGGCCGCCTGTGGGCTATCAACTGAAAGAGCGACCTTCCCCGTGCCGCCCCCTTTGGGTAAACACATGAAACTCGAATCTGGCGATCGGCAGCTTCATAAACCCGCCCCAGGCCGCGCCAGAGGACTCAGCGGGTCTAAAAATGAGCAGGAATCCAGCGGGACTGATCTCCGCGGAGACCCCACCTCTACCGTTCCTGTTAGTCACTGAATCCAGGCGCTGAAAGACAGAAACAGGCCTCACTGTGTGTGTCTCACGGAGACGAGGGGATTGAGCAGAACACCAGACCAACGCTTTGTGATTTTGCACAAACTTCTCCTCATTTAATGAATTTAACAATTACAGTAAAGGGATATTTTACCACATTCTTCAAATCCTCTCTGAATTTAGTCTGGGTCACGGCATAAATACACGTGTTGGTGCAGCAACTCAGGAGCTGAATCCCCAGGGCCTGATAATCTATATCCCAGGGTACTTAAGGAAGTGGCCCTAGAAATAGTAGATGCATTGCCGGTCATCTTCCAGAACTCGATTGACTCTGGAACAGTACCCATGGATTGGAGGGTAGCTAAAGTTACCCCACTATTCAAAAAAAGATGTAGAGACAAAGCGGGGAATTATAGACCGGTAAGCCTGACTTCGGTCGTGGGGAAATGCTAGAGTCTATTATGAAGGATGTAATAGCTGAGCACTTGGAAAACAGTGACCGGATTGGACAAAGTCAACATGGATTTACAAAAGGTAAATCATGCTTGACTAATCTACTGGAATTTTTTGAGGATGTAACTGTTAAAATAGATAAGGGTGAACCAGTGGATGTGGTGTATTTGGACTTTCGGAAGACTTTTGATAAGGTACCACATAAGAGATTACGTGCAAAATTAAGGCACATTGGATTGGGGGCAAGGTATTGACTTGGATAGAGAACTGGTTGGCGGACAGAAAGCAAAGAGTTGGAATAAACGGATCGTTTTCCAAGTGGCAGGCAGTGACTAGTGGGGTACTGCAAGGATCGGTCCTAGGACCCCAGCTGTTCACAATACATTATATGATCTGGACGAGGGAATTGGATGTAATAGCTCCAAATTTGCAGATGACACAAAGCTGGGTGGGAGGGTATGCTGTGAGGAGGATGTCGTGAAACTGCAGTACGATTTGGACAGTTTGGGTGATTGGGCAGAAACATGGCAAATGCACAATAATGCGGATAAATATGAGGTTATTCACTTTGGTGGCAAAAACAGGAAGGCAGATAATTATTTGAATGGCAATAGATTGGGAGAAGGGGAAGTGCAAAGATACCTGGGTGTTCTTGTGCACCAGTCGCTGAAGGTAAGCATGCAGGTGCAGCAGGCGGTTAAGAAGGCAAATGGTATGTTGGCCTTCGTAGCAAGAGGGTTCGAGTACAGGAACAAGGATGTCTTGCTACAGCTGTACAGGGCCTTGGTGAGACCGCACCTTGAGTATTGTGTGCAGTTTTAGTCACCTTACCTGAGGAAGGACGTTCTTGCCATGGAAGGAGTGCAGCGAAGAATCACCAGGCTGATACCTGGGAAGGCAGGAATGACGTATGAGGAGAGATTGTGTCGATTGGGCTTATACTCACTGGAGTTTAGAAGATTGAGAGGGGATTTCAGCGAAACCTATAAAATTCTGTCAGGCCTGGACATACTAGATGCAGGAAGGATGTTTCTGATGGCCGGGGAGTCCAGAACCAGGGGTCATAGTCTAAGGATAAGGGGTAACCCATTTAGGACTGAAATGAGGAGGAATTTCTTCACCCAGAGAGTGGTGAACCTATGGAATTCTCTGCCACAGAGGGCGGTGGGGACCAGTTCATTAAATATATTCAAGAAAGAGTTGGATATATTTCGTAAGGCTAAAGGGATCAAGGGATATGGGGAGAAGGCAGGGACAGGGTACTGAATTTGAATGATCAGCCATGATCTCATTGAATGGCGGAGCAAGCTCGAAGGGCAGAATGGCCAAATCCTGCTCCTATCTTCCATGTTTCTATGTTTCTATGTTTAAATATCAGTTTTTTTATTTTTATTCATTGATGGGATGTGGGCGTCGCTGGCTGGCTAGCCCTGCATTTAGTGCCCATCCCTAATTGCCCTTGAGAAGATGGTGGTGAGCCACCTTCTTGAACTGCTGCAGTCTATATGGCGTAGGTACACCCGCAATGCTGTTAGGAAGGGAGTTCCAGGATTTTGGCCCAGCGACAGTGAAGGAACGGCGATACAGTTCCAAATCAGGCTGGTGTGTGGCTTGGAGGGGAACTTGTAT
The DNA here is from genome assembly GCF_052327205.1 of Somniosus microcephalus. Taxonomy (NCBI): domain Eukaryota; kingdom Metazoa; phylum Chordata; class Chondrichthyes; order Squaliformes; family Somniosidae; genus Somniosus; species Somniosus microcephalus. The sequence goes on from NC_140990.1 coordinate 115,525,885, forward strand.
GTGGTGATGTTCCCATGAGTCTGCTGCCCTTGTCCTTCTAAGTGGTAGAGGTCACGGGTTTGGAAGGTGCTGTTGATGGAGCTTTGGCGAGTTCCTGCAGTGCATCTTGTAGATGGTACACACTGCAGCCACAGTGCGCTGGTGGTGGAGGGAGTGAATGTTGAAGGTTGTGGATGGAGTGCCAATCAAGCAGGCTGCTTTATCCTGAATGGTGTCGAGCTTCTTGAGTGTTGTTGGAGTTGCACTCATCCAGTCAAGTGACGAGTATTCCATCACACTCCTGACTTGTGCCTTGTAGATGGTGGAAAGGCTTTGGGGAGTCAGGAGGTGAGACACTCGCCGCAGAATTCCCAGCCTCTGGCCTGCTCTTGTAGCCACAGTATTTATATGGCTGGTCCAGTTCAGTTTCTGATCAATGCTAACCCCCAGGATGTTGATAGGGGGGGATTCAGCGATGGTAATGCCATTGAATATCAAGGTGAGATGATTAGAGTATCACTTGTTGGAGATGGTCATTGCCTGGCTCTTGTGAGGTGCGAATGTTACTTGCCACTTTCAGCCCAAGTCTGAATGTTGTCCAGGTCTTGCTGCATATCGACACGGACTGCGTCAGTATCTGGCGAGCCTCGAATGGTGCTGAACAGTGTGCAATCATCAGCGAACATCCCCACTTCTGACCTTATGATGGAGGGAAGGTCATTGATGAAACAGCTGAAGTTCACGTAAATATTGAGTTAGAGCGCCAGGAAGCAAATTGAACACATACAATCGTCTCCACACAGAAAACAACAGGAACACTGCCCATAAGGATAAAATTCCCAGATATACCCAACAGTAAAATGATGGATTTTCTTTGCTTCTCCATCTCTGGGTCACTGGGACATTCCCCCCTGCTGTGGGCTCGGAGTCTCCTCCGGACTCTGCTCTACATGTCTGATGGTTAACGCATTGAGCAGCAGAATCAGAACAAATGGAATAAATGGGGTTAAAATATAATGAAGGATTTAAATTACTGTCCACACCTGTGAATAAGCAACATACCTTGTTACATAACAGAACCAACGAGAATTAGAAATCCAAAATTGACCTCCATACATAAAGTATCAGAAAGTGTTCTTTACAAAGAACAGCACACTCACTCTTCCTAGCACCACAGCCGCCGTTTTCTCATTGCAATATTTTATTTTCAGCTTCTGGCAACAAATGGCCAGAAATTGATCAAAGGTGAAAGTGACCGTGAACCAGAAAGAACAGTCTGTGACTGCTTAAAGCAGGATTGCGTGGATATTACACACTTTAATCTTCCACATGAACTTAAACTGAGCCTCTCAACGATTGGGAATCTGCCTGTATATTAGATCAGTGATAACGACCAGTACAGCTGCCGCTGCCATGGACACCAAGTAATGGGTGACACATTTGGAGAGACCGCACCTTCCCCGAGACAGGATCACAATCGTCACCAAGTTCACTGTAAGGAAGAGAAAAACAAGGAACTTATTCTTTAGACTGAGATCAATATGAACTGGCTGATTGAATTCTGGGTAAAATGTGCAGCGTTATTGTTGAATCCAAGGACAGAATCTAATTCCCAGTAATGGTCGAGGGGAATTTTTGTGACCATAAGGCTGTTTCCAGTGGGGTAATGCAGGGCTCAGTACTGGGTCACTAGCTTTTTGTGATGTACATCAATAATTTATACTTCAATGTAGGGGGCAAGATTAATAAGTTGGAAGATGATACAACAATAGGCTATGTTGTTGATTTTGAGGAAGCTAGCTGTAGACTGCATGAAGATATCAATGGGCAGAAATGTGGCAACTGGAATTCAATCAGGAGAAGTGTCAGGTAATGCATTTGGAGATGGCTAGCAAGGGAAGGGAATGCACGACTAATGGTAGGATACTGAGGCGTTTAGAGGAACAAATTGGGCATGGCAGCATTGAGGAAGAGTTCATAGAGTGTATTAGGGACGGGTTCCTTGAGCAGTATGTAACTGAACCAACCAGGGGGCAGGCAATCTTAGATCTGGTCCTGTGTAATGAGACAGGATTAATAAAAAATGTCCTGGAAAACGATCCCCTTGGAATGAGTGATCATAATATGGTTGAATTCCAAATTCAGTTTGAGGGTGAGAGAGTTGGATCTCAAACCAGCGTACTAAGCTTAAATAAAGGAGACTATGAAGGTATGAGAGTAGAATTGACTAAAGTGGACTGTGAAAACAGATTAAAGTGTAAGACGGTACAAGAGCAGTGGTCTACATTCAAGGAGATATTTCACATCTTTCAAGATAAATATATTCCACTGAGGAAAAAGGGGAGAAAAAGAAAAGACAGCCATCCGTGGCTTAGTAAAGTAATAGAGGATAGTATTCGAATGAAAACAAGGGCTTGTAAATTAGCCAAATCTAGTGGGAGGATAGAAGATTGGGAAACATTTAAAAGCCAGCAAACAATAACTAAAAGATTAATTAAGAAAGGGAAGATAGATTATGAAAGTAAACTAGCAAAAAATATAAAAACAGATAGCAAGAGTTTCTACAGCTATATAAAAAGAATAAGGGTGGCTAAAGTGAACGTTGGTCCCTTAGAGGATGGGACCAGGAAACTAGTGGTGGGGAACATGGAAATGGCAAAGTTGCTGAACAAATATTTTGTATCAGTCTTTACAGTAGAGGACACTAAAAATATCCCAACACTGGACAAACAGGGGGCAATTGGGGGGGGAAGGGTTAAACACGATTAAAATCACTAAAGAGATGGTACTCAGTAAAATAATGGGACTTAAGGCAGGTAAATCCCCCGGACCTGATGGCCTACATCCTAGGGTCTTGAGAGAAGTGGCGGTAGGGATTGTGGATGCATTGGTGATCATTTTCCAGAACTCCCTGGACTCAGGAAAGGTCCCGGCAGATTGGAAAACTGTGAGTGTAACACTCTTATTTAAGAAGGGAAGTAGACAAATAGCTGGAAACTATAGATAAGTTAGCCTAACATCTGTGGTTGGCAAAATGTTGGAGTCCATTATTAAGGAAACAGTATCAGAGCATTTGGATAAACATAATTTAATAGGACAGAGTCAGCATGGTTTTACAAAGGGGAAGTTATGTTTGACAAATTTGCTCGAATTCTTTGAGGATGTAACATACAGGGTGGATAAAGGGGAACCAGTGGATGTAGTGTATCTGGACTTCCAAAAGGCGTTTGACAAGGTTCCACACAAAAGATTACTGATCAAGATAAAAAATCACAGGATTGGGGGTAATATACTGGCATGGGTGGAAGATTGGCTATCTAACAGAAAACAAAGAGTTGGGATAAATGGTTCGTGCTCGGGCTGGCATTCAGTAACTAGTGGTGTCCCACAGGGATCAGTGCTGGGACCCCAACTCTTTACAATCTATATTAACGATTTGGAGGAAGGGACCAAGTGCAACATATCCAAGTTTGCCGACGATACAAAGATGGGAGGGAAAGCAGTGAGTGAGGAGGACATAAAAAACCTGCAAAAGGACATAGACAGGCTAAGTGAGTGAGCAGAGATTTGGCAGATGCAATATAATGTTGGAAATTGTGAGGTTATGCACTTTGGCAGAAAAAATCAAAGAGCAAGTTGTTATCTAAATGGAGAGAAACTGCAAAGTGCTACAGTACAAAGGGATTTGGGGGTCCTGGTACATGAAACACAAAAAGTTAGTATGCAGGTGCAGCAGGTGATCAGGAAGGCCAATGGAATCTTGGCTTTTATTGCAAGGGGGTTGGAGTATAAAAACAGGGAAGTCTTGCTGCAATTATACACGGTATTGGTGAGGCCACACCTGGAATACTGCGTGCAGTTTTGGTTTCCATATTTAAGAAAAGATATACTTGCTCTCGAGGCGGTTCAGAGAAGGTTCACTCAGTTGATTCCAGATATGAGGGGGTTGACGTATGAGGAAAGGTTGAATAGGTTGGGACTCTACTCATTGGAGTTCAGAAGAATGAGAGGCGATCTTATCGAAACATATAAGTTTGTGAGGGGGCTTGATCGGGTGGATGTGGTGAGGATGTTTCCACTGATGGGTGAGACTAGAACTAGGGGCATAATCTTAGAATAAGGTGCTGCCCTTTCAAAACTGAGATGAGGGGAAACTTCTTCACTCAGAGGGTAGTAAATCTATGGAATTTGCTACCCCAGAGAGCTGTGGAAGCTGCAACATTAAATAAATTTAAAATGGAGATAGACATTGTCCTAGCTGATAAGGGAATTAGGGGTACGGGGAGAGGGCAGGGAAGTGGATGTGAATCTAGTTTCAGACCAGTCATGATCCTATTGAATGGCGGAGCACGCCCGAGGTGGCGTATGGCCTACTCCTGCTCCTATTTCTTATGTTCTTATGTTCTTATGTTGGAGTGCATGTCCACTGATCCCTGAAGGTAGCAGGACAGGTAGATAAGGTGGTTACGAATTCTTACGGGATACTTTTCTCTATTAGCCGAGGCATAGAAAAAGAGCAGGGAGCTTATGCTGGAACTGTATAAAACATTAGTTAGGTCACAGCTAGAGTACTGCCTGCAGTGCTGGTCACGATTACAGGAATATTGTGATTACGCTAGAGAAGGTACAGGTAAGATTTATATGGATGTTGTTTGGACTGGAGAATTTTGGATATGAGGAAAGATTGGATTGGCTGGGGTTGTTTTCTGTGGAATAGAGGAGTTTGAGGGGAGCCTTGATTGACGTGTATGAATGGACTAGATTTAGTGGATAGGAAGCTCCTATTAACCATAGCAGAGAGGTCAATAAGCAGTGGGCAATGATTTAAAGTAAATCCTAGAACAATTAGAGGGGAGTTGAGCAAACCTTATTCATGCCGAGGGTGGCGGGGGGTCCGGGTGCTGCCTGAATGGATGGTAGAAGCAGAAACGCTCATCACATTTAAAAAATACAACAGCAAAATACTGCAGATGCTGGAAATCTGAAATAAAAACAAAATTCTGGAAATACTCATCAGGTCAGGCAGCATCTGTTGAGAGAGAAACAGGTTAACCACTCTAGATTTTTTAATTGCACACTGCCGGCGTGGCATTGGCCGTTTCAGTTTCCCTGCTCTCCTCATTCACTCCAGTCTACCTCCCTCTGAACTTGCAGCACTCCATTGTCTCAGATACAACCCCAACATTGTCTTTAATCCTGCTGACAAGGGTGGTGCTGTTGTTGTTTGACAAACCACCTTCTATCTAGCAGAGGCTGAAAACCAACTCTCCAACACCTCCTCTTACCTCCACCTGGACCATGACCCCACTACTGAACATCAAGCCACCATTTCCAAGACTGTCACTGACATCATCTCCTCTGGAGATCTTCCCTCCATGGCTGCCAAACTCAAAGTTCCCCAACCTCGCACAGCCCACTTCTACCTCCTTCCCAAAATTCACCAACAGGACTGCCCTGGTAGACCCATCGTTTCAGCCTGTTCTTGCCCCATGGAACTTATCTCTTCCTATCTCGACTTTATTTTTTCTCCCCTTGTCCAGTGTCTACCCAGGGGAAAAATGGGCGGCAGAAACACTACTGCCCGTTTTGCGCTCCAGCCCAAGACTAATTTCATCCCAATGCTCTTTGTATCAGATAATTCCCAGTCTTGGGATCCTTTTATATTCTTTGGCCTCGAAATTCGTCTCAGGCGGTGGTGAAAAGCGGGCGGTGTCAGATCGGTCGCCCGTTATATGCAGCGCCTGATATTCAATTTCATTGACTGCAATAGAGCTGAATATCAGGCGCTATGTTAGTGGGCAACCGACCTGATACCGCTCATATTGCGCCAATGCCCGAGCCGAATTTCTAGCCCTTTTAAAGTTGTTTCTTCCATAATCTTTCATGTAAGATTGTGTTGGAGACAATTATTTTCGAAATTACCAATAACATGTTGCTGCCACTTACAGATGGAGGCATAATTGAGGCAGACAATCCATTACTGCCCGTTTTGCGCCACCACCGAGACGAATTTCTAGGCCATGGAGTTTATGGCAGTGAAATAGGTTATTTGGATTCATTAGTACATTGATGGTGTTTATCCTAATACCATGTACCCGCCCTGTTCCCTTATCTCTTTAACCCTTCCCTTCAACCACCCCTCTAATTTATTATTCAATATTAACACGGTCTCTGCTTCAGTCACTACCTCTGATAGGGAGTCACACAGCCTCACAATCCTTAGTGTAAAAAGAGTTCCCCAAGCTCAATGTCCTAAACAGTTTACATTTAAATCAGTATCTCTGTCCCCACATCCGCAATGTGTTACTCTAACTATATACAATGTTTTCTCTGCATTGCACTGACTCGTGGACAGGCAGTGACCTGTGTAGAATTAGAATCAGACTTGTGTTTGGTGATTCCTGTTGATATTTGTACTGTATCATTGTTAATACAAATCTGATTTCGGGTTGTTATTGTGAGGATATTTGCAAAGGATCAATTGTTTCAATTAATATAAGCGACAGGCATAGTTATCAAAATTCCTAAATCAGTGTCTTTAAACTAATTTGCGTAAATTGTCTGCTGCAATACCTATATTACAACAGTGACTGTACTTCACTAGTACTTCATTGGCTGTAAAGTGCTTTGGGACCTCTGGACATTCCAAAGCGAATGGTGAGATTAGTTTTCGTCATAGATCAATCCAAAACAGTTCCCATTGTTCCGTTCTCTCTCTCTAGCCCTCTATCAATGTAACCATAACCTCAATGTCCCGCTTTCTCCTTATAGCCCTGTAGCAGTTCCAAACTAATTTTACTGCCCACTCTGTCCCCATAGTCCTGTATCAATCCCAAATTAATCACATTTGCGCACTCTACACACAGCCCTGTATAAATCTCAAAACTAATCCGACTACCCCACTCTCTACCCATGGCCCTATATCAATCCAGACAGAACCGCATTGCCATGCTCTCTCCCCTTAGCAATCCAAAACCAATCTCAATTTTCAAGCTCTCCACAGAGCCGTTTTTCAATCTCAAACTATTCACAAGGTCCTGTTTCAACCCCATAATCCTGTATGAATCCCAAACTCATCCCTCTTCCCCAATACTCTCCCCAAAGACCTGGATCAATCCTGATGTATCGCCATGGTTACACTTTCTCCCGATAGTGCGGTGTCAATCCCAAAATAATCCCAGTCAGAGGGACCATGAATGATGATGCCACACAGAGATCCCAGATCAATGGATTGCTCAATTCCAGAAAAGGTGCACAGGTTTAAAACAACAATAGAAATTTAACAAACTTATTCCAGATTTAATAAGCAGCTACCACCTAATGCAATAAAATTAAATAACGACATTATAGTAGAGCAAGACGTGCAATAACCTGTGATAGACGTTGAGTTCATGCTCTCACGAAGATTACCAACTAGCAGAGAAAATCAAGGCCCAACACCTGCAAAGCTCTTGTCACTGAGAAATTAATGCTCACATGTCAGTGGATAGTAATGTCTGTATCATTGGGACAGCAAGGACAATTGACAGCAAATTAGAATGTTTGTGTCACTGCTAGCTTAGGATACCTGTCAGTAGATTGGGATGTTTGTGTCTCTGGTACAGGAAGGACACCTGCCAGTAAATTGGGATGTTGTGTCTCTGGTGCAGGAAGTCCAACTCTCAGTAAATTGGGATGTTTGTGTCTCTGGTACAGGAAGGTCACCTGTCAATAGATTGGGATCTTTGTGTTTCTGGTACAGGAATGTCACCTGTCAATCAATTGGGCTGTTTGTGTTTCCGGTACAGGAATGTCACCTGTCAGTAAATTGGGGTGTTTGTGTCTCTGGTACAGGAAGGTCACCTATCTGTAAATTGGGATGTTTGTGTCTCTGGTACAGGAAGGTCACCTATCTGTAAATTGGGATGATTGTGTCCCTGATACAGGAAGGTCACCTATCTGTAAATTTGGATGTTTGTGTCTCTGGTACAGAAAGGTCACCTGTCAGTAAATTGGGATGTTTGTCTCTCTGGTACAAGAAGATCACCTGTCAGTAAATTGGGATGTGTGTTTTTCTGCTGCAGTAAGGTCATCTGTCAGTAAATTGGGATGTTTTTGTCTCTGGCACAGGAAGATCACCTGTAAGTAAATTGGGATGTATGTTCTCCTGCTCCATTGCACAAAAATCACACTACTCATTCCATTGTTTGAATCTTTTCTTTACATTAATATAAATGGTGATTTTTGTACGCCACCAAAAAGGGAAATGTTTCCTGTTTACATCAATCCATTCCAAGCAGTGGAAAAATAAAGCTTCACCAAATTTAAAGCAGGCTAGGTCAATTCTGATAATACATATTTATTGGTGGAACTTATGTTTTTCTTTCTTTAATTAAATTACCTATTAGATTCAGCAGATATTTCACCATACTCTTGAACTCTTCCCTGAATTTGCTCTGAGTCTTGGAATAAATAAATGTGTTTGTGCAGCAGCTCAACAACTGAAGCATATTTGCACTTTCTCGGAGAATAAATTTGGGGTCACTGAAACCATTGATTTTATAATCATTTGTAAATTGATCTTAAAAGATCTGTACAACATACACCATCCACAACAGTATAAAACTTCCCGAGATGGCGAAGAGTAAGACGATGGACTTTCTCCGGCTCTCCATCTCTGGGACATTCTGATTCTCTCCATTGCTGTGGGCCCAGAGTCTCCTGCGGGCTCTACTGGCCGCTTGAATGTGTCTGACGGTGAGAGGTTTGAGCAGAAGAATCAGGAGGAACTGGAGACCCGGGGTTAAAATACAGTCACTTCATTGAAAAGCTGCCCATAACGGAGAAGTATAACGGATTTCCTTCAGTCTACAATTCCACGGGATATTATCAATTATGATGATGTGTTCGTGTAAAGAGTACCAGGGAATATTGACTAAACAGCCCAGCGCAGAGAACGTTCCTATAACCACGGCCGCCGTTTTCTCGGTGCAATATTTTGTTTTCAGCTTCTGGCAACAGATGGCCCCAATTCGATCTAAGGTGAAAGCGACCGTTAACCAGACAGAACTGTCTCTAGATGCATAAATTAAAGCAGTGATGGCCAGGAAGTTACCTGGAAAATAAATACTAGGAATCCGGTTTAATATCACAGCACTGATAATGACCAGGAGGTACGTCCCCACCATGGACACCAGTTATCGAGTGACACATCTGGAGAGACCGCACCTTCCTTGGGACAGGATCAAATTCGCCACTAAATTAACTGTAAAGAGAGACAGAGTGAGACGAAATGTTACAGAACATAGACTCCTAGCAGAAGTCATATATTGAGCAAAATTTTATGAAGTTTCTACAGATCAGACATTATCTCATTGTATGGCAGAACAGGCTCGATGATTTTAATGGCCAAGTCCTGCTGCTATGATCCTATGTCTTAGCTTTCATAGTTGTAGTGATGAGAACTGATATAAATATCCAAGCTGGAGCTGAGACACAATAGAGACCACGGGAGAATGAAAAGTAATACTTCATTTCATTGTGAAACAACAACCATTAAAATACATGGGAATTTCAAATAAATTAATAGAATCGCATGTGTAATGTTGAATAAAATGAATGATTAAGTAATACATATAGATTTAAAATAATGAATTAAAACCACTCAATAAACACAGTAACAAATAGAATAAAATGCCAAACAAATTGAAAATGAATATTACACCAATGAAACAAAGATTGTGGAGTCTTGTAATGATGTGACCCCCTAACAGCATTTAAGCAAGTACCAAGGCAGGGATGTGGGGATAGGAGGAAAGAACAAAAGGGAAGGTCTGTGATAAAATGGAATGCCGGAGAGATCTAATGGCAAAAGGGATGATGGTGCAAAGCAAAAGGCGCTGGCAATGGGACAAGTAAAGAAACAAAAGATGTGTCTAGAGGAGGAGTAAAGGGCAATAGCAGAATCAGCACCTGCTGTCCGATAAATGGGGACAGAGGTTATGCTGTGAAATTGCTGAACTCAGTGTTTAGTCCGGAACGCTGTAAAGTGCCTAATTGAAGTGCTTCCTGATATCGACACTGAACGGCCTGGCTCTAATTTTAAGGTCATGCGCCGTCTTTTGGACTTGCCCACCAGAGGGAAAAAATGCCTAGATTTTCAGTGTGCCGTGAGGCGGGCTTTAAGGCGGGCGGGGGCAAAAATCCTGAATTCGGGGGTCCCGACACTATCCCGCCCAAAACTCGCTTCCACGTAGGTTTCAGAGGAGACGGGTACCCGCCCCGCAATGGGACCCACCCACCCGAGGCGGGAAGGGATTACTGCCAATTAACTGCCTGTTAACAGATAGTTAACAGGCAATTTTTAGCCTAATCCCTATTTTGAGGGGTGTCCTGTGGGATTCCCGACGGCTCCAAATCATGCCAGGTTAGAGCAGATGGGCCATCTGGTTGAAGGACTTGGAGGGGTCGTCATGTCAGTGTTCAGGAGAGTGATGGGTGCATGAGTGCAAAGGTAAATGTGTTTGGTGTGTCTAAAGTGTGTAAAGAAGTTTAAATTACCTGTACTTACCATAACAGCCTTTCTTCCTCTGGGTTTCGGAGGCCATCACTCAGCCTGCACTGAAAGCAAAATGGCTGCAAGCTGTCAAATGTGACAGCCTTCAGCTTTCATTGCCGGTGTGAGTTCTAACTGAGTCTGTGGAGAAGGACTCAGGTTAGAATCAGACTGCCAGTGTTTGACAGCTCCAAAAAGCTGTGAAACACTGATATTTTATCTGTCAAGACCTCTTGACAGATGAAATTTCAGTCTGTGACGTCACCTGTTGCCCCCTTAATTGGCCTGCTGAGCCCGCTGGGCGGGCTCAACAAGGTCAATCAAGGGGAAATCGCGTGGATTGGCCGGACGTCGATGTAGGCACGACAAAAACCCGAAAGTTGTAGTCCCGCCTCCTTCCCGACAGCTTAATGAAAATCGACCCCATCTACCCCAACAAATCATTTCATTATCGTAAACACGCACTACTTTTCTATACTCAGGAATACAAACACGTTTATGCTACCTGTCCTCATAATTTAACCCTCCCAGCCCGGTATCATTCTGGTGAATCTGGGCTGTGCCCCCTCCAAGGCCAATAAATCCTTCCTGAGCTGCGGTGCCCAGAACTGACCACAGTTCTTCAGATGCAGGCTAAGCAGAGATTTAGTATTCCAGCCCCCTTGAGATAAAGGCTAACATTTAATTAGATAATGAATAACTTACTGCAGTACTTTACCTGGAACAGTGATAGCTGCAAGGGCAGTGTAGTAAACGGCATATACTAGGCCTCTAGGCAGGGAGTGCATTTTCTGTGAGAAGCAGCAATGTCTGTTTGGGATCCCACATGCGCTCTGTTCGACATTCAAAGGATTCCTTATTATACCAGTTGTTAAATGCCAAGAGACAAAATTAGATGACATCACCATTAATGTTAGTTACAGTCACTGAACAAACTAGATTGGTGACATCCCCATTTACATTAGTTACATCAGCTAAATGTTACTTACAATTATTGAACAAACAAGTTAATGCAGTCGATTTTACCTTTATGTTACCTTGTGCAATAGAATGGATAAAATCGAGGTCACATGGTGTTAAAGGGAAACTTTATGTCCTTTAGGGAAGGAAACCTGCTTTCCTTACCCAGCCTGGCCTACATGTGACACTAATCCCACACCAACGTGGTTGACTCATAACTGCCCTCTGAAGGGGCCTAGCAACCCAGGCAGTTGTATCAAACAACTGGAAAGAAACAAAATAATATCACCGGATGGACCATTGGGCTGCGACCTCAGCATTGAATTCGAAGACAACAAAGGCACACCCAGCCCGGCCCACTCTGCAAATTCCTCCTCACTAACATCTGGGGACCAGTGCCAAAGTTGGGAGAGCTGCCTCACAGACTTGCTCATTCTCTCAGAAGCATACCTTTCAGCCAAGGTCCAAATCTCCTTCATCACCATCCTTGGGTATGTCCTGTCCCACCAGTAGGACCGACCCACCACAGATCTGGGTACAGTGGTGTACAGTCAGGTTGTTATCACTGTATCCCTTGACAGCGCATTCCTTCTGCTGAAACATGGGCAATGCAACCTTCTGCTAATTGCCACCCACCGCCCACCCTCAGCTGACGAATCGGTGCTCCTCCATGTTCAACATCACTGGAAGAAAAATAACAATAGAAAATGCTGGAAAAATTCAGCAGGCCAGGTAACATCCGTGGAGAGAGAAATAGAGTCAAAGTTTCGGGTCGAAACCCTTCTGCAGAACTGACAGAAACGGCAGGAAATGAAACAAAAGGCAGAGGGGGCTGGGAAATGGGGGAGGGGATGAAAGAAGAGACATTAAGAGATATTCAAGGTGAGACAAGATAGTAATAGGATAGGTAAATGGCTCTAAATGAAGTGTGCAATGCGCTGGCAGAGTGAAAGACAGCTGCCATGTGGGAGAGAGAGAGAAAAAAGGAAAAGTCACAAGCCAACAGTGTGGATAAAAAATATAATAGGGGCCGAGGTTATGATCTGAAGTTGTTAAACTCGATATTGGGTCTGGAAGGCTGTAAAGTGCCTAATGGGAAGATGAGGTGCTGTTCCTCGAGTTTACGGTGAGCTTCCGTGGAACAATGCAAGAGGCCACAGACGGTGAGGTCTGATTTGGAATGGAACGGTGAATTCAAATGACAGGTGACCGGATGACCGGGGTCACCCTTACAAACTGAATGGAGGTATTCCGCAAAGCAGTCACCCAAATGTGTTTGTTCTCCCCAACGTACAGGAGACCACATCGTGAGCAATGAATAAAGTATACTAGATTGCAAGAAGCACAAGTAAATTGCTGTTTCACCTGGAAGGGGTGTTTGGGGCCCTGGAGAATGGGAAGGGGGGAGGTATATGGGCAGGTGCTGCATCTCCTGCACTTGCATGGGAAGGTGCCGGGCGAAGGGGAAGAGATGTTGGGGGTGATAGAAGAGTAGACTAGGGTGTCTAGGAGGGAGCAGTCACTATGGAATGCTGAAGGGAGAGGGGAGGCGAAGGTGCATTTGGTGGTGGGATCATATTGGAGCTGGCAGAAATGGTGGAGGATGATTCGTTGAATGTGGAGGACAAGGGGAACCCTATCGTGGTTCCAGGAGGGAGGGACAGGGGTGAGGGCTGAAGTGCGGGAGATAGAACGGACCTGATCGAGGGCCATGTCAACCACCTTAGAAGGGAATCCTCGGTTGAGGAAAAAGGAAAACATGTCAGAAGCAATGGTGTGGAAGGTGGCATCATCAGAGCAGATGCGGTGGAGATGGAGACACTGGGAGAATGGAATAGAGTCCTTACAGGAGGCGGGGTTGGAGGAAGTGTAGTCCAGGTAGCTGTGGGAGTCAGTGGGCTTGTAGTGAATGTTGGTCAATAACCTATCCCCAGAGATGAAGATGGAGAAGTCGAGGAAGGGAAGGGAAGAGTCGAAGATGGACCATGTGAAGGTGAGGGAAGGGTGGAAAGTGGAGGCAAAGTGAATGAAATTGCCTATTTCAGGGCGAGAGCAGGAAACGGCAGTGATATAATCATCAATGCACCAGAAAAAGAGGTGAGGGAGGGGGCCCTAGTAAGACTGGATCAAAGAGTGTCCTGCATATCGCACAAAAAGGCAGGCATAGCTAGGACCCATGCGGGTACCCATAGCAACACCTTTAATTTGGAGGAAATGAGTGGAGTCAAAGGAAAAGTTGTTCAATATGAGAACAAGTTCAGCCAGGCGGAGGAGGGAAGTGATGGATGTGGACTGGTTGGGCCTCTGTTCAAGGAAGATGCGGAGCGCCCTCAGGCCATCCTGGTGGGGGATGGATGTGTAGAGGGATTGTATGTCCATGGTGAAAAGGAGGCGGTTGGGGCCAGGAAACTGGAAACTGTTAAAGTGGCAGAGGGCATCAGAAGAGTTGCAGATGTAGGTGGGAAGAGCCTGGACAAGGGGAGCAAACATAGAGTCGAGATAGGAAGAGAAAAGATCCGTGGGGCAAGAACAGGCTCAAACGATGGGTCTACCAGGGCAGTCCTGTTTGTGGATCTTAGGAAGGAGGTAGGGGCGGGCTGTGCGGGGTTGGGGAACTATGAGTTTGGTGGCCGTGGGGGGGGGAGGATCTCCAGAGTAGATGAGTTCAGTGACAGTCTTGCAAACGATGGTTTGATGTTCGGTAGTGGGGTCATGGTCAAGGTGGAGGTAGGAGGAGTTGTCGGAGACAGCATCCGCCGTATTTTGCTATTGTATCACCGGAAGAAGCACTGACGTTAGCAAGGGCACAGAATATACTGTGGGTGAGGGGATTTGAATGTCCATCACCATGAGTGGCTCGTTTATACCACCACTGGCCAAGTTGACCGTGTCCTGAAGCTCATATCTGCCAGAGTGTGCTTGTGGTGAGAGCCAACACGGGAGAATAACCTACTCGACCTCATCCTCACTAATCTATCTTTCACGGATGTATCTTTCCATGACAGCATTGGTGGGAATGACCACTGCACCGTCCTCGTGGAGACAAAGTCCCGTCTTCACACTGATGACCCCCTTCATTGTTTTGCACGACAGTGCCACCGTGCTATGTGGGATAGATCAAGAACAGATGAAAAAGCTCAAAACTCGGCATACATGAGGCACTGTGAGCCATCAGCAGAAGCAAAATTATATTCCACCACAATCTGTAACTCAAGTCCCGGCATACCCCTCAATCCTCCTTCACCATCAAGTCAGGTAACCAACCCTGGTTCAACAGGAACTGTTGAAAAGGCTGCCGAAAAGCATCATCTAAAGATAAGGCACCAAGCTGGCGAAGCTACAACACTGCACCACATGCATATCAACATAAGAACAGGAGCAGGCCATTCAGTCCCTAGACCCTGACCAGTTCTGGGCACCGCACCTCAGGAAGGATAGATTGTGCTTGGAGGTGGTGCAGCACACATTCGCCAGAATGATACGGGGTTAAAAGTGTCAAATATTGAGAACAGATTGCACAGACTTCATATAGATGAGCAAGGAGTGAAATAATTTGGGTGTTTAATATGATCAAAGGATTCAATAATCTAGTTAGCAAGAAATAATTTCCTCTGCTGAAGAATCCAGAAAAACGGGGCCGAAGCTAATAATTAGAGTGAGGCCATTAACGGTTGAATTCAGGAAACACTTCTTCACACAAAGGGTAGTGAAAATCAGGAACTCTCTCCCGAAAAATCTGTTGAAGCTCGATCAATTGAAAACTTCAAAACCGAGATTGATAGACTTTTATTAGATAATGTTATTAAGGGATACAGAAACAAGGCGAGTAAATGGAGCTTAAATACAGATCAGTCATGATCTGATTGGATGTCGGGCCAGGCTCAAGGGGCTGAATGGTTTGCTTCTGTTCCTATTGTCCTGTATATTCCTAAATTCCGCCATTGGCAGCTACCCAACAATGTACAAAACAGCCCAGGTATATCGTGTGTACAAAATACATCCACCCCGGTCAATTACTGCTGCACAGGCCTACTCCCAATCCTCAACAAAGTAATGGAAGAATCGTCAGCAGCGCTATCAAGCAGTACTTATTGACCAGTAACCTGCTCAACTAGGCGCAGTTTGGGTTCCGACAGAACCACTTTGCTCCAGACCTCATTACACTGTTGGTCCAACATTAAACAAAGGTTGAACTCCAGAGGTAGAGTGAGAGAGAATACCCTTAATGTCAATGGTACATTCGACAGA
Source organism: Somniosus microcephalus (assembly GCF_052327205.1). Taxonomy (NCBI): domain Eukaryota; kingdom Metazoa; phylum Chordata; class Chondrichthyes; order Squaliformes; family Somniosidae; genus Somniosus; species Somniosus microcephalus. Next base: position 115,541,606 of record NC_140990.1, read on the forward strand.
ATGTGGCACCAAGGAGATAAACATAGCGACCTTCACCATCTCAGGAAGTCACAAAATGCTTTAAAGCCAATGAAGCACTCAGGCAATGTAGTCACCGTTGTAATGTAGACAATAAGACAGAGGTCAATGCGGATCGTCAGGGGTGACGGGGGGAGGGGGATGTTCTCTCTATTGGCTGGAGTCCTACCTGGCAAAAAGAAAAATGGTTGTGGTAGTTGGACTCGAATGATCTCATTTCAAGGACATCGCTGCAGGAGTTCCCCAGGGCAGTGTGCTAGGCCCAGCTATGTTCAGCTGCTTCATCAATGAACTTGCCTCCATTATTAGGTCAGCAGTGGGGATGTTCGCTGATAACCACACAGTGTTCAGCGCGATTTAGAACTCCTCAGATAATGAAGAAGTCCATGCCCGCATGCAGCAAGATCTGGACGACATTCAGGCTTGGGCTGTTAAGTGGTAGGTAACATTCGCACCACATTTGTGGCAGGCAATGACTATCTCCAACAAGCAAGAATCTAACCACCCCCCCTTGACATTCAATGGCATACTAACGTCGAAACTTCCACCATCACCATGCTGAGGATCATCATTGATCAGATACTCAACCGGACCAGCCGCTTAAATGTCATGGCTACAAGCGCAGGTCAGAGGCTGGATATTCTGCAGTGAGTGTCTGACCTCCAGCCCCGAAATGTATCTCCACCATCTGCAAGGCACAAGTAAGAAGTGTGATGGAATACGCTCCATTTGCCTGGATGAGTGCAGCTCCAACTCAAGAAGCTCGACACTATCCAGGACAAAGCAGCCCGCTTGATTGGCACCCCATCCACGATCTTAAACATCCACTCCCTCCACCACTGGTGTACCGTGGCTGCAGTACGTAGAATCTACAAGATGCACTGCAGCAACTCACCAAGACTTCTTCGACAGCACCTCCCAAACCCTCGACCTCTATCACCTGGAAAGGGCAAGCGCAGCAGCCGCATGGGAACACAATCACCTCAAACTTTCCTCAAGTCACTCGCCATTCTGACAGGGGAATATCTCGCCATCCCTTCGTCGCGCTGAGTCAAAGTCGTGGAACTCCACTGTGGGAGTCCCTTCAACACACGGAGCACAGGGGTGCAAGAAGAAAGCCCAGCACCACCTTCTGAAGGGCAACTAGAGAGGGACAATAAATACCGGCCTTGACAGCGACACCCACATCCTGAGAATGAATCAAAACACCAAATATCTGCATTATTATCTGAATATTAGAATAACATTGCAGCTTTCTGGAGTTTTCCTTCAAAATTCTTCAGAACCTATATATATTTTAAACTGGAGGGCCTAGAAATTCGTCATGGGCGTTGGCGCGAAACGGGCGGTATCAGATGGGACACCCATTATCTGCAGCGCCTAATATGCATTCCATTGTGGGTCTGAGTATTAGGTGCAGCGTTTAACGGGTGGTATCAGATCGACCGCCCGTTTTCTGCAGTGCCGGATATTCATTCCATTGTGGGACTGAGTAACAGGTGCAGCGTTTAACGGGCGGTATCGGATCGGCAGCCCGTTATATCCAGCGCCTGATATTCATTCCATTGTGGGACTGAGTATCAGGTGCAGCGTTTAACGGGCAGCTGACCCGTTACCGCCTGTTTTGCGACACCGCCAGAGATGAATTTGTAGGCTGATATGTAAATGCAGGAACTGGCCGTCACACGCCGGACAGTGTTGGCTTCGGCACCCATTGATGCTCAGTTAAGAGATTTGAGCTGAGGCAACATATTGGGTGTTAGTTTCAGTCCGAGTCTCCCTGTTAAATTGTCAACACAAAGATTGAAATTTCCCAATCGGTATCCGGGGACCCACCTGCAGGAAAGGTCCCGTGTGTGAGTATGGGCTGGAGACGGGATCAGTCTCAGCTCAGACTCCCCGCTCTACTTGGCGAATAGTCTGTCCAGTCTTACTATCCCGAGCCAAACATGAAGAATGCCGACCATGGGGAGGTCACTGAGAGGAGGCGTGGCTTCCTCCGGTGCAGGGGAACCGGACCCAGCACGAGGCACCGGCAGCAGGAGACAAGTGGAGAAATCTGAGAGAAAAACCCGCATTCACACAGCACGGGTGGGGAATCGCCACACGGGAATGGTTCATTTAAAATGTGTTCATATTGGATATGCGGTGGGCAGCCTTCTTTCAACTCACGAAATACATCCCGAGAACAGTCAACCAGCTCATGGATTTCCTTATCTCCAAGATCGGGAACTTCTTCCGAGCGGATGTCGTTGCTTTCTCCCGTTCCTTCGATCCCCAGCTAACCGTCTCCCGCCCATTCCCTCCACTCTTAACAACTGTACACTCCCAGCGCATCTTTCCGCAGTTGCCCGCACAATTCTCTCATGCCTCCTCCACATTAATTATCTCCATAACACCAACCTCTTTCCCGTTGATCCCAGCACATTGAATTCCCGACCACTCAACTCCACTCCCTCTGTGTGAGAAGGTTGTAGTTTCAGATTCAAGTCCCACTCCTGATGCTTGAGTATATAATCCAGGCTGGCATTCCAGTGCCCTGAGAGAGTGCTGCACTGTCAGAGCTCACCTCTTTCAGATGAGACGTTAAACCAAGTTCGCCCCATCTGCTCGCTCAAGTGGACATAAGAAACCCCATGGCGCCATTGGAAGAAGAGCAGAGGAGTTCTCCCATATCCTGGCCAATATTTATCCCTTAAACAGCATCACTAAAACAGCTGCACTGGTCATTTATCTCATTGCTATTTATAGGGTAATTGGTTGCCCAGTTTCCCGACATAACAACTGGACCAAGTGGCAGTGCAAACAATATTCTTATCTGGAGAGGCAAAGTAAAAGATTAATAAACACGGTAAAATACAAATAAAGTCTGATGATTTTCCTCAGTTCTTTTCTCGCACAGTGACATTCCAGCATGGCTCTTACTCGGAGCCGAGTGTAGGATTGTAAACCTCTCCCAGCGTTCACTGCTGCTCCACAGTGGCACCGTGTGGACCGATCCTGTCACTGCATGCAGAGCAGAAACCAGTCATAAAGTTCCCGGGCGTCAACGACTGTCGCATTAATGGAGATTGAAAACTTCACACGTAAAGTGTCATCCGCATTGTAAAACCAACCAACGCTGTTGACACAGGATCAAGCGTTACTGAGACGTGAGCTGCGAGTATTTCCAGGTGTCTTTCCGGGGTCTGTGAGTACTTGGTGGAGGGTTTTCTTGGTTCTTGAAGCAATGGAAAATAAGGTTCTAGGAACACCGGTGAGAGGCTGGTGATCTGGGATGGCTGGAAGTCAAACAGTGTTTAGGTGGCGGTTTTGTAGCATTGAGAGTTTGTGTGTTGTGGTGGTATTGGGGCGCAGGGTCTAACAGCCCGTGGGGAGCGTGGTAAGAACATAAGAATTTGGGGCAGGAGTAGGCTATACGGTTCCTTGTGCCTGCTCTGCCATTCAATATAAGCATGGCTGATCTTCGACTGCAACTCCACTGTCCCGCCTCGTCCTCATAGCCTTTGATTCCCCTTGAGTTCAAAAATCTATCTATCTCAGCCTTGAATATACTCAACGACTCAGAATCCACAGCCCTCTGGGGCAGAGAATTCCTAAGATTCACAACCTTCTGAGGGTAAAAATTAGTCATCTCAGTCTTGAATGGCCTACCCCTTACCCTGAGACTATGCCCCCTAGTTCTGGACTCTCCAGCCAGGGGAAACAACCTCTCAGCATCAATCTTGTCAACCACCTCAGAATCTTATATGTTTCAATGAGATCACCTCTCATACTTCTAAACTCCAGAGAGTATCGGCCCAATTCACTCAATCTCCCCTGATAGGACAACCCGCCCATGCCAGGAATCAATCTAGTGGACCTTCGTTGCGCCACCGCTAAGGCCTGTATGTCCTTTCTCAGATAAGGAGGCCGAAACTGTGCACAGTACTCCAGGTGTGGTCTCACCAAAGCCCTGTACAATTGTAGTAAGACCTCTTCACTCGTGTACTCCAACCCACTAGCAATAACGAACAACATGCCATTTGCCTTCTTAATTGTTTGCTGTTCCTCCATGCTAACCTTCTGTATTTCCTGCACGAGGAGACCTATTTTGTCAGAACACAAACATTTAATAGGGTCTCAACATTTAAAAAAATATTCTGCTTTTCTAATATTCCTACCAAAGTGAATAACCTCACATTTCCCCACATTATGCACCGTCTACCACCTTATTACCCTTTCACCTAACCTGTCTATATCAGTTTGAAAGCTCTTTGTGTCCTCCTTAGAGCTTACATTCCCCCTAGCTTTGTATCCTTAGCAAACTTGGATACATTGTTCTCAACCCCTTCATCTAAGTCATTGAGATAGCTTGTGAATAGCTGAGGCCCAAACACTGCTCCTTGCGACACCCCACTAGTTACAACCTGCCAAATGGAAAATGACCCGTTTATCCCTCCTCTCAGTTTTCTGTTGGTGAAACAATCCTCCATCCACGAAAATATGTTACCCCCAAACCCATGAACCCTTATCTTGCCTTGCAACGTTTTATGTGGCATCTTCTCGACTGCCTTTTGGAAACCCAGATACACTACATCCACTGGTTAGCAATTAACTACCCTGTTAGTTACATCCTCAAAACACTCTGATTAATTTGTTAAACACTATTTCCCTTTCATAAAACCATGTTGACTGTGCCTTTTCATATTATGACTTTCTAAGTGCCCTGTGTTCATTACTTAATAATGTATTCCAGCATTTTATGACGACTAACTGGCTTGTAGTTCCCTGTTTTCTCTGTACTTCATTTCTTGAGTAGCGGTGTTACATTTGGTACTTTCCAATCCAATGGGACCGTTCCAAAATCTAGGGAAGATCAGAACCAATGCATCCACTATCTCTGTGGCCACCTCTTTTAAAACCGTATGATGTGGGCCATCAGGTGGACGGGATTAGTCGTATTTCAGTCCCATTAATTTATCCAGCAATGTTTCTTTACTAATATTAATTAGTTTAAGTTCCTCACGATATTTAGACCCTTGGCTCCCTACCATTTTGGTATGCTTTTTGTGCCTTTTACTCTGAAGATAGATACAAAATATTTGTTTAACGTCTCAGCCATTTCCTTATTCCCCATTGTAATTTCAACTGTCTCAGCCTCTAACGGACCCACGATTACTTTTACTATTCTCTTCCTTTTAATATACTGTAGAAGCTCTTACCATCTGTTTTGCTATTTCTTAATAGTTTACTCCAATATTCTGTTTTCTTCCGCTTTATCAATGTATGGTCATCCTTAGCTGGTTTCTGAAACTCTCACATTCCTCCAGGTAATTTATCTTCTTAGAAACATTATAAGCCTCTTCTTTTAATCTATTACTATCCTTAACCTCATTAATGACCCACAGATGTATCACTTTTCCCGTGGAGTTTTTATTTCTCAATGGAATATAAATTTGTTGAGAATTATGAAATATTTAATTAAATATTCCCATTTGCTTATCTACCATCATATATTTTAATCTATTTTCTCAATTTACCTCAGTGGACTCGCCCCCATACCTTTGTAATTATCTTTATTTAAGTTTAATACTCTAGTTTCATACTTAAGTACGTCACTCTCGAACTCAATGTGAAACTCTATCATATTATGATCATTCTTCCCCAGAGGATCCCTTACTATGGGATTACTAATTAATCCTGTCTCATTGCACAAGACAAGATCTAAAATAGCCTCTTCCCTGGTTGGTTCGACGACGTTTTCTTCCAGGAATCTGTCTCGAATTCATTCCATGAACTCCTCCTCCAAACTACATTTGCCAATTTGATTTGACCAGTATTTATGAAGGTTAACGTCCTCAATGATTATTTTATTACCTTTGTTACAGGCTCCTCTTATTTCTTGATAAATACTCTGTCCAGCAGTATAGGTACTGTTCGGGGGGCTACAAACTAACCCCACTTGTGTTTTCTGCCCCTTGTTATTTCGTATCTCCACCCAGACTGATTCTACTTCTTGCTCTTCTGAGCCAAGCCCTTTCCTTACTACTGGCCTTATGTCGTCCTTTAAGTGGAGCCCGTCACAACGGAACTGCCCCCTCTTTCCCCAGTACAGATGCCATTTAACTATGAATCGAAACCCCTGTGTTCCATACCACTCCTTGAGTCATGCATTCAACTCGCCGATCTGTTTGTCCCTATGCCAATTTGTGCGTGGCTGAGATAACAATGCAGAGATTATTACCTTTGAGGTTTTGCTTTCTAACTTGAACCCTAGCTCCTTAAACTGCCTCAGCATGGCCTCATTCCTAGTTCTACCTATGTCATTGGTTCCTACGTAGTCCATGACAACTGGATCCTCCTCTCATGCTCTAAGTTCTTCTCCAGCCATGCGGATATGTGTTTAACCCTGGCACCGGGCAGGCAACACAGCCTTTGGAACTCCCGCTTGCAGCTGCAGAGAACAGTATCTATCTCCTTCACTATACTGTCCCCTAACAGTACCACATTCCTTTTCACTCCCGTCCCTTGAAAGGCCACATGTACCATGGTGCCATGGTCAGTTTATTTATCCACTCTGCAGATTTGCCCTCGTCCACACAGGCCGCAAGAGCTTCGTATCTGTTGGATAAGGGCAAAGGCCGAGGCTCCTCCAGCACTGCACCTGGTGTCAAATTACCTGGCTGAGTCGCAGTCACAACTTCCTTTCTATGACCTGATCTGTATCACTTCCTAACCTAAGGTGTGTGAGTGCCTCCTGGATCAAAGTGTCGAGGTAACTCGTCCCCTCCCTGAGACCAGGCAATGTCCGAACCTTGGAGTCCAGGTCAACAACTCTGAGCAGAAGTTCCTCGAGATGCAGACACTTATTGCAGATGTGGTTGTCCGGGATCGATATATTCCCACAAACTGCCACATGCTGCAGTTGTGGCACGCCACCTGCACTGCCATCCCTATCAAACCTCGTTTTATTTATTTAGTTGATTAAATTTAATGTATTTAATCAACTTAGCTTACAGTTTTTAGTTATTAACTAATTACCTGACCTAGCTTATGTTATAGACAGATTAAACTAAATAGTCACCGGTAGCACAAACCACTGCAAGTTTTGGAGGTAAAACCAGCCCTTCCTTCCTGCTATGCACCGAAATCCCACTCTCAACAAATTCCCACGTTTACACTCTGGTTATGATGCGCCCCATTTATTACAACTCTGTACGACCATTACTTGTGTCAGCAGATAACTGTTTACTTTTATACAACTTTTCGAGCCATACCCAGGCTACAAATGCTCACTGAGCTTCCTGCTCGCAATCATTACCCGCGATTCAGCCAATCACTTAAAGTTGTCAACTGTTATCTGCCAGTGACATGCCATGACTCTGTTAACTCGTCATAGTCATAGAGTCATAGGGTCACAGAGTCATAACAGCAAAGAAGGAGGAGATTCGGCCCATCGAGTCCATGCGGCTCTCTGCAGAGCCATCCAGTTAGTCCCATTACCCCGCTCTATCCCCATAGCCCTGCAAATGTATTCCCACAAGTGCCTTTCCAGACACCCCTTGAAAATATCGAGTGTCTCCACTTCCACTACTTCCATTGGCAGCGAGTTCCAGGTCCTCGCCACTCACAGCTTTAAAAGGTTTTTCCTCACAACCCCTCTGTATCTCTTGCTCAAAACCTTAAATTTGTGTCCCTAAGTCCCTGTAGCATAGAAACATAGAAGATAGGAGCAGGAGTAGGCCATTCGGCCCATTGAGCCTGCTTCGCCATTCAATAAGATCATGGCTGATCATCCAAATTCAGAATCCTGTTCCTGCCTTCTCTCCATATCCCTTGATCCCTTTAGCCTTAAGAAGTATATCCAACTCCTTCTTGAATATATTTAATGAATTGACCTCTACTGCCTTCTTTGGCAGAAAATTCGACAGGTTCACCACTCTCTGGGTGAAGAAATTCCTCCTCATCTCTGTCCTAAATGGCTTACCCCTTATCCTTAGACTGTGACCCCTGGTTCTGGACTCCCCGACCATCGGGAACATCCTTCCAGCAGCTAGTCTGTCTAGTCCTGTTAGAATTTTATAAGTTTGGATGAGATCCCCTCTCATTCTTCTAAACTCCAGCGAGTACAAGCCCAATCGACCCAATCTCTCCTCATACGTCATTCCTGCCACCCCAGATATCAGCCTGATGAATCTTCGCTGCACTCCTTCCATGGCAACAACATCCTTCCTCAGATAAGGCGACCAAAACAGCACACAATACTCAAGGTGTGCTCTCACCAAGGTCCTGTACACCTGCAGCAAGACATCCTTGTTCCTGTACTCAAACCCTCTCGCTACGAAGGCCAACATACCATTTGCCTTCTTAACCGCCTGCTGCACCTGCATGCTTACTTTCAGCGACTGGTGCACAAGGACGCCCAGGTTTCGTTGCACTTCCCCTTCTCGCAATCTATTGCCATTCAGATAATAATCTCCCTCCCTGTTTTTGACAGCAAAGTGGATAACCTCGCATTTTTCCACGTTATTTTGCATCTGCCATGCTTTTGCCCAATTTCCCAACCTGTCCAAATCATACTGCAGTTTCTCAGCATCTTCCTCACTGCACACACGCCCACCCAGCTTTGTGTCATCTGCAAACTTGGAGTTATTACATCTAGTTCCCTCGTCCTGATCATTAATATATAATGTGAATAGCTGGGGTCCAAGGACCGATCCCTGCGGTATCCAACTAATCACTGCCTGCCACTCGGAAAAAGACCCATTTTTTCCAACTCTTTGCTTTCTGTCTGCCAACCAATTCTCTATCCAAGTCAATACCTTGCTCCCAATCCCATGTGCCTTAATTTTGCACGCAAATCTCTTATGCAGGACCTTATCGACAGCCTTTTGAAAATCCAAATACACCACATCCACTGGTTCTCCCTTATCTATTTTACCAGTTACTTCCTCAAAAAACTCCAGTACATTAGTCAAGCACGATTTACCTTTTGTAAATCCATGTTGACTTTGTCCGATATGGTCACTTCTTTCCAAGTGCTCGGCTATTACATCCTTTATAATGGACACTAGCATTTTCCCCACTCCCAATGTCAGGCTTACCGGTCTGTAATTCCCCGTTTTCTCTCTACCATTCTTTTTGAACAGTGTGGTAACATTAGCTACACGCCAATCCATGGGCACTGTACCAGAGCCTACCGAATTTTGGAAGAGGACCAGCAATGCATCTATTATTTCTAGGGCCAGTTCCTTAAGTACCCTAGGATGCAGATTATCAGGCCCTGGGAATTTATTGGCCCTCAACCCCATCAATTTCCCTAACACCATTTCCCTACAAATACTGATTTCTATCAGTTCCTCCCTTTCATTAGACCCTATGTTCCCCGACATCTTTGGGAGGTTATTTGTGTCCTCCTTTGTGAAGACAGGACCAAAGTATGTATTTAATTGGTCTGCCATTTCTTTGTTCCCCATTATAAATTCCCCTGATTCTGACTGCAAAGGACCTACGTTTGACTTCACCAATCTTTTTCTCTTCCCATATATATAAAAGCTTTTACAGTCAGTTTTTATGTTCCCTGCAAGCTTACTTTCATACTCTATTTCGCCCTCTTAATTAATCCCTTTGTCCTCCTTTCTTGGAGCCTAAACTGCTCCCAATCCTCAGGTTTACTGCATTTTCTGGCCAATTTATATGTCCTCTCCTTGGATCTTATGCTATCCCTAATTTCCCTTGTTAGCCACGGTTGAGTCACATTTTTTGTTTTATTTTTATGCCAAACTGGGATGAACAAATTCATTAGTTCATCCATGTGATCTTTGAATGGTTGCCATTGCCCATCCACCGTCAACCCTTTGAGTGACATTCCCCAATCAATCCAACCCAAGTCGCACCTCATACCATCATAGTCTCCTTTATTTGAATTCAGGACCCTTGTCTCTCAGTCAACTATTTCACTCTCCATCTTAATGAAGAATTCTATCATATTATGATCGCTCCGACCCAAGGGGCATCGCAAAACACGATTGCTAATTAATCCTTTCTCATTACATAATACCCAGGCTAAGATGGCCTGATCTCTAGTTGGTTCCTCGACATATTGGTCCAGGAAACTATCCCGTATACAATCCAGGAATTCCTCCTCTGCAGTATTTTTACTAATTTGGTTAGCCCAATCTATATGTCGATTAAGGTCACCCATGATAACTGCTGTGTCCTTATTGCACGCTTCCCTAATTTCCCTTTTAATGCCATCACCGACCTCTGCATTACTGTTTGGAGGTCTATATACCACTCTCACTAACGTTTTCTGCCCTTTGGAATTTCTCAGTTCTACCCATACAGATTCCACATCGTCAGAGCTAATATCTTTCCTTTCCCTTCTTTAACCAGCAATGCTACCCACCTCCTTTTCATTTTTGCCTATCTTTCCTGAATATTGAATACCCCTGGATGTTGAGTTCCCAGCCTTGGCCATCCTGGAGCCATGTTTCTGTAATCCCAATCATATCATATTCATTTACCTCTATTTGTGCAGGTAATTCATCCCACCTTATTATGAATGCTCCTCGCATTAAGACACAAAGCCATCAGGCTTGTTTTTTAATGCTATTAGAACTTTTAGAATTATTATTTAATGTGGCCATGTTTGATTTAAACCCTTGATTTCTATGCCTGTCACTTTTGTTTTTCTCCTTCCTATCTTTTGTTTTTATGCTTGTTTCCCTTTCCTCTGTCACCCTGCTCAGGTTCCCAACCCCCTGCCATTTTAGTTTAAACCCTCCCCCAGAGCACTGGCAAAGACTCCCCCTAGGACATCTGTCCCGGCCCGGCACAGGTGCAAACCGTTTGGTTTGAACTGGTCCCACCTCCGCCAGGACCGGTTCCAATAACACAGGAATTTGAATCCCTCCCCCTTGCACCATTCCTCTAGCCATTTATACATCTGAAATATCCTTCTATTTCTAATCTGACTAGCACGTGGCACTGTTAGCAATCCTGAGATTACTACCTTTGTGGTCCTATTTTTTAATTTACCTCCTAACTCCATATATTCAGCTTTTATGACCTCATCCCGGTTTTTACCTATATCGTTGGTATCTATATGCACCACGACAACTGGCTGTTCACCCTCCCCTTCCAAAATATACTGCAGCCGCTCTGAGACATCTTTGACCTTTGCACCAGGGAGGCAACACACCATCCTGGAGTCTCGTTTGCGGCCGCAGGAACGCCTATCTATTCCCCTTACAATAGAATCCCCTATTACTATAGCTCTCCCCCACTTTTTCCTCCCGTCCTGTGCAGCAGAGCCACCCCTGGTGCCAGGAAGTTGGCTGCTGCTGCCTTCCTCTTGTAAGCCATCCCCCCCATCAGTATCCAAAGCGGTATATCTGTTTGAGAGGGGGGTGGCCACAGGGGACCCCTGCACTGTACATACTATTCTGCCTGTTGGTCACCCATTCCCTTTCTGCCTGTCCAACCTTTGCCTGCGGTGCGACCAACTGATCAAAAGTGCTATTCACGACGGCTTCAGCCACGCGAATGATCCAGTATCTATCCAATCGCTGCTCCAGCACCGCAATGCGGTCTGCCAGTAGCTGCAGCTGGACACACTTCCTGCACACATGGTTGTCAGGGACACAGGAACTGTCCCTGAGTTCCCACAAAGCGCAGGAGGAGCATACCACGGGGCTGGGCTGTCCTGCCATGACTTACCCTTTAATAAATTGAAATTAAATTAAACAAATCAATCCCGCCAATTACACTGCACATAAATGAAATATTTAAGGGCCCTGGTTTAGCAAAAGTCCCCGCGACACCACAGAGATCTTAAAAACTATAAACCACAGAGTTAAAGTTTAAAAAGGAGGGAAATACTCACCAACCAATCACTTACCTGCATTCTAGCCTGTATCAACTAGTGGGAACAGCCTTTCCCTGTCTAGCCTATCCAAACCCTTAATAATCTCGTACACATATATCAATTCACCCCTCTTCCTCCTTTGCTCTAATGAAAACAAATCCAGCTTCTCCAACCTGTCCCTGTAGCTAAGATCCCCCAACCTCGGAACCATTCTGGTAAATCTTCTCTGCACGCTCTCAAGTGCCGCCACATCCTTCCTGAACTGTGGTGACCAGAACTGACGCAATACTCCAGTTGTGGCCTAACCAGCGCTTTATAAAGCTTCAGCATAACTTCTCTACTTTTGTACTCAATATCTCTATTTATGAAGCCCAAGAACACATTTCGTATTCTAACCACTCTCTCAATATATCCCGCCACCGTCAGGGACATTTGCACATTAACTCCCAGGTCCCTCTGTCCCTGCACAAACTTTCCAACTGTGCCATTAAATGTATATTGCCTCTCCCTGTTCCTTCTGCCAAAATGCATCATCTCACACTTCTCTGTATTAAATTTCATCTGCCACTTGTCTGCCCATTCTGCCAACCTTTCTATGTCCTGTTGCAGTCGATTGGTATCATTCTCACTGTTCACCAAACCCCCAAGTTTGGTGTCATCGGCAAATTTAGAAATTCTACCCTCTATTCCAATATACAGGTCGTTTATATATATCAAAAAAGCAGTGGCCCCAGCACTGACCCGTAGGGTGCACCACTATCTACCATAATCCAGTCTGAAAAACAGCCATTTACCACAGCATGCTGTTTTCTGTCCTTAAGCCAATTCTGTATCCAAGCTGCCACTGACCCACCTCTTCCATGAGCCTCAATTTTCTTAACCAGCCTCCTATGTGGTACTTTGTCAAACGCCTTCCTAAAATCAATGTAGACAACGTCCATTGTCTTCCCTTCATCTATCCTCCCTGTTACTTCATCAAAAAATTCAATTAAATTAGTCAAACACCATCTGCCTTTTACAAATCCGTGTTGGCTCTCCTTAATCGAAACATAGAAACATAGAAGATAGGAGCAGGAGTAGGTCATTCAGCCCCTCGAGCCTGCTCTGCCATTCGATGAGATCATGGCTGATCATCCAAACTCAGTACCCCGTACCTGCTTTGCGTAAACCTCTCCAAGTGCCCGTTAATTTTTCCGTGATTATTGTTTCTAAAACTGACCGGCCTGTAGTTACTAGGGCTGTCCTCACACCCTTTCTTGAACATTGGTGTCACATTTGCCATTTTCCAATCCACAAGCACCTCCCCCGCATCTTTCCAGTACATTCTGTCTGTCAACTTTCACCCCTTCCATTGCTTCTACCTTTTCCACTTCTAACAATAATTTGTGAGACTTCACCTCCATAGTAAACACCGATACAAAGTACTCATTGAATATTCTAGCCTTGCCCAGCACCTCTAAGCATTTGTCACCTTCTTTTTCTCTAATAGGTGCCACCCGCCTCTTACTACCCGCTTACTGGTTATGTGCCGGTAGAAGATTTTTGAGTTCCCTTTTATGTTCACCACCATTCTACTCTTACATTCTCTCTTTGCCAATCTTATTTTCATCTTCACATCCTCTCTTAACCTATTGTATTTGGTCTGGTTCTCCATTGAAGAATTCACTTGACATGCATCATACGCCCTCTTTTTTGTTTCATCATCTTCTCTATCTCCCACGCCATCCAAGAGGCTCTTTATTTGGTTCCCTTCCCCTTCCCTCTTGTTGGAATGTACCTAGCCTGTACTTGGAACACCTCCTCCTTAAAGATCACTCATTGTTTTGCTCCAGTTTTCCTGTTAGCCTTTGGTTCAATTTTACCCTGGCTAGATCCTTTCGCATCCCATTGAAGTTCGCCCTATTCCAGTTTAGAAGTTCTACTCTAGATTGTTCCTTGCTCCTCTCCATTGCTAATCTAAACCTTATGATACGCTGAACATAGGGTCTAATGAGATGGAGGCATTGAATGAAATCAGTATTTGTAGGGATATGGTGTTAGGGAAATTGACGGGATTGAAGGCCAATAAATCCCAAGGGCCTGATAATCTACATCCTAGGGCACTTAAGGAAGTGGCCATAGAAATAGTAGATGCACTGCTGGTCATCTTCCAAAATTCTGTAGATTCTGGAACAGTTCCCATGGATTGGAGGGTAGCTAATGTTACCCAACTATTTAAAAAAGGTGGTAGAGAGAAAATGGGGAATTATAGGCCGGTATGCCTGACATCAGTAGTGGTGAAAAGATGTAATAGCAGAGCACTTGGAAAACAGTGGCAGGATCGGACAAAGTCAATATGGATTTACAAAAGATAAATCATGCTTGGCTAATTTAGTGGAATTTTTTGAGGATGTAATTGGTAAAATAGATCAGGGAGAACAAGTGGATGTGGTGTATTTGGACATTCAGAAGGCATTCAATAAGTTCCCGCATAAGAGATTAGCACGCAAAGTTAAAGCAAAGGATTGGGGGTAAGGTACTGACTTGGATAAAGAACTGGTTGGCAGACCAGAAGCAAAGTGTTGGAATAAACGGGTCTTTTTTGAGTGGCAGGCAGTGACTAGTGGGGTAACGCAGGGATCGGTGCTAGGACCCCAGCTATTCACAATATATATTAATGAACTAGACGAGGGAACTAGACGTAATATCTCCAAGTTTGCAGACAACACAAAGCTGGGTGGGCGTGTGTGCTGTGCGGATGATGCAGAGAAACTCCAGTATGATTTGGACAGGTTGGGTGATTGGGCAGATGCATGGCAGATGCAGTATAATGTGGATAAATGCGAGGTTATCCACTTTGGTGGCAGAAACAGGAAGAAAGTTTATTATCTGAATGGCAATAGATTGGGAAAAGGGGAAGTGCAACGAGACCTGAGTGTCCTTATGCACCAGTCACTGAAGGTAAGCATGCAGGTGCAGCAGGCAGTTAAGGAGACAAATGGTATGTTGGCCTTCATAGCGAGCGGACTCGAGTACAGGAGCAAAGAAGTCTGGCTGCAGTTGTACAAGGCCTTGGTGAGACCACACCTTGAGTATTGTGTGCAGTTTTCGTCCCCTTATCTGAGGAAGGATGTCCTTGCCGTGGAGGGAGTGCAGTGAAGATTCACCACACTGATACCTGGGATGGCAAGAATGACGTGTGAAGAGGGATTGGGTCGATTATGCTTAGATTCGCTAGAGTTTAGAAGAATGAGAGGGGATCTCATTGAAACTTGTAAAATTCTAACAGGACTAGACAACTAGATGCAGGAAGGATGTTCCCGATGGCCGGGGAGCCCAGAACCAGAGATCACTGTCTAAGGATAAGGGATAAGCCATTTAGGACAGAGATGAGGAGGAATTTCTTCACCCAGAGAGTGTTGAACCTGTGGAACTCTCTACCACAGAAGGCAGTTGAGGCCAATTCATTAAATATATTCAAGAAGGTGTTAGATATATTTCTTAAGGCTAAAGTGATCAAGGGATATAGGAAGAAAGCAGGGACAGGGTACTGAATTTCGATGATCAGCCATGATTTCCTTAAATGGCAGAACAGGCTGGAGAGGCCAAATGGCCTAATCCTGCTCCTATCTTCTATGTTTCTATGTTTCTATGATCACTCGTTCCCAAGTGTTCTCCCACAGACTCTTGGTCGACCTGGCCCACCTCATTCCCCAGCACCAGGTACAGCAATGCTCCTTTCTAGTTGGGCAAAGATCATACTGGTCAAAGAAATTTCACCCCTTCCTTTCCCTTTACCTTTGCATTATACCAATCGATATTTGGGTAATTAAATTCCCCCAATATCACCACTCTTTAACTCTTGCATATCTCTGCGATTTCCCTGCAGATTTGCTCCTCTACCTCTCTCTCACTGTTTGCAGGCCTGTAGAACACCCCCAATAGTGTGATCATACACTTTTTGCTCCTCAACTCTAACTAAATGGATTCTGTCCTTGTCCCCTCAAGAGCATAGCCCCTTTCCAACACTACAATGTCTTCCTTTATCAGCCCTGCCACCCCACCTCCCTTTTTTCCTACCCTATATCTTCTGAACACCTTGTACACTTGAATATTAAGCGCCCAGTCCTCACCGTTTTTAAGACACGTTTCCATTATTGCCAAAACATCATTTTGCCACAAGGATAATTGTGCTTGTAGCTCAACAACCTTATACACCACACTTTGTTCATTTACGTACATGCATTCTAAACCCATTTTTCATTTTTTTGTAATCTCTGTTAGGCTGCTGCTATCTAATATGGTACTACTTCCACCTCCAGCACAACCTTCTCCACCAGCACCATCCAACACACTGAATCATCCATGCACCCCATTCCTCCCTTCCATTTCTTCATGCTGGTGCCCACGCCAAGCTAGGTTAAACCCTCCACAACAGCACTAGCATCCGCCCCCTCCCCCCCCCACCCCGCGAGAATATTGGTTCCAGCTTTGTTGAGATTCCGGCTTTTACAGGTCCCAACTTCCCCAGAAATAATCCGAATGTCTCAAGAATCTAAAGCGCTCACTCCTGCACCCTCTCTCCAGACACACATCCATCTCTTCTATCCTCCTACTCCTCTACTCACGGAAATTACTACCTTTGAGGTCCTCCTTTTTAATCTCTTTTCTAGCTCCCTGTAGTCTGCCTGCAGGACCTCATCGCTCTTTCTGCCTATGTCATTGGTACCGATATGCACGATGACCTCTGACTGTCCACTGCCCCCCTCAGAGTGTCCTGCAGCCGCTCAGTGACATCCTTGACCCTGGCACCAGGGAGGCAACATGCCATCCTGGAATCACGTCTGCGTCCACAGAAACGCCTATCTGTTCCCTTAACCAATGAATCCCCTATCACTATTGCTGTTCCACTATTCCCACCCCCCAAACCCCGGACAGATGAGCCACCCGTGGTGCTGTGGGATTAGCTCTGGCTGTTCTCCCCAGAGGAACCATCACCCCCACCAGTTTCCAGAGCCGTGAACCAGTTAGCGAGCGAGATGCACACTGGGGGTTCCTGCCCTACCTGCCTGGTCCTCCTTCTCTGTCTGGCACTCACCCATTCTCTCTGTGCCTGCACATTCTGAGACTGCGGGTTGGCCACTTCCAGCCTCGTGGATGCACTGTAGTGACTCCAGCTGACTCAGGCTCCGAAACTCGGAGCTCGACTTGCTGCAGTTGGCGACACTTCCTGCACACGTGGTCGTCCAGGCCGTAAGAAATGTCCAGGACATCCCACATGGCACAGGATGTGCAAATCACGGGACTAAGCTGCCCTGCTATGACTCTATTTGCCAGATTATGGAGGTAATTTTGCAGAAATAAACTTAACAAGAAACACTCAACAGCGATCCACCAATCAGCACTTCCGTCTATTAGATAGGCTATGAACTACTTAGCAGAAATATACTCAAACAGAACAAAAAAAAACTGACCACAAATACTCACCCGATACTCACCTCTCAGCTCCCTTGTGCCAGCGACACCTTTGAATTCTGATGTCATTCCTTCGTTGTGTCGATTGCCGACTGTCTCACTCGCAGGTAGTCCGCTCACTCAGACTCCAAAGTATCTGCTCCGTGCTGCCTTTATCCTCGGTCTCCGACTCCGTTCCTGCCGCAGGCCTGCTGGCTCAGACTCGTGACTAACTTGCAGCTTATTTTTTACAGTTTTTAAAGCTCGAAGTTAAATTCCAAATGTTGAACAAAATTTCAGATTGAGACCTACTCACCCACGACTTACTAGAGTTCCATCTTACCGAATTCCCAACTTTACACAATGTATAAGATGCACTCCGTGTATGACCACTGTTTGGCAAACTATCCGAAACAAATGGGTGTTTATAAAACATGAGCTACGGTTGCATTCAGTAGGAGTAGAACAATAAACCGAAAGGGTATAAGACATATGCCATGATTTTATTAGTTAGAAAGAAGGAAATAAGGAAAGAAAGTTGCATTCGAACTCCTGCAGTGAAACAGGCTTGGAGAAGCCATTTTCACGATGTCTTATTAAATTAGCACACAGTAAGTTTTGGGTGCAGGGTTGACGTGCTCTGTTCCCTATGGTTGGTTAACGTGCTTTAAGATAAATTCTTTGTCGGGCACACAAACCAGTCTGCTGTACACGTGACCAGCATTGGTCCCAGGGTTCTTCTCCTGCAGCACACAACCCAGTCTGGTGTACATGTGAATAACACTGGCTCTGGACTATCCAGGGCCGTGTCTCGTTCAACAGTCTTGAGCACGCAACCGAGCCGGGTGTACACCTGACAGCTATTCTCCCCAGCATACCCAGGGCTGTGTTCCGTTCAGCAGCATTGGGCACACAACCAAGCCTGGTGTACATGGGAATAGCCCTGGCCCTGTAATACCCAGGGCCTTATCCTTCCGTACACAACCACGCCTGGTGAATACTTGACTGGCATTGGCCCTACCCACGTGATTCACGCTACATTTATCGATATTTACTTAAGTCTGCCAGATGTGGGCTGATTCCCCCGCCCCATTTACATCTGCCTGTAATATATTTATCTCATCTAAGGTCCTAACTCCCACACAATTTCTGATATCACCTCTGAGTTTGTGGGAAGTTCCCCGATCCATTGTTGAAGATCGTTGTTAAGATAGTGAAGAGCAACCGTCCCATCACTGCTGCTTACGTAACTCCATCAGTTACAGGTCCAGACATAGAACCACTGCCATTAATAACTACCTCTGTCTTCAAGAATGCAGCCGGTTCCTTAGTAAGCCCAAAATCTACCTGCTAAACCCACAGGTCTCAAACTTATGCAGCAGCCTTACATGTGGCACCTTGTCAAGGGCATTTGAAACTCAAGATCCAGAAGGGTAACCGAGTAACCTGCATCCACCAAACTTGTAACTTCCTCAAAAGTTCAACTAAGTAGTGAGAACAAACCTTTGTCTGGAACCTTTCTGAGGACCTCTAATAACCCGTTCTCCATCAAGGTGGCCGTACAGTGCTTCATTGAAGTGAAACTAACGAGCCTGCAATTTTCCGGTTTTCACTTCGGCTTTTTTAAGTCTTGGAACCACATGGGCCTCGCACCAGGCCACGGAAAACAGACAGTCACGGAGGAGGGTGTTGTTTTGCGCTTGAGAAACGGAATTCAGTTTTGGGTTAAGAAGCCGATGAAAAGGTTTGTAGTGCCTGACATCAGAAATGGCTAAAAAAAGTAGTGCAGAAAGGAGCTGAATAAGGAATTGGCGTTTGGGCGGCCTCAGACTCGGGGTTTTATATCCTGTATGAGGATGGGAAACTGTCGTGATAAGGCATTTTTGGGTGTGCGGATCTGTGGGCAAATTGGTTCCAAAGTGAAAAGTTTATTCAGTTATGTTTGAACTGCTTTATTTCCATTGTTCAGCCACAGTTCAGGAGATCTCAGTGAGGTCTGCATGGACTATCCAACAGCTCCTGTCGGTGGAAATTATTTCTGCCGATTGAAAACGGAGGATTGAATCGTGAAATCTTGCAATATTTCCTTGTCTCATAATCCCTCTAACAATTTGTGATTTGTTCAGTTCTCACACCAGGTGAAAGGCAGCAGGGTAACACGGCTCCAGCTGTGTTCAGACACTTTCTGAAATTCCACCGTGACATTTTACAATGTGGGTCATATTATCAGTCTATTTAAAGTGACAGTCCCTTCTTTACAGGTTATTTGTGATGTACTCGGAAAGTCTTCCTTTAAGCCACTTACAAGTTATGTATTAAATACGTTGCTTGTGAAGGTTCTGTTTCCAACAAATAATTCAATTATTGATTACAATTTCAGAAAACAATTGAAGTCATCATCTTCGGCCCTGGCCGTTACATCCATGCCTTTGCCACAGATTCCATTCCCCTCCCTGGACACAGACTGCATTCTCCTCCCTCGCCACAGACTCCATTCCCCTCCCTGTACACAGAGTCCATTCCCCTCCCTGGACACATACTCCATTCCCCACCCTCGCTGCAGATTCCATTCCCCTCCCTGGACACAGACTCCATTCCCCACCCTCACCACAGACCCCATTCCACTCCCTGGACACAGACTCCATTCCCGTCCCTGGATACAGACTCCATTCCCCATCCTCACCAGAGACTCCATTCCCCTCCCATGACATTGACTCCATTCCCCTCCCTGGATACAGACTTCATTCCCCTCCCTGGACACAGACTCCATTCCCCTCTCTAGACAGAGACTCCATTCCCCACCCTGGACAGAGACTCCATTCCACTCCCTGGACACAGAATCCATTCCCCTCCCTGGACACAGACACCATTCCCCTCCCTGGCCATAGACTTAATTCTCCTCCCTGGTCAG
Organism: Somniosus microcephalus; assembly: GCF_052327205.1. Classification (NCBI taxonomy): domain Eukaryota; kingdom Metazoa; phylum Chordata; class Chondrichthyes; order Squaliformes; family Somniosidae; genus Somniosus; species Somniosus microcephalus. Next base: position 115,561,819 of record NC_140990.1, read on the forward strand.
AGTCTCATGCAATTCGCAACTGCAGCTAATAATTCCACCCCCATTGAATTAATTTTTAAAGTTGGTTCTTGGAATGTAGTTGAGACCGGCAAGGCTTCAGTTATTGCCGATCCTTGGCGACCTGAAATGCTGGTGGTGGGTCTTCTCTATGAGCTGAAGTAGTTCTTCTGCTGACGGTGCTCTCACGTGGTGTTAGTTGGAGAATTCCTGGATTCTGACTGAGAACCGATGAAGGGCCTGGGATATAGATAGACTAAGTTACCGGGCAGTAAGTTGGCAGATGGAATATACTGTAGGGAATTGTGAGGTTATTCGCTTTGGTAGGATGAATAGAGAAACAGATTTTTTTTAAATGGTGAGAAATGTTCAAATGTTGATGTTCAGAGAGATTTGGGTGTCCTCGTGCAAGAAACGCAGAAAGCTAGCATGCAGATACAGCAAGCAATAAGGAAGGCAAATGACAGGTTGGCCTTTATTGCAAGGGGGTTGGAGTCTAAGTGTAACGAAGTCTTGCTACATTGTATAGGGCCTTGGTGAGTCTACACCTGGAGTACTGTGCAGTTTTGTTCTCCTTATCTAAGGAAAGCTATATTTGCATTGGAGGCGATTAAACGAAGGCTCATTAGATTGATTCCTGGGATGAGCGGGCTTTCCTATGATGAGAGATTGTGTAGAATGGGCCTATACCCTCTGGAGTTTAGAAGAATGAGAGGTGATCTCATTGAAACATAGACGATTCTGAAGGGGATTGACAGGGTAGATGCTGAGAGGTTGTTTCCCCTGGCTGGAGTGTCTAGGACTAGGGGGCATAGTCTCAGGATAAGGGGTAGGCCATTTAAGACTGAGATGCGGAGGAATTTCTTCACTCAGAGGGTTGTGAATCTTTGGAATTCTCTGCCCAGAGGGCTGTGAATGCTGAGTCTTTGAGCATATTCAAGGCTGAGATCGATAGATTTTTGGACTTTAGGGGAATCAAGAGATATGGAGACTGGGCGGGATAGTGGAGTTGAGGTCGATGATCAGCCATGATCTTATTGAATGGCAGAGCAGGCTCGCGGGGCCGTGTGGCGTACTCCTGCTCTTTTTTCTAATGTTCTTATGTTCTTATATGTCCAAGTCAGGATGGTGTGCTGGAAGTGATTGTTCTCACGAAATTTCTTCTCTTCTCCTCCTGGTGTAAAGATCACAGGGGAAGCAGGTGGCCGAAGTAACTTTGGTGAGTTAATGCAGTGCATTCTGTAGACCGAGCTTACTGCAGCCGCAGTGCTGGAGGGGGTGGATAATGAATCTAGTGGTACACGGACACTGATCAAAAACTGTTCTGTCCTGGATGGTGTTGCGCTTGTTGGATGTTGTTGATGCCCAGCCAGGTGAGTGGTCTGTAGTACATCACATTTCTGACCTGAGACTTCTAGATGTTTGGTAGGCTTTGTGGATCAAACAGTAAGTCACTCTCAAAGAATGCCCAGCCTCTGCCCAGTCTCTGCCCGCCCTCTGACCAGCCTCTGCCCAGCCTCTGCCCCACCTCTGCCCAACCTCTGCCATGCCTCTTCCCAGTCTCTGCCCAACCTCTGCCCAGCCTCTGCCCAGCCTCTGCCCAGCCTCCGCCCAGTCTCTGCCCAGCCTCCGCCCAGTCTCCACCCAGCCTCTGCCCAGTCTCTGCCCGGTCTCTGCCCAGTCTCTGCCCAGCCCCTGCCCAGCCACTCTCCAGCCTCTGCCCTGCTCTTGCAGTCACAGTGCTGATATGGCTGGTCCAGTTCAGCTTCCAGTCAATAGTGATCACCAAGTGTTTGTCTTTGGGGACTCCGTGAAGTTCAAGGGGAGGTGGGTGTTCTTTGTTTTGATCAATACACCTGGTACATATGAAACTGGCTTATTACCTGCTGCGTATCAGCCCAATCTGGGTGTTGTGCAGACCTTGCTATTGGAGGGGTTGTAAATGGCGTTGCAAACGGCAGAATCATCAGTGAATGGACCTAATCCTGACCTTATGACGGCGGAAGGTCATTGATGAGGCAGCTGGAGTTGGTTACTCTGAGGACACTTCCCTGAGTTACGACAAGAACAACCACATTCCTTGTAGCAAGTATGACCTCAGCCATTGGAGAATTCACCCCTTGGACCCCCATTGAAACGATGTCTGTATCAAGGCTGTGAGAAGTTTGCATCTGGGTGCTTCTGGCAGGATCCAAACTGAGTATCGGTGAGCCGGGTATTAGTGAGTAGATGCGACTTCACAGCACTACTTAATACTCCTCAATCACTTTACTGAGGGTTAATAGAAAACTGATAGGGCGGTAATGGGCCGGGTGAGATTTGTCTCGAATTTGTTGATAGGCTAAAGCTAGGTAATATTTTACCTTCTCTGGTATATGTCAGTTTCATCACCAGAACAGCGAGACAAGGGGCGCGCCTAGCGATGAATTTCAAATTCCAAACTGTATAGCCTTTGGCCCTCCATTCACCATGACCTTTCTGCAGCTACCGATCTGCTCAATCACACCCTCACTTCCACCTTTGATGCCCCTGACCCAATAAACCATTACATTCTCTGGTGGTTCACAATGATATGACTCTCATCTCTGCTTCCATGTCCAAGGAACATAGACTTGAACGTCTATTGCAGACAATTAGTTTAACCTTTCACCGGCAGACCTTGCTGCACCACATAAAGTACTATCGGGTCCTTAACCTCACCACAACCAACAAGTGCAAGGAACCTATGAACTTCTTTGTCACAAAGATTGAGACCATCCTTCAGCTGCCTTCGTCACTTCCCTCCCTTCCCCCAGCCACCGGGCAAAACTTCCTCATAGATTAACCCCCGCCCCAACATAGCCCTGAAATGATTTATTTTTCTAGTTTCTCTCCTATTTCCCCTGATGCACTCTCCGAGCACATCTAGTCCACGAGACCCGCTCCTTCTCCCTTGACCCTATTCCTAACAAACTGCTGAACACCCAACTTCCCTACATGCCCCCGTGTTATCCAGTATTATTAACTGTTCTCTCTCCTCAGTACTGTCCACCTCTCCTTCAATTATGTCGTCATCATCGCTTTTTTCATTTTGACCCCTCTGTCCTTGCAAACTACCGCCTCATCTCAAACACCCTTTCTTCTCCAAAGAAGTTGAACATGCTGTCGCCACCCAACTCCATGCTCATCTTTCCCACAACTTCGTGTATGAATCCCTCCAATCAGGTTTTCATCCCGAAATGGCAGAGATCAAAGTCACAACTGATATCCATTGTGATTGCGACTGTGGTAAGCTATCCCTCCACATTCGTTCTGCAGCACTTGACATGGTTAACGACACAATCCTCCACAATGCCTCTCCACCGTCGTCCAGCTGGGTGGGACTGCAATCGCTTGGTTCCATTCTTATCCATCCAATTATAGCTGGGAATATCCTGCAATATCCTCTCTTCCTGCTACCACGCCCTTTCCTCTGGAGTCCCTCAAGGGCCTATCTCTGATTTGTCAGACTGCTTGTCCGACATCCAGTAGTAGCTGAGTAGAAACTTCCTCCAATGAAATACCGGGAAGACCAAAGCCATTGTCTCCGGTCCTCGACACGCAATCCGTTGCTGAGCAATCAACTCATCCCTCTGCCTGGCAAAATTCAGAGGCTGACCAGACTATTCCAAACTTTGTGCCATATTTGACTCCGAGCTTAGATTCCGGCCAATGTCTGTTCCATCACCAAGACCATTACCTCCATCTCCATAACATCGCCCGACTCTGCCTCATGCCTCTGCATCTCTGCTGCTGAAACCCTCATCCATGCCTTTGTTACCTGAAGATTTGACGATTACAATGTACTGCAGGCGGGCCTGTATTCTTCCACCCTAAATAAACTTGAGCGCATCCAAAACTCTGCAGCCTATATCAAAAATCGCAATAAATCCCATCCACTGGGTTATTCAGTCCTGACCCAACACCAACAGGTGCCATCCAGTGGTTCATTCAATCCTGAGTCAACACCCACACGTCCCATCCAGTGGTTCATTCAGTCCTGAGTCAACACCCACACATCCCATCCACTGGTTCATTCAGTCCTGACCCAACACCCACACGTCCCATCCACTGGTCCATTCAGTCCTGACACAGCACCAACATGTCCGTCCACTGATTCATTCAGTCCTGACACAACGCCAGCACGTCCCATCCACTGGTTCATGCAGTCCTGACCCAACACCCACACGTCCCTTCCACTGGTTCATTCAGTCCTGACCCAACACCCACACGTCCCATCCACTTGTTCATTCAGTCCCTGACCCAACACCCACACGTCCCATCCACTAGTTCATTCAGACCTGACCCTACACTCACATGCCCCATCCACGGGATCATTCAGTCCTGAACCAGCACCCACACGTCCCATCCACTGGTTTATTTAGTCCTGACCCAACACCTAAGCGTCCCATCCACTGTTTCATTCAGTCCTGACCCAACACCCACACGTCCCATCCATTGGTTCATTCAGTCCAGACCCAACACCCACACATCCCATCACTGGTTATTTCAGTCATGACCCTACACCCACACCTCCCATCCACTGATTCATTCAATCCGGACCCAACACCCACACTTCCCATCACTGGTTATTTCAGTCCTGACCCACCACTCACAAGTTCAATCTACTGGTTATTTCTGTCCTGACCCAGCACCCACACGTCCCATCCATTGGTTCATTCAGTCCTGACCCAATACCCTCACGTCCCATCCACTGGTTCATTCAGTCCTGACCCAACAACCACACGTTCCAGCCACCGGTTCCTTCAGTCCTGACCCAACACCCACACCTCCCATCCACTGGTTCCTTCAGTCCTGACCCAACACCCACACGTCCCATCCACTGGTTCATTCAGTCCTGATCCAACATGCACACGTCCCATCACTGGTTATTTCAGTCCTGTGTAAGAAATAGCTCTTAGATTCAAAGATGGGTTTTAATTCTTAGAACAGAGACTGACAACAGACAAGCGGAAAAAGATAGCATAAATGCCACCAAGGTCGAATATCAAGCATCAAAAGACAAATAGAAGTGATAAGGGAATGGTAACATGCAAGGAAACAGGGAGGATAGCACCTGCTAGATAACAAGGAGCCACGAAGCCATAAAATGCCCTTGAAGAAACTTCACAAAATATTCCTCAGAAAGATAAGAGGTAGGCCTTGTCAGTCATGCAGAAAAGGACGGCGAGGGTTGCCTTCCCGCTTCACAATTGGACAATAAGATGGGGGATCAAATGATTCACACCAGGTGATTACCAGCCCACCGAAATAACTATAAGTCCAGATGACCGAAAGAGGAAATCTGGCAGTCAGGGGCGAAGGCTTCCTCAAGGTGGCTATGGCCTACCACCTTGGTCAAGTTTAGCCTCTGAGGTGGCTGATGGCCTAACACCTCCAGCAGCTTTAGAGGTGACCCAATGGAAGTGACCACTGCAGCAGACTGCAGCAATCCACCCAATCCGAGACCACCATACTGCCTCCCCGTCCGTCCGGTCGTGTCATTCCGATTCGGGAATCGTAGATCACTCCTACTGTCATGGGTTGTATGTCTATTATACTCAGCTTAAACCATATGTAATATCTGATTATACTTTAAAATTGCAGCTCTTTAATAAAAGCCTTGGAACTTCTAAAACCCTGTTGTTTTGTATCAGTCTTTACAGTAGAGGACACTAAGAATATCCCAACACTGGACAAACAGGGGGCTCTAGGGGGGGAGGAACTAAATATGATTAAAATCACTAAGGAAGTGGTACTTGGTAAAATAATGGGACTCAAGGCGGATAAATCCCCTGGACCTGATGGCTTGCATCCTAGGGTCTTGAGGGAAGTAGCGGTAGGGATTGTGGATGCATTGGTAATAATTTTCCAAAACTCACTGGACTCAGCAAAGTTCCCGGCAGATTGGAAAACTGCTAATGTAACACCCTTATTTAAAAAGGGTAGTAGGCAGAAGGCTGGAAACTATAGACCTGTTAGCCTAACATCTGTGGTTGGTAAAATGTTAGATTCCATTATTAAGGAGACAGTAACGGGACATTTGGATAAACATAATTTAACAGGACAAACTCAGCATGGTTTCATGAAGGGGAAGTCATGTTTGACAAATTTGCTGGAGTTTTTTGAGGAAGTGACATACAGGGTGGATAAAGGGGAACCAGTGGACGTAGTGTATTTAGACTTCCAAAAGGCATTTGACAAGGTGCCACACAAAAGATTATTGCTCAAGATAAAAAATCACGGGATTGGGGGTAATATTCTGGCATGGGTGGAGGATTGGCTCTCTAACAGAAAGCAGAGAGTTGGGATAAATGGTTCGTTCTCAGATTAGCAACCCGTAACTAGTGGTGTTCCGCAGGGGTCAGTACTGGGTCCCCAACTCTTTACAATCTATATTAACGATTTGGAGGAGGGGGCCGAGTGTAACATATCAAAGTGTGCAGATGATACAAAGATGGGACGGAAAGTAGTGAGTGAGGAGGACATAAAAAACCTGCAAAGGGACATAGACAGGCTAAGTAAGTGGGCAGAGATTTGGCAGATGGAATACAATACTGGAAAGTGTGAGGTTATGCACTTTGGCAGGAAAAATCATAGAGCAAGTTATTATCTTAATGGCAAGCAACTGGAAAGTACTTTAGTACAAAGGGATCTGGGGGTCCTGGTGCACGAAACTCAAAAAGTTAGCAAGTGATTACGAAGGCCAATGGAATGTTGGCTTTTATTGCTAGGGGGATGGAATATAAAAACAGGGAGGTATTGCTGCAGTTGTACAAGTTATTGGTGAGACCGCACCTGGAATACTGCATACAGTTTTGGTGTCCATACTTAAGAAAAGACATACTTGCTCTCGAGTCAGTACAAAGAAGGTTCACTCGGTTAATCCCGGGGATGAGGGGGTGGTCATATGAGGAGAGGTTGAGTAGATTGGGACTCTACTCATTGGAGTTCAGAAGAATGAGAGGCGATCTTATTGAAACATATAAGATTGTGAAGGGGCTTGATCGGGTGGATGTTCCCAATGATGGGTGAAACTAGAACTAGGGGGCATAATCTTAACATAAGGGGCTGCTCATTCAAAACTGAGATGAGGAGAAACTTCTTCACTCAGAGGGTGGTAGGTTTGTGGAATTTGCTGCCCCAGAAAGCTGTGGAAGCTACATCATTAAATAAATTTAAAACAGAAATAGATAGTTTCCTAGAAGTAAAGGGAATTAAGGGTTACGGGGAGCGGGCAGGAAATTGGACATGAGTCTAGGTTCGGAATGGTCATGGCCCTGTGGGTAGTGGAGTGGGCCCAGGGGCCGTGTAGCCTTGTTCTGCTCCTACTGTGTTCTAATTCTGTGTTAGATTTCAGGAGATGGTTTTATTCCTGTTCCTGGCTGGGGTGGAGATCGCCTTTACAGAAGGTAAGTACTGTAGAAAATATAGGGACAGAGTGATCTCCTGGAAGAATTTCGATCGCCTAGATGGGTTGGAGAGGAATTTCCCAGATTTTTTTCTCCCAAATTGGCCATTGGGTCTTTATCTGGTTTTTCGCCTCTCCCGGGAGATCACATGGGTGCGGGTGGATGCAGAGTGATAGAAGATTTGAGGTTAGGATCAGATCAGCCATGACCTTATTGAATGGTGGAGCAGGCTCGAGGGGCCGATTGGCCTACTCCTGCTCCTATTTCTTATGTTCTTATGTTCTTATGTTGGGTAATCTGTGTGAGCCTGTGATCCTAAATCTTACACCTGACCCAAAACCCGCACGTCCCATCCACCGGTTCCTTCAGCCCTGTCCCAGCACTCACACGTCCCATCCACTGGTGCATTCAGTCCTGACCCAACACCCACATGTCCCATCCACTGGTACATTCAATCCTCACCCAACATACACACGTCCCATCAACTGATTCATTCAGTCCTGACTCAACACGCACACATCCCATCCACTGGATCATTCAGTCCTGACCCAACACCCACACGTCCCATCCACTGGTACATTCAGTCCTGACCCATCACCCACACGTCCCATCCACTGGTACGTTCAATCATCACCCAACACCCACACGTCCCATCCACTGGTTCATTCAGTCCTGACCCAACACCCACACGTCCCATCCATTGGTTCATTCAGTCCTGACCCAACACCCACACGTCCCATCCACTGGATCATTCAGTCTTGTCCCAACATCCACATGTCCCATCACTGATTCATCAAGTCCTGACCCAACACCCACATGCCGCATCCCCTGCTACATTCAATCCTGACCAAAAACCCACACGTCCCATCCACTGGTTCATTCCACCACCGCTTTTCCAAACTGGCAATGGGAAGATGCTCCCACTCTGCTGCTGACTCCATCCTCTAATATCATGCTCGCATGTACTTTTTTATGTTTTCCAATTCAATATTCAATTATCCAACCCCTATCCTGCCTCCTCTAATAAATATACTGCCTATTACTGCTTTACAGTTAAAGGGTTTTGCTGCATTGCAACAGTGCCACACTTCAAAACGAATGCATTAGTTGTGATTAGAGAGAGCCAACATGAATTTGTAAATGGTAGGTGAGGTCTGACAAATCTAATTGAACTTTTTGAGGAAGTAACAGGGGAATGTCTATGGATGTAGTTTATATGGACTTTAAAAGGCATTCAATAAGGTTTCACAAAAGAGATTTTTGGCTAAAATTAGATCTCATGGAGCTGAAGTAAAATTATTGACCAGAATAGTGGATTGGTTAGGTGGTAGCAAACAGAGTGTAGGGATAATGGGTATGCACTCGAATTGGAAGGAATTGACCAGTGGTGTTCCACAAGCTTCTGTGTTGGGGCCTCAACTATTCATTCTATTTATTAATGACTTAGAATACACAATAGTTAGCCATATATCCAAGATTGCCGACGAGAGAACGATTGGTTGTACAGTAAGTAGTGTAGACAGGAGCACAGCATTACAAAGAGACGTTGATAGATTACGTGATGGACAAAACTGTGTCACATGTATTTCAAAGCAGCTAGGTATATTGGACTAAATACTATAGATAGCAATATTATTTAACTGGTGAAACGTTAGAAACAGTGGGGAGCCAAAGGAATTTATGGGTCCATGTACACAGATCTCTAAAATGTTCGAGTTAGGTACACAAAGTAATAGAAAGGGCTAATGGAATATTATCCTTTATAACACGAGGTCTAGAATATAGAGGGGAGGACGTTTTGCTGCAGCTATACAAAGCCCTGGTTAGACCACATCTGGAGCACTGTGCACAGTTCTGGGCACAGCACCTAGAAAGGATATATTGACCTTGAAACGAGTGCAGTGCAGATTCAGCAGAATGTAACCAGGGCACCAAGGGTTAGATTATTAGGAGAGATTACACAAACTATGCTTGTATTCGTAGGTTACAGGTGATTTGCTTAAGGATTTTAGGATGTTGAAAGGAATTGACAGGGTAGTTATAGAAAAGGAAGCAGCTGGTGGGGGAGTCCAGGGATTAAAATCAGAGGCAGAGCATTCAGGAGAAAATTTGATAAACACTTCTTCATGCAAAGAGTGTTATAAGTGTGGAACTCCCACAAAATGGGAGCTCAATTACTCCTTTTACATCTGAAATCGATAGATGTTTGCTAGCCAAGGGTATAAAAGGGTGTGGAGGCAAGGTGGTTGGATGAAGTTAACATACAGATCAGACATGATTTCATTGAATGGCGAACAGGCTGGAGGGGCTGAATGGTGCACTTCTTTTCTTATGTTCCTAAACGCTTTGGGACGTCCTGTGGTCATGGGAGATGCTATATAAATGCAAATTCTTCAAGATTATGAAAGGGTTTGATAGGGTACACGTGGACAAGATGTTTCCCCTTGAGGACGAGACCAGCACTGGGCGGCATAAATATAACGTAGTCTCTAATAAAGCCAATAGAGAATTCGGGAGGAGATTATTTACACAGCAAGTGGTTAGAATGTGGAACAGGCTCCCACAGGGGGTAGTTCAGGGCTGTAGTAGTTCAGCGGAAGCTAGATAAGCACATGTGGGAGAAAGGAATAGAAGAATATGCTGATGGGATTCGATGAAGTAAAGTGGGAGGTGGCTCGTGTGGAGCAGAAACAACAGCTTGTACCTGCTGGGCCGATTGGACTGTTTCTGTTTATTACATCCTTTGTAATACAGGGTAAATACTTTAATAAAAACAAAAAATGCTGGAAATACTCAGCAAGTCAGGCAGCATCTGTACAGAGAGAAAGAGAGTTAACGTTTCAGGTCGATGACCCTTCGTCAGAACTGGAAAAAGTTGGACATGTAACAGGTTTAGGGGCAGGGAGAGGGGGAAGGGAGGAATGAACAAAAGGGAAGGTCTGTGATTGGATGGAAGGCAGGAGAGATTAAGAGACAAAGGGGATGATGGTGCAATGCAAAAGGAGATGTTAATGGGACAAGTTAAGAAACACAAGGCGACTCTAGCTGAAGTGTAAATGGCAATGGCAGGATGATCAACAGCTGCCGTGTGAGAGAGAGAAAAAAATGATAGGGGCAGAGGTTACGGTCTGAAAAATATTTTCTTGCTTTCTAGAAACGGCTTATGAAATTGCACCCAGGTTACCCGTTCAAAAACTGAACCATTCTTCTGCTGAGCCCAGACGAAATATAGTTATCAAGGTCCACACATGCGCAGTTTCCAGCAGGGTCACAGGAGAATGATCCGGACTAGAAACCCTGGGTTATTGTCGTTCCTAACACAAGGTCATTGAGGCCATTGTAGATTCCAAATGCCAGCCCCGTCCAGGCGGGGAATTGGAGTTGTTTTCCTGCTACGCTAGGGCGGTGTTTTACTATAAAAACCTTTCTCCAGCAGAAAGTACTGTTACTGGTAAAGTCATTAGAGTCCGTCTCTGGATTCAGTAATAACGCTGCACATTTCACCCTGAATTCGATCATTGCTGCTGTTGCTCTCAGTCTGAACAATAAGTTCCCTGTTTTTCTCTTCCTTACCGTGAACTTAGTGACGATTGTGATCCTGTCTCGGGGAAGGTGTGGTCTCACCAAATGTGTCACCCGTTACCTGGTGTCCATGGCAGCGGCGGATCTACTGGTCGTCATCACTGATCTCATATTCAGGCAGATTCCTATTCTTTATCAGGATCACTTTCAGTTCAGGTGGAAGATTAAAGTGTGTAATATCCACGCCATCCTGCTTTACGCAGTCACAGACTGTTCTGTCTGGTTCACAGTCACTTTCACCTTTGATCGATTTGTGGCCATTTGTTGCCAGATGCTGAAAATAAAATATTGCACCGAGAAAACGGCGGCTGTGGCTCTAGGAACAGTGAGTGTGCTGTTCTGTGTAAAGAACACTTTCTGGTACTTTATGTATGGAGATAAATATAAGTTTTCCAATATTCCCTGGTTTTGTATTTTAAGATGGGAGGTTGCCGAATCTCCAATATGGGGTGTAATTGAATTCCTTCATTATATTTTAACTCCATTGGTTCCATTTGTTTTGATTCTGCTGCTCAATGCTTTAACCGTCAGACACGTTTTATTGTCGAGCAGAGTCCGCAGGAGACTCCGGGCCCACAGCAGTGGGGAAAGTCCCAGTGACCCAGAGATGGAGAAGCGAAGGAAATCCATCATTTTACTGTTTGTTATATCGGGGAATGTTATCCTGTTATGGTCCGTATTTATGTTTTATTCTGTGTGTAGCCGATTGAATCAGTTGAGATATATTTATCTAAAGCTACCTCAATATTTATTGGAACTGGGATTTATGCTTCAGCTCCTGATTCGCTGCACCAACACTTTTATTTATGCCGTGAACCAGACTAAATTCAGAGAGGGGTTGAAGAATGTGGTGAAATATCACTTTACTGTAATTGTTAAGTTCATTAAATAATGAGAAGACTTTGCACCATCACAACGTGTTGCTCTGGTGTTCTGCCCAATCCCCTCATCTCTGTGAGACACAGACATTGAGGCCGGTTTTTATCTTTCACCGTCCGGATTCAGCGACTAACAGGAAAGCGAGAGGTGGGGAGTCCGCAGAAATCAGTCCCGCTGGATTCCTGCTGGTTTTTATCCCCGCCAGGTCCTCTGGTGCGGTCTGGGGCGGGTATAACAAGCTCCCGCACGCCAGGCTCGAGTTTCATGTCTTTACCAAAGGGGGCGGCGCAGGGAAGGTCGCTCTGTCAGTTTACAGTCCACGGACGGACGGCCGCTCCGTCCCCAGCACCCCCAGGGAAACCTCAGTGGACATAACCTGGGGCCAACCTGCAGCCGGAGAGGGACGTTTTAAATGTCTCAAAGGTCAGCCTTTAAAACACCTCGGTGCAGTTATCACAGGGCCTTTTATGCTGAGCAGCCCCCGGGCCAGGTGATGGGGAAATGTCCCTGTTTCTTTATATACACCGTTGGGATTAAAAGTTCTTCTGTAGCGGGAGATTTCCCAGTGAAATTCACGAAACAAAATGTCCCTTTGAAGTCTGCATTTGGGGAGGAGTAACCAAGACGTCTGCCCAGCTCACCTTCGACAAATGCAGCACGTGGTTTGTGGCGCAGAGAGTCAAATTCTTATTGTCATTGAACATCTCTCAATGTTATACTGCCTGAGCAATGTGGTGATGTCCAGGTTAAAGTGATCCCCGGACACACTCCACAAACATTGAATCCAGCTCCTCTTCACTGTCTAGGAAAGCTGCGAATAAACGCAGTCATTAATAAGCAGTTTTGAGAGAGGTTGGTCACGAGGTTGGTTGCTAGGTCCTGCAGTATCTGTGATGTCATAATGCGGCGAAACTTTCATGATGCTGTTTCTGTGTATTGTGACATTACAGACCTGCCCTGCAGACCACGCCCTCGTCTGTGGTTGACCGAGAATCAGCCTTTCAAGCAATCCTTCTCCTGCACACATCACCTTACATAGAGTTACAGAGAGTCTGCAGCAGCGAAACAGACCATTCGGCGCTCTGCGGCTGCAGGTTGGTCCGAGGCCGTTTCGCCGAGGTTTCCCTCTGGTGGTGCTGGGACTCAGCGGATCATCCGCCCCGGACTGTAAACTGAAAGAGCGACCTTCTCCGCCATGCCATCTTACGGCCCAACAGGGCATGCCAGCGTTCACTCGATCAGCATATGCTACTCTTCTATTTCTCCCCATGCTCTTATCTAGCTCTATCTTAAATGCATCTGGGCTATTCGCCTCACCTAGACAACTATAGACCAGTCAGGTTAACATTGGTGGTGGTAAAGATAATGGAATCCCTACTAAAGGAGAACATTTTTAAAAATCAGAAACCAAAAATATAATAACGTATGTATTTCAAAAGAAAAAATTGATTGGTCAACCTCATTGGTATTTTTAAGGAGGTAACAGAGGGAGTAGAAAAGGGTAATGTAGTAGATGTAATTTATCTAGATTTACGAAACTCCTTCGATAAGGTGCCTCATAATAGATTAATGAATAAGACCTGAGAATGGGAAGTTAGGGGACCAGAAGCAGAATGGATAGCTAGCTGACTTCAAGAATGAAACAGAGCTTCGGGGTAAAGGGTAGCTATTCAACGTTGCAGAAGGTGGAAAGTGGGGTCCCAAAAGGTTCAGTGCTAGGATTGCCAACAATATATATAAATGTTTTAGATTTTGAAATGAAAAGCACAATTTCTAAATTTGCGGATGACACCAAACTGGATGGGGAGGGGGGTGGGGGGAAGGGGCTGGAGATCATCAATACTGTGGAGGACTGCAACAAATTACAAGAAGACATTAATAAGCTTTCAGAATGGGCATATCATCAACAAATGAATTTCAGCACAAATCAGTGTGAGTTTTTAAATTTTGTAAAGGAAAATAAGAAGGTCACATATTACATGGAAAATACGTTTCTAAATGGGGTAGAGGAACAAAGGATCTCGGTGTATAATTACACAAATCACTAAAAGTTGCGAAGTCTAAATCGTTAATAAGGCCATAAAAAGCAAAACAAGCATTGGTTTTATTTCTAGCGAGATGGAATTGAAAAGTAGAGGTTATGCTAAAGACATTGAAACTCGGTGAGATTACACTTGAGCACTCCTCCTTATATTGGCCCAAAATTTGCGATCCTGGACTCCGACCTATAAAAAATCTACACATTTACCTGGTGACCCGGGAGATATGGAGACTTGCAATCCTGGGCCTCTCCACGTGCGCACGGGCAGAGGCCCACATATCCCAGGGGTGCATGTGGTTTGCAAGCACCCCTGGGATCACGTGGGCCAGCCCAACCAATGAAAGAAGGGAATCCCCATTCATACTTATTGGATTTCCTAACGTACAGAATTCCCATAGTATAAATGGGGATCACTTAATAAATAAATGAAAACATTAAATAAATATTTTTTAAATTACATATTTAAAATTAATTAAAATGCCATTTAATTAAATATTTTTAACATTTTTTTTGTTTTAACGGGGCTAAAAATAAACTTACCTGATTGGAAATAGTTTTTAATGTATGAATCATAGAATCATAGAAAGTTACAGCATGGAAGGAGGTCATTTCGGCCCATGGTGTCTGCGCCAGGTAACAAAGAGCTATCCAACCTAATCCCACTTCCCAGCTCTTAGTCCGTAGCATGGCAAGTTAGAGCATACCAAGTGCACATCCAAATACTTTTTAAATGCGGTTAGGGTTCCTGCCTCTACCACCCTTTCAGGCAGTGGGTACCAGACAACCACAACCCCGTGGGTGAAGAAATTTCCTCTCAAATCCCCTCTAAACCTTCCAATAATACGTTAAATCTGTGCCCCCTTGTTTTTGACTCATCTGCGAAGGGAAATAGGTCCTTTCTATCCACTTTATCTATGCCCCTCATAATTTTATGCACCTCAATAAGGTCTCCCCTCATCCTCCTCTGTTCCAAGGAAAACAGACCCAGTCTATCCAGTCTTTCCTCATTGCTCAGATTCTCTAATCCTGGCAACATCCTTGTAAATCTCCTCTGTACCCTCTCTAATGCAATCACATCTTTTCTGTAATGTGTTGACCAGAATTGCACGCAGTACTCTAGCTGAGGCCTAACTAGTGTTTTATACAGTTGAAGCATAACCCCCTGTTCTTGTTTTCTATGCCACAGCTAATAAATGCAAGCATTCCGTATGCCTTCATAATGACGTTATCTACCTGGCCTGCTACCTTAATGGATTTGTGAACATGCACTCCAAGGTCCCTTTGTTCCTCTACACTACTCTGTGTCCTACCATTTAATTTGTATTCCCTTTCCTTGTTAGCCCTCCCCAAATGCATTAACTCACACTTCTCCAGATTGAATTCCATTTCCCACTGTTCTGCCCACCTGAACAATTTATTGATATCTTCCTGCAGTCTACAGCTTCCTTCTTCAGTATCAACCAAACAGCCGATTTTAGTATCGTCTGCAAACTTCATAATCATACCCCCTATATTCATGTCTAGATCATTGATATATGCCACATAAAGCAAGGGACCCAGTACTGAGCCCTGTGGAACCCCACTGGAAACAGCCTTCCAGTCACAAAAACACCCCTCAACCATTACCCTCTGGTTCCTGTCGTTCTGTCGGATTACAGTGCACGGGCGGGCCGCTCAGTCCCCAGCGACCCCCGGGGAAACCTCAGGGGAACTTTCCAGGGACCAACCTGCAGCCGGGGAGGGAGGCTTTAAAAGACTCAAATGTCAGCACAGCGAGAGCGGGCCAGCGACTGAGAGAAGCGGGGAAAGACAGAGGTGGAAGTTTGAAGTGGTTCCACGTAAACTGGACTGGGATCATTGTCCTGGTGAATCAAATAACTAGGACTGTAAAAAGAGCTTTAAACTAAAAAGGGGATGAGGGTTCATGTGAGAGGAAATGTATGAATCACAAGATATATTCAAAGCCATAAAGTAGTGTTACGATTTGGTTAAAGATAGACAGAAGCAGATGGGAAGCGACAGAAAGGCTAACTGTAATAGTGCAAATCAGGGGAAATGGTAAAAAGTTAAAATTAAAGGCTCTTTATCTGAGTGCATGAAGTATTCGCATCAAGATACCTCCTGCTACCTCTGCCTGGACCATTCTCTCAGATCCAACCCCGACATTGTCATTAAACCCGCTGACAAGGGTGGTGCTGTTGTTGTTTTGTGAACCGACTGCTACCAAGTTGGAGCTGAACGCCAAATCTCTGACACCTCCTCGTACCTTCACCTGGACCATGACCCCGCTACCGAACATCAAACCACCGTTTCCGAGACTGTCACTGACCTCATCTCCTCTGGAGAACTTCCCCCCACGGCCACCAACCTCATAGTCCCGTACAGCCCGCTTCTACCTCCTTCCCAAGATCCAAAAACAGGACTGCCCTGGTAGACCCATCGTTTCAGTCTGTTCTTGCCCCACGGAACTTATCTCTTCCTATCTCGACTCTATCTTTATCTCCCCTTGTCCAGTCTCTTCACACTTACATTTGCGACTCTTGCGATGTCCTCCACCACTTTAACAGGTTGCAGTTTCCTGGCCCCACCCGTCTCCTTTTCACTATGGATGTCCAATCCCTCCGCACCTCCAGCCCCACCAGGATGGCCTGAGGGCGCTCCGCTTCTTCCTAGAACAGAGGCCCAACCAGTCCCCATCCACCACCACCCTCCTCCACCTGGCTGAACTTGTTCTCACATTGAACAACTTCTCCTCTGACTCCACTCACTTCCTCCAAATTAAAGGTGTTGCTATGGGAACCCGCATGGGTACTAGCTATGCCTGACTTTTCGTGGGATATGTGGAACACTCTTTGTTCCAGTCCTACTCAGGTCCCCTCCCTCACCTCTTTTTCTGGTACATTGATGACTGCATCGGTGCCGTTTCCTGCTCTCAACCTGAACTGGAAAATTTTATTCACTTTGCTTCCAATTTCCACCCTTCTCTCACCTTCACATGGTCCATCTCCTGCTCTTCCCATCCCTTCCTCGACTTCTCTGTCTGCATGTCTGGGATAGGCTTTTGACAAACATTCACTACAAGCCCACTGACTCCCACAGCTACCTGGACTACACTTCCTCCCACCCCGCTTTCTGTAAGGACTTTATTCCATTCTCCCAGTTTCTCCATCTCTGCCGCATCTGTTCTGATGATGCCACCTTCCACACCAGTGCTTCCGACATGTCTTCCTTTTTCCTCAACCGGGGATTCCCCTCTACCATGGTTGACACGGCCCTTGACCATGTCCATTCAATTTCCCATACTTCTGCTCTCACCCTTCCCCTCCCTCCCGGAACTATGATACTTGTCCTCACCTTACACCCCTCTAGCCACCACATTCAACGGTCATCCTCTGCCATTTCTGCCACCTCCAGCGTGATCCCACCACCAAACACATCTTCCCCTCACCTCCACTTTCAGCATTCCAAAGCAGCCACTCCCTCGAGGACACCCTGGCCCACTCCTCTATCACTGCCAACACCCCTTCCCCTTCGCCCAGCACCTTCCCGTGCAAGCGCAGCAGATGCAACACATGCCCCTATAACTCCCCCCTTTCCACTGTCCAGGGCCCCAAACACACCTTCCAGGTGAAACAGCGATTTACTTGTACTTCTTGCAATTTAGTATACTGTATTCGCTGCTCACAATGCGGTCTCCTCTACATTGGGGAGACCAAACGCTGATTGGATGACTACTTTGCAGAACACCTCCATTGAGTCCATAAGGGTGACCCCGAGCTTCTGGTCGCCTGTCACTTTAATTCTCCACTCCACTCCCACTCAGACCTCACCATCCTCGGCCTCTTACACTTTTCCAATGAAGCTCAACGTAAGTTCGAGGAACAGCACATCATCTTTCGATTAGGCACTTTACAGCCTTCTGGACTCAACATAGAGTTCAACAATTTCAGAAAATAACCTCTGCCCCATCATTCTTTTCCCATTTAGTTTATTTATTTTTATTTACTTTTTTTATTTTGTTCTCTCTCCCACAGGGCAGCTTTCTTTCATGCTGCTCATGCCATTTACATTTCTCTAGAACCATCATTTGTTTCTTAACTTGTCCCATTACCATCTCCTTTTTCCTTGCACCATCTCTTAATATCTCTTAATGTCTCTTAATCTCTCCTGCCTTCCATCCTAACACAGACCTTCCCTTTTGTTCTTTCCTTCCCTCCCTCATTTCCCTGCCCCTACACTTGCTTAAAATCTGTTACATCTCTAGCTTTTTCCAGTTCTGACGATGGGTCATTGAGCAGAAACGCCAACTCTGTTTCTCTCTCCACAGATGCTGCCAGACATGCTGTATATTTCCAGCATTGTCTGTTTTTATTTCAGATTTCCGGCATCCGCAGTATTTTGCTTTTGTAAGGTAGAGGCAGTCATGGCACAAATAGATATAAATGCGTTTGATCTAATAGCAATTACATAGATGTGATTGCAAGGTGACCAATGAGGGATCTAAATATTCCAGCGTATTGAACATTGCGTATAAATAAGCAGAATGGAAAAGGAGGGCGTTTAGCCCTGATAATAATGGATGACATAAGGACTGTCGCGAGGAAGGCTCTTGGCTCAGAAGATCCGGAATTTGAATCAGTATGGGTGGTGATCAAAAATAACAATGGGCTGAAAACACTGGTAGAAGTAGTTTATATGCCCCCAAGGATGCGTTAATGGAATCCATTCGAGGCTGTTTCCTAGAAAAATATATCATCGAACCTAACAGGGAAGAAGTTATTTCAAATATTTTCTTGTTTCATGAGAGAGGGATAATCAGTATTCTCATAGTAAGGGATCCTCTGGGGAAGAGCGATCACAATAATATAGGATTTCAAATTCAGTTTGACAGTGATGAACTTAAGTCCGAAACTAGAATGTTAAACTTAAATAAAACCAGTTACATAGGTTTGAGGGGCGTGTTGGCTAAAGTAGACTGGACAATTAAATAAAGCCAATTACATAGATATGAGAGGTGTGTTGGCTCAAGTAGAGTGGACAATTAGATTAAAATTTATGAAGGTAGATGATCAATGGCTAACATTTAAAGAAATATTTCATAATTCTCAAAGAATACACATTCCATTGAGAAATAAAAACCCCACGGGAGAAATGATCCCTCTGTGGCTAACTAAAGAGGTTAAGGATAGTCGTGGGTTAAAGGAAGAGGCTGATAATATTGCTAAGAAGAATAGTAGGCCTGAGGCTTGGGAGAGTTTTATAAACCATCAAAGGATGACCAAAAATTGATAAAGAGGGAAAAATATCGAACATGAGAGCAAACTAACAAATCATATAAAAACAGATTGAAAGAGCTTCACCATGGTGTGCGCACCAGAGAGTCACCATTTAATAATAACTTAACGTCTCCATATTTGAAAACTGTCTGAACAATGCTGTGATGTCCAAGGTAAAGTGACCCCCGCACACAATGAACCCAGGTCTTCTTCACTGTCTGGAAAAGTTCCGAGCAAAATATAGCCCATAATAAGCATTGTTCAGGGAGGTTGGTCACGAGGTTGGTTGCTAGGTACTGCAGTATCAGTGATGTCATAAAGCGGTGACACTCCCATTACGCTCTGCCTGAGTATTGTGACATCATAGACCTTCCCTGCAGGCCATGACCTGGTCTGTGGTTGACAGTGATTCAAACAGCCCTCCTCCTGTACACATCACCTCTAGTATGAATGATTCCTGAAGGAAGCTGTGTGGGGCTCTGAGATACTCAATCTTTCCAATGAAGACCTTGGTCTCCATTTAGGGAGGGACTTTAAAGTGGTGCAGAGACAGATACATCTCACAGGAGGAAACCCCTCTTGTTGTCTCCTTGCACTTCCCTTTCCCTGCCCTCCGGGGAACGCAGTTACTGGGCCTCCAACAGGGTGAAAGCGCCTCAGAACGGCTGCTCACAGACACTTAGTCTCACTCCCAGCCACATCACTCTGTTCACAGACATGTCCACTCTGAGGGTCAGGGTGTGGGGATTACTGGGCTGATGTTAACAGTTCCCGTGTCCGCCCCACTGTATCCCACCTGACTACATGTAGCAATCTGTGGGTTCCATACAGGCACTGGGACACCAGTCAATCACTGCCCGCAGCTGGCACCTTATGAACTGTGAGATTGTGATTAGACGGAGACACACAGGTGGTTATATTTCGGCTATTATGGGTTTAGTCCTGGATAATGCAGTCGGGATCAGGGGGCCAGACTTGTTTACAGGTATGGGGCAGCTTAATCTGAATACTGAAATTTTTATTGACTGCCTGTGTGCAATATCATCGGAGATTGGCTAGTTTATACACATATACACAGAGACTAGTCTGGCGTTCCAAAAAGGGAGTCAAGGTTAAATGTATTCCACAGATGAGGCAGGTCTGGAGGCCAGGAGGAAAATGGACAAACGCACATAGGCGTAAATGAGTCCCATTTAAAAGTCATGCACTCTGTCCTTATCTTTATATTTCAATATTGCATTAATATGTCCACATTTATCATGGGAACTGCCTATGTAAAACTCCAACGTTGTGATTCAACCCTCCTGTCTCAGATCTGCTGGTGGGATTCTGGGGATGTAGGGCTGCCAGAGAAGCTGAAGCAGATTGAGAGATCAAAGGGTGAGGTGAGTCGAAGAGGAGCGGAATGGGAGGAGAGGAGGGGAGAGGAGGCAGTGTGTTCAAACCAGCTGACGGTGTGTTCAAACCAGCTGATGGTGTGCAAACATTCCTGGGAGGGTTTATGCTCAGTGTAATTGAACGTATTTCTATTTTACAACGAGTTTGTAAAGTACACCTACATCTGCCCCCAATACCAAGAGTGCGGGAAGGAGCCAATGGAATGAGACCTTCACTCGCTGATTTAGATCACGTTCTGCGGGGAGATTTGTGCTACAAATCCTCCTTCACCCAGGAGCTAAATTCACAACACTAATGAAGAATGGGTGGACTTTCACCAAGATGAAACAAAAGAAGTTTGTCCAATAAATGGCCAATTTAGACATTGTGCTTGGAGCTTGTATTTTATTAACCTCAGATAAATTGGAAAATTTACAAGCTCAGCGTCCCAAACAGCTTAAAGAAGCTTGAAGATACAATACCAGTCCATTCGGCAGAAGCATTGCAGAATAAGGTGAAACACGGGAGAAGAAACTAAAAGCTAATAATTGATAATCAAGGGGCTATTGGGGTTGGGTGGAACTTAAGAACATAAGAACAAAAGAAATAAGAGCAGGAATAGGCCACTTGGCCCCTCGAGCCTGCTCCGCCATTCAATAAGATCATGGCTGATCTTGAGCTCAAAGCCACTTCCCAGCCCGCACCCCATAACCCTTGCACTCCCTTATCTTGCAGAAACCTGTCTATCACCACCTTAGATGTAATTAATAAACCAGCCTCCACAGCTCTCTGGGGCAGAGAATTCCACAGATATACGACCCTCTGAGAGAAGAAATTCCTCGTCATTTCAGTTCCAAAAGGGTGGCCCTTTATTCTGAGACTATGCCCCGAGTACTAGATTTCCCCACGAGAGAAACATCCTCTCTGCATCTACCCTGTCGTGCCCCCTCAGTATTTTATATGTTTCAATAAGATCACCTCTCAGTCTTCTAAATTCCAATGAGCATAGGCTCAGCTTGCTCAACATTTCTTCAGAAGTCAACCCCCTCATCGCTGGAATTAACCGAGTGAATCGTCCCTGAACTGCCTCCAATGCAAGTATATCCTTCCTTAAATAAGGAGACCAAAACTGTACACAGTACTGAAGGCGTGGTCTCACCAATACCTTGTACAGTTGTAGCAGGACTTCCCTGCTTTTATACTCCAACCACCTTGAAATAAAGGCCAACATTCCATTTGCCTTTTTGATTATTTGCTGTACCTGCATGTTAACTTTTTGTGATTCCAGCACAAGGACCCCCATGTCCCTCTGAACTGTAGCATTTTGTAATCCAGCTCCCTTTAAATAATAGTTTGCTTTTTTATATTTCCTGCCAAAGTGAATAACCGCGCACTTTCCCACATTATACTCCATCTGCCAAATGTTTTCCCACTCACTTAGCCTGTCAATATTCCTTTGCAGATTATTTTAGCCCTCTGCACAACTTGTTTTCCCACTGATCTTTGTATCATCTGCAAACTTGGCTACATTAGCCTCGGTCCATTCATCCAAGTCATTAATGTAGATTGTAAATAGTTGAGGCCCCAGTACTGATCACTGTGGCACCCCACTAGTTACCGTTTGCCAACTGGAAAATGACCCACTTAATACAATTACTTTCACTAGAGAGAAAGTGATACACTATCAATTCCTCATAAAAGACAGAGAGTTAATTAATAGGCTTTTATTAGCAAAGAACAGAGCATGCCTCTCGTGGTTGCCTGGTATCCAAAAGGGCAGGGGGCTGCAGAGCAGTCACCTTTATACCCGGGCATGTGGGTGGAGCCAGGGGCGGAGTCAGCTGAGGCATGCATAGGCACAACAGAGTGCAACAACACCAACAACAACAACAGTAACAAACAGTGGTTTACCACATTCACCCCTTGTTTAAAATTGAGTCCGGCGGGGTGAAGTGTACTAAAAGTTCGTGTAAACTAAAAGTTCGTGTAGTTAAGTCTATCAGGTGGCCTTGTATGCCGTCCTGATCGTCGTAGCAGCGGCGGTGATGATGCAGCATCCAACACCGAACCTGGCGTCTCATTGATGAGAGGTTGCGTAGTCAATGGCGGGTCCTGGGGCTGCGTCATACCGTCTACAGGGGTCGGGGTGTGGGTAGTGGTGGGTGGCGATGGTGGTGTCTCAAGGACACCCGAAGGTGCGAGGTCTCGTGTGGAGACAGTGTCCTCCCGCCCGTCCGGGAACGCTACGTAAGCATACTGGGGGTAGGTGTGGGTAGTGGTGGGTGGCGAAGGAAGTGTTTCAGGAGCACCCGAAGGTGCGAGGTCTCGTATGGAGACTGTGTCCTCCCGCCCGTCCGGGTACACCACGTAAGCATACTGAGGGTTGGCATGGAGGAGGCTCACCCTCTCAACCAGGGGTTCCATCTTATGGGACCTCACCTGCTTCTGCAGTAGGATGGGTCCTGGAGAAGTCAGCCATGTCGGTAACGAGATCCCCGATGTGGACTTCCTGGGGAAGGAGAACATTCTCTCATGAGGGGTGGCATTGGTGGCTGTACAAAGCAGTGACCGAATGGAATGGAGCGCTGCAGGGAGGACCTCCTGCCAGCGAGAGGTCGGAAGGCCCTTAGATTTCAAGTTTAAAAGGACTGCCTTCCAGACCGTCGCATTCTCTCTTTCCACCTGGCCATTCCCCCGGAGGTTGTAGCTGGTGGTCCTGCTTGTAGCAATACCTCTCGCGAGCAGGTACTGATGAAGTTCGTCGCTCATAAAGGATGAGCCGCTGTCGCTATGAATATAGCTAGGGAAAGCAAACAAGGCGAAGAGGTCATTCAGACATTTAATGACCGTGGTACTGGTCATGTCTGAGCAAGGGATGGCAAATGGGAAACGGGAGTACTCGTCAATTATATTGAGGAAGTACACATTGCGGTCAGAGGAGGGGAGGGGCCCTTTAAAATCGCTGCTCAGCCGCTCGAAGGGGCGTGTGGCTTTGATCAGGCTCGCTCTGTCTGGCCTATAAAGAAGCGGTTTGCACTCGGCACAGATTTGGCATTTCCTGGTCAAGTTCCTGACCTCCTCGATGGAATAGGGCAGGTTATGGGATTTGATGAAATGGAAGAACCTGGTGGCCCCCGGGTGGCAGAGATCATTGTGGAGGGTCTTCAGTCTATCAACCTGCGCGTTGGCGCATGTACCACGTGATAGGGCATCTGGGGGCTCATTGTATTTCCCGGGCCGGTACAAGATATCGTAATTGTAGGTGGAGAGTTCGATTCTCCACCTCAAGATCTTGTCATCCTTGATTTTGCCCCTATGCTTATTATTAAACATAAAAGCTACTGAACGCTGGTCAGTGAGCACTGTAAATCGTTTTCCGGCCAGGTAATGCCTCCAATGTCGCACAGCTTCCACAATGGCCTGAGCCTCCTTTTCGACAGAAGAGTGTCGAATCTCGGGGCCCTGGAGGGTCCTTGAGAAAAAGCCCACGGGTCTCCCCGCCTGATTAAGGGTTGAAGCTAGGGCAAAGTCGGATGCGTCGCTCTCCACTTGGAAAGGGATGGACTCATCCACTGCATGCATTGTGGCCTTCGCAATATCTCTTTTTATGAGAGTGAAGGCTGCACATGCCTCTGCTGTCAGGGGGAAGGAGGCGGACTTGATGAGGGGTTTGGCTTTGTCCGCATAGTTGGGCACCCACTGAGCATAGTACGAGAAAAACCCTAGGCATCTCTTCAGTGCTTTTTGGCAGTGGGGGAGGGGGAGCTCCATAAGAGATCGGGGTCGGGGCCGATGACTCCGTTCTCCACTATGCAGCCAAGAATGGCAAGGTGCGTGGTACGAAACATACATTTGTCCTTGTTGTATGTTAGGTTCAGCCGCTGGGACATACGGAGGAATTTCTCTAGGTTAACCTCATGGTCCTGCTGGTCATGGCCGCAGATGGTGACGTTGTCTAGATAGGGGAAAGTGGCCTGCAGCGTGGTCTGGTCAACGATCCGGTCCATCTCGAGTTGGAAGACTGAAACCCCGTTGGTGACGCCGAAGGGAACTCTGAGGAAGTGGTAGAGACGACCGTCAGCTTCAAAAGCTGTGTACTGGCGGTCCTCAGCCCTGATGGGCAGCTGGTGGTATGCCGACTTCAGATCAAGTGTCGAGAACACCCGGTATTGATTGACCATGTCAGATATGCAGGGGAGTGGGTATGCATCCAACTGGTTGTAACGATTGATCGTCTGGCTGTAGTCGATAACTGGGCGCTGTTTTCCGCCAGCCTTCACCACCACCACTTGTGCTCGCCATGGGCTGGTGCTACTCTCAATAATCCCTTCCTTCAGGAGTTTCGCTACCTCAGATTTAATGAAACTCCTATCCCCGGCACAGTAACGCCTGCTTTTAGTAGCAATGGGCTTACAGTCGCGGGTGAGGTTAGCGAACAAGGAGGGGGGGACTTTAAGAACATAAGAACATAAGAACATAAGAAATAGGAGCAGGAGTAGGCCAATCGGCCCCTCGAGCCTGCTCCACCATTCAATAAGATCATGGCTGATCTGATCCTAACCTCAAATCTTCTATCACTCTGCATCCACCTGAACCCATGTGGTCTCCCGGGAGAGGCGAAAAACCAGATAAAGACCCAATGGCCAATTTGGGAGAAAAAAATCTGGGAAATTCCTCTCCGACCCATCTAGGCGATCGAAATTCTTCCAGGAGATCACTCTGTCCCTATATTTTCTACAGTACTTACCTTCTGTAAAGGCGATCTCCACCCCAGCCAGGAACAGGAATAAAACCATCTCCTGAAATCTAACAGAATTAGAACACAGCAGGAGCAGAACAAGGCTACACGGCCCCTGGGCCCGCTCCACTACCCACAGGGCCATGACCATTCCGAACCCAGACTCATGTCCAATTTCCTGCCCGCTCCCCGTAACCCTTTATTCCCTTTACTTCTAGGAAACTATTTATTTCTGTTTTAAATTTATTTTATGATGTAGCTTCCACAGCTTTCTGGGGCAGCAAATTCCACAAACCTACCACCCTCTGAGTGAAGAAGTTTCTCCTCATCTCAGTTTTGAATGAGCAGCACCTTATTTTAAGATTATGCCCCCTAGTTCTAGTTTCACCCATCATTGGGAACATCCTCACCGCATCCACCCGATCAAGCCCCTTCACAATCTTATATGTTTCAATAAGATCGCCTCTCATTCTTCTGAACTCCAATGAGTAGAGTCCCAATCTACTCAACCTCTCCTCATATGACCACCCCCTCATCCCCGGGATTAACCGAGTGAACCTTCTTTGTACTGACTCGAGAGCAAGTATGTCTTTTCTTAAGTATGGACACCAAAACTGTATGCAGTATTCCAGGTGCGGCCTCACCAATACCTTGTACAACTGCAGCAATACCTCCCTGTTTTTATATTCCAACCCCCTAGCAATAAAAGCCAACATTCCATTGGCCTTCTTAATCACTTGCTGCACCTGCAGACTAACTTTTTGAGTTTCGTGCACCAGTACCCCCAGATCCCTTTGTACTACAGTACTTTCCAGTTTTTTGCCATTAAGATAATAACTTGCTCTATGATTTTTCCTGCCAAAGTGCATAACCTCACACTTTCCAGTATTGTATTCCATCTGCCAAATCTCTGCCCACTTACTTAGCCTGTCTATGTCCCTTTGCAGGTTTTTTATGTCCTCCTCACTCACTACTTTCCCTCCCATCTTTGTATCATCTGCAAACTTTGATATGTTACACTCGGTCCCCTCCTCCAAATCGTTAATATAGATTGTAAAGAGTTGGGGACCCAGCACTGACCCCTGCGGAACACCACTAGTTACTGGTTGCCAATCTGAGAACGAACCATTTATCCCAACTCTCTGCTTTCTGTTAGAGAGCCAATCCTCCACCCACGCCAGAATATTACCCCCAATCCCGTGATTTTTTATCTTGAGCAATAATCTTTTGTGTGGCACCTTGTCAAATGCCTTTTGGAAGTCTAAATACACTACGTCCACTGGTTCCCCTTTATCCACCCTGTATGTTACTTCCTCAAAAAACTCAAGCAAATTTGTTAAACAGGACTTCCCCTTCATGAAACCATGCTGAGATTGCCCTATTAATTTATGTTTATCCAAATGTCCCGTTACTGTCTCCTTAATAATGGACTCTAACATTTTACCAACCACAGATGTTAGGCTAACAGGTCTATAGTTTCCAGCCTTCTGCCTACTACCCTTTTTAAATAAGGGTGTTACATTAGCAGTTTTCCAATCTGCCGGGACCTTTGCTGAGTCCAGTGAGTTTTGGAAAATTATTACCAATGCATCCACAATCCCTACCGCGACTTCCCTCAAGACCCTGGGATGCAAGCCATCAGGTCCAGGGGATTTATCCGCCTTGAGTCCCATTATTTTACCAAGTACCACTTCCTTAGTGATTTTAATCGTATTTAGTTCCTCCCCCCCTAGAGCCCCCTGTTTGTCCAGTGTTGGGATATTCTTAGTGTCCTCTACTGTAAAGACTGATACAAAATAATTGTTCAGTGTTTTTGCCATCTCCATGTTTCCCACCATTAATTTCCCGGTCTCATCCTCTAAGGGACCAACATTTACTTTAGCCACCCTTTTTCTTTTTATATAACTATAGAAACTTTTACTGTCTGTTTTTATATTTTTTGCTAATTTACTTTCATAATCTATCTTCCCTTTCTTAATCAATCTTTTTGTTATTTTTTGCTCTCTTTTAAAGACTTCCCAATCTTCCATCCTCCCACTAAATTTGGCTACCTTATATACCCTTGTTTTTAGTCGGATACTATCCTTAATTACTTTACTTAGCCACGGATGGCTATCTTTTCTTTTACACCCTTTTTTCCTCAGTGGAATATATTTTTTTTGGAAGTTGTAAAATAACTCCTTAAATGTACACCACTGGTCATGTACCGTCTTACCCTTTAATCTATTTTCCCAGTCCATTCTAATTAATTCCGCTCTCATAACTTCATATTCTGCTTTATTCAAGCTCAGCACGCTTGTTTGAGATCCAACCTTCTCACCCTCTAATTGAATATGGAACTCAACCATGTTATGGTCACTCATTCCAAGGGGATCCTTTACTAGGACATTTTTAATTAATCCTGTCTCATTACACAGGACCAAATCTAAGGTTGCTTGCCCCCTGGTCGGTTCAGTTACATACTGCTCAAGAAACCCATCCCTAATACACTCAATGAACTCTTCCTCAAGGCTGCTCTGCCCAATTTGATTTGTCCAGTTAATATGATAATTAAAATCCCCCATAATTATAGCTGTTCCCTTATTACAAGCCTCAACTATTTCCTGATTAATACTCCGTCCAACAGAGTTGCAACTGTTCGGAGGCCTATAGACTACACCCACTAGTGTTTTTTTCCCCTTATTATTCCTTACCTCCACCCAAACTGTTTCACTATCCTACTCCTTTGACCCAATATCATTTCTCTGTATTATAGTGATTCCTTCCTTTATTAACATAGCCACCCCACCTCCTCTCCCTTCCTGCCTGTCCTTCCTGACTGTTAAATAACCTGGTATGTTTAATTCCCAGTCATGGTCACCCTGCAGCCATGTTTCTGTAATGGCCACAAGATCATACCCATATGTCATTATTTGTGCCGTTAACTCATTCATTTTGTTACAAATGCTACGTGCATTCAGATAAAGAACTTTCAAATATGTTTTGTGACACTTAGTTCCTGTTTTTTCCCTTTTTAGTACTTTACTTTTTACTCCATACCTTCTGTCCCTTCCTGACACATTCTGTTTTTTAATTCCCCCACTGCTACCTAAGTCTATGACCTTCTCTGTTGTCATTTCTATTATTTGCTCTCTCGAAACCTCCCCCCGACTAATTAGTTTAAAGCCCTCTCTACAGCCCTAGTTATATGATTCGCCAGGACTCTAGTCCCAGCACTGGCCAAGTGGAGTCCGTCCCAACAGAACAGCTCCCTCCTGTCCCAGTACTGGTGCCAGTGTCCCAAGAAGCAAAACCCATTTCTCCCACACCAGTCTTTGAGCCACGCATTTAACTCTTTAATTTTATTTATCCTAGCCAAATTCGCTCGTGGCTCAGGTAATAACCCAGAGATTATTACCCTTGAGGTTCTGTTTTTTAATTTGACCCCTAGCTGCTCATACTCCTTTAACAGAACCGTGTTCCTTGTCCTATCTACGTCGTTTGTACCAACATGGACCACGACAACTGGATCCTCCCCCTCCCACTCCAAGTTTCTTTCCAGCCCAGAAGAGATGTCCTTAACCCTGGCACCAGGCAGGCAACACAGCCTTCGGGACTCCCGCTCTTGACTGCAGAGAACCCTATCTATCCCCCTAATGATACTATCCCCTACCACTACAACATTTCTTTTTACTCCCTCCACTTGAATGGCCCCCTGTACCACGGTGCTGTGGCCAGGTTGCTCATCCTCCCTGCAGTCCCCGCTCCCGCCCTCACAGGGAGTAAGAACCTCGATCCTGCTGGACAGGAACAAGGGCTGCGTCTCCTTCAACACTACATCCTGGATCCCTGTACCTTCCTCACTCGTAGTCACACCGTCCTGTCCCTGACCACGGACTACATCTGCAGTAATTAACTTCATAGGTGTGATCATCTCCTGAAACATAGAGTCCAGGAACTTCT
This sequence comes from Somniosus microcephalus, assembly GCF_052327205.1. Taxonomy (NCBI): domain Eukaryota; kingdom Metazoa; phylum Chordata; class Chondrichthyes; order Squaliformes; family Somniosidae; genus Somniosus; species Somniosus microcephalus. The sequence continues at coordinate 115,591,081 of NC_140990.1, forward strand.
CCCCCTCCCTGATGTGTCGCAGTGTCCGAAGCTCGGTCTCAAGCTCCATAACATGGAACTTGAGTTCCTCTAGCAGCAAACACTTGTCGCAGATGTAATCACCGTTAGCCTCAATGGGGTTCACCGGCTCCCACATCTCGCAACAGTAACACATCACCTGCTCCATTCTATATAATTAATTAAATTTCTTATTATTAGTTATGAAGACCCTGCCCGGATATATATGATAATATCACACCACTATTCAATAGGACTTACCAACTTAAAGGTATGAAAGAGAAGAGAAGGAAGAAAACCAACCAACCAGCTGATCACCAACCTCCTCCTTGAATACTGTCTGTGGAGCCTGTTTGGTTGACTCGTCTCGCTGCTCCGCCTCCGCAGTGCTGTCTAAGCCTGGGAGTGGGGAATAAAACAGAGCAAAAAACACACCCTCACCTCCCACTTATCCGAACTCTCCCACTTAGCAAAACTCCAACAGCACTCAATGCACAAAGCACTCCATGCACCGCACTAGCCCCTCCCCTTTTATACCTGGATTCTACTTCCTGTTTAAACTGCCCAAGAGTTTAAAAAACCCTTAAAAAATTAAACTTACTTCAAATAATTGACTTCTTAACACACTAAAATTCACAAAATACACTTAAATGATTTTTCTCCCACTTAGCAAAACTCCAACAGCACTCAATGCACAAAGCACAAAGGGTAGAGAGGCTGCAGATGGTGCGCGGCGGGCGATTTAAAAGCTGCTGGCTGCAGACTGTGAGTGGGGTGAGGGGTCCGCCATATGCCAATGTGACATTTTTAAGGTGGCACTGAAAATCCAACCCCAGTAGAACGGCAGCGCAGAGATGGGGCAGGACCAGAAGTTTAAAATTTTTGTATTCTGTGCCCCGTACCGAAAGGGTCACCACACAGTAGCCACCGACGTCCGCTGACTGGGCTTTGGAAGCCATAGAGATCCGATGGTGCATCGGCAGGACCTGGAGAGAGTAACTGCGCACCGTGTTGGGGTGGATAGAACTCTCCGTGCTCCCGCTGTCAAAAAGGCAGGTAGTGGCGCGGCCATTTACCGTAATGTCCATCATGGACCTGGACAGTTGATGAGGGAGAAATCGGTCCAGCGTCACGGAGGCCAGCGTATGGCCAAGCGAGGCGATGTCGTCATCAGATGAGGTGGTGGTTGAGTCCGGGTCCCCCGTGATTGAAGTTGGAGGCGTCCAAGATGTCGGACAAAATGGCGGCGCCCATGATCCTGATCCCCACGCAGCTGGGGGAGCCCAAGATGGCGGACAAGGTGGCTGCCCCCACGGTTCGCACGCGGCGCTGCTGGCGTTAGCGGTTTTGCCTTTGCAGGTGATGACATAGTGTCCTTTCTTCCCGCAGCCGGAGCAGGTGGCGTTTTTCGCCGGGCAGCGTGCTCTGGGGTGTTTTGCCTGGCCACAAAAATAACATTTCTGTGCCTTGGACATCGCTGCAGCAGTTGGAGGTGGCGGTCCCATGACCCAAGGTTGCGGCGTCCATGGTGCGGAGCGGTTGGGGAGAAAGCGTCCATATTTCTATGGGCCACGTCGAGCGAGAGCGCGAGGGACACTGCCTTTTTCAGGTCTATTTCTCCCTTCTCCAACAGTCTCTGCTGGGAGTAGTCAGACCTTAGACCAGCAACGAAAGCATCTCGGATCAGTCCCTCCATGTGTGCTGCGGCTGATACTTTGTTGCAATCGCAGCCTCGGCCAAGTATCCGCAGTGCCCGTAGGAAAGCCTCCACTGATTCCCCGGGCTGCTGTCTGCAGGATCTTAAGAGGTGCCTGGCATAGACCGTATTTACCGTGCGTGCGTATTGCCCTTTTAGTAGATCGATAGCCGCCGCGTAGGTCGTCGCGTCCTGGATTAGAGTATAAACTTGGTGGCTCACCTTTGAGGCCAGGATATTCAGCTTCTTTTCGTCTAGGGTCACAGTTGAGGCTTCCAGGTAAGCCTCGAAGCAACGCAGACATTGTGCGAATTTGGTAGCCGAACCCGCTTCTTGGGGGTCTAGGTCCAGGCATGTTGGTCTGAGGGCTCGCAGCAGTGCCTGCTGCTCAGCGTTTGGCGCCGTCGGTTGATGCAGCACCTGCTGTTCAACATTTGGACCCGACATTTTGCTTTGCTAATAAAATTGATACACTATCAATTCCTCATAAAAGACAGAGAGTTAATTAATAGGCTTTTATTAGCAAAGAACAGAGCATGCCTCACGTGGTTGCCTGGTATCCGAAAGGGCAGGGGGCTGCAGAGCAGTCACCTTTATACCCGGTCATGTGGGTGGAGCCAGGGGCGGAGTCAGCTGAGGCATGCATAGGCACAACAGTGTGCAACAACAACAACAACAACAACAATAACAAACAGTGGTTTACCACAGAAAGTACTAGGTAAACTAATGGGAATAAAGTCTGACAAGTCCACTGGACCCGATGGCCTGCATCCTAGGTTCTTAAAGGAGGTGGCTGCAGGGATAGTGGATGCATTGTTTGTAATTTAACAAAATTCCCTGGATTCTGGAGAGGTCCCAGCAGACTGGAAAACCGAAAATGTAACGCCCCTATTTAAGAAAGGAGGGAGAAAGAAAGCAGGCAATGATGGAACAGTTAGCCTAACATGAAGAAAGGTTGAGCAGGTTGAACCTATACTCATTGGAGTTTAGAAGAATGAGAGGGGATCTTATTGAAACATATATGTTTCTGATGGGGCTTGACAGGGTAGATGCAGAGAGAGGATGTTTCCCCTCGTGGGGGAATCTAGTACTAGGTTCATAATTTCAGAATGAGGGGGGCACCCATTTAAAACGGAAATGAGGAGGAATTTCATCTATGAGTGTCGTGAATCTTTGACATTCTCTTCCCCAGAGAGCTGTGGAAGCTGGGTCGCTGAATATATTTAAGGTGGAGATAGGCAGATTTTTGAATGATAAGGGAGTCAAGGCTTATGGGGAACGGGCAGGGAAGTGAAGTTGAAGCCAAGATCAGATCAACCATGATCTTATTGAATGGCAGAGCAGGCTCGAGGGGCCAAATAACCGACTCCTGCTCTTACGTCTTATTTTCTTATGTTCTTATGTAACATATACTAACACCTCATCCTGTTAGAGCTCTAACATGTGCCGCTGTTTCTGGGTAACTGTGGTCGTGGGTGGTCTATATCTCATGAGCCGAGTATTGTCAGACACGCGGGAGTATTTTGAGCCCCGATCGTAATTGAAACACGGTTTCTGAGACTGTACCTGAAATAAACCCATAACCTGATGATTTGTGCGGTTATCATGTGTCGAACATATTGGAAATGGCATTTACATTCTTGAAATGCATATTTTGGGCACATTAATATATTTGAAAATCACAATGTTTATCAGGACTTGGTGGTATGTTACAGAATATCACAAGAATAAATGCTTTATCTCCCGCTGAAACAGGTCCCAAACTGGGCATTTATCTACCCATTGGTAGCCGGGTTATGAGAGGGCTTGTTGAGGAACCCAAATCAGCACAAATTAAACTGCCCAGTGCACGGCTGCTAATCATTAATAAGGGAGCCTTTAGTTTAAATCAGGCGCAGAAGTCTGAGAATATTCAAGGAAGTGCAGCGGGTTCAAGGCAATTCCACCTCTATTTTATTTACTTTGTGATTCCCACTCATCTCATTAGAGTGTGGGTATGGAGTCATTAAAATCTCTCTCCAGCACTTTATGCTGTGCTGAATAAATGGACTGAATTATCTAGAATTGTATTTATTTGACAATAATTTAATTAAATGGTATGTGGACCAATTTAATACTCTCTGATCCTATTTTATAATATCGTGAGAAACTCTTCCCATCACTTAACAAAGAAACTTTAACCAACGTCTCGGATACCCTGCTAGTCGCAACAGTCAGTTGGAGGATCTGTCCAGCACATCACAACCCTGTAATAGACAGAGAGACAGACAGACAGATAGATAGATAGATAGATAGATAGATAGATAGATAGATAGATAGACAGATAGATAGATAGATAGACAGACAGACAGATAGACAGACAGACAGATAGATAGATAGATAGATAGATAGATTGATAGATAGATAGATAGATAGAGAGAGAGATAGAGAGATAGGTAGATATAGTTGGATGAACGGAGTGGTGGATGGATGATTGGAAGGATGGATAGATTGGGCATGTATACTGCCGTGCAACATTCTCATCTTTTTGATGGTCTACTATCTGACATGAAGCAGCCCATTTACATTTGTATCAGTATGGTGCCTTCAGTCCTTCCTGATTTTCTGCATCATTTCAATCCCTATGGCATCCATAACCAGAGAGATGAATTTCAACAGGAGAAGCCTGAAGTAATCCATGCGGTACTGATGCTCCTTCTCTGGTGATGGGGAATATTCATCTCAAAGATATAAAGCAAACACGTGACTGGGATGAGAGGAGACAAGTATAATATTTGGAGCATGTGGTCCTTCATATACAACAAAGAACTCAACATATCCACACCCGAATTGCTTCAACCACATCGGGAACATAGCAGATCAATGGGTACCTCATCATCTCACTTCCCCACCAAAATACTTGCTCCTCTGTGAGACTGTTGTGGTCAGAATATTCTGAACAGAGTGGATAAAAAGAGCATGAACTGTGACTTTATTTCCCGCCATATATTCATTGTAATCATTGCCACAGTGAAATATGTCCTGTGGATTTCGCACATTGTGGTCGCAAATTAAAATGGCCTTAACCCCTTTAACCGCTCTCCCCAGAGTCTTTCCATTGAGTCCATTCATCCACGGAATAAATTGTTCACGAGATGGGCGGGTGAGGTCAGTGCTTCACTGAGATGTGCTCAGGTTGGTGGTAAGGGTTCACCGCGATGGAGCTATATGGTTTGAGTGGGCATGGTACATCATACAGACAGCGCTGAGTCAGTGAAGTTGCTGTACATGGTGATTTGAATCATAATTTTTGACAAGATTATAGAGTCAGTGCTCTATGACATGAGATGAAAAGAATCCTATTTCTCAGAAGGTTGTATTTTTGCTGTGCGATTCTTTAGGGTCGTGGAGAACTGGTATAGGGATATAAAGACTGAAATAAGATGCCATTTTCTAGGCTTCAAAGCTTCAAATCATTTCTTAATGTCCCAAAGTGCTTCACAAATAGTAATTAATATTGAAGTGTTATTGGCGATGTGCTTTCCAGTGAGTGGCTCCGATTTGAATGATTCCTGATTGGCCCCCTCCCCTTGTATAAGAGGCTCTCTTCCATAATCTAGAGATTACTAATGTGGATTCTGTGCAGTTCCCATTCCCGCTGTCACGAGTAATAAACTGTTTCTGCACCAACTGACAGAAATTGCGACAGATGAAGAGAGAGAGATTTCCAAACACACTGATATTTTCAAGGTCGCCATATTATGAACAAGTGTTATTTCTCAATACTTTCGTCCTTCGTTGTGTTTTCCAGACAATAGATGTTTCTGAATCCAGTGATGTTTTCGATCTATTGATTGTTCCCCACCACTCAATTTTCTGAAACAATGGACAGCTTGCAATCGATTAATGTTTCTCGACCTTTCAAATATTCCAAACATTGTTATCACTCCGAATCGATTGACGTTTCTTGATCTAGCAATGATTCCCCAGACTTTCATCACTCCCAATCAAATCAAGTATTGGCACCGGACATGTGGGCTCTTAATTATGGGGCTCAAGTCTCTGGAGTGCGGGGCTCGAGCTCACAACATTCTGACTCAAGGGGCGAGAGTGTCTACACTTCAAAAATACTTCATTGGCAGTGAAGCGCTTTGGAATGACTGAGGTTAATAAAGGTCCCGTATCAATACAGTCCTTTCTTATTGATTGGAGCAGAGAGTGTGCCAACATTGAAGAATTGGTTGGATATGTGGTTGAAGAAAGGGGGAAAAAGGGATATGGACACAGAGCTGGAAAGCGGGATTAGGAATAGTGCAGTTGTAGAGGGCTAACACTGACAACAAGGGCCGAAGGGCCTGTTCCCCGTGCTGTAATTTCCATGTTGTTCAGTGACAGGGAGCCTTGTCAGCTTGTCACTAATCTCACAGTCTGGGGTTCTGATTGCAGCCCTCCCCAAATTAAAGTTATGCCACCCATGTAATTCTCGATTGTTATTATTCAGCCTCCCACTAAAGCAACATTTCGACACCTATGAACAGAAAAACAGCGGCTTTCAGATGTAGACTAAACCTCGTTTCAGCTGAAATGATGGTTGCTTCATATCTCACGTGAAGGGGTTGGTGAAGCCTAGGTATAACAATTGATAAACTTTAAATTGCATTAAATAGCAATAACTTTGATTCATGAACCACTTTTAACCGAGTAAAGCCTTCCAAGGCGCTTCACAGGAACATAAATAAAAGAAGATTTGACACAAAGCCACGTAAGGAGATATTTGGAGAGGTGATTAAAAAGCTTGGTCAAAGAGGAGCGTCTTAAAGGAGGAGAGCGGGACAGAGGCGGAGAGATAAGGGAATTCCAAAGCTTAGTGCCTTGGCATCTCAAGGCACAGCCACCAATGGTGAAGCGATGAAAATCGGGGATGCACATGAGGGCAGAATTGGGGCAGTGCAGAGATCATGGAGAGTTGTAGGGCTGGAGGAGATAATAGAGATAGGGAGGGGTGCGGCCATTCAGGGATTTGAAATCAAGGGGGAGAATTTGAAAATCAAGGTGTTAATGGATTGGGATCCAATGTACATCAGCGAGCACAGGATGATGGGTGAATGGGGCTTGGTGTGAGTTAGGATGATGGGATAATGGGCTTGGTATGGGTTAGGATGATGGGTGAATGTGCCTTGGTGTGAGTTAGGATGATGGGTGCATGGGGATTTGAGCGAGATAGGCTGATGAGTGAATGTGGTTTGGTGTGAGTTAGGATGATGGGTGAATGGGCTTGGTGTGAGATAGGATGATGGGTGAATCGGCTTAGTGTGATTTAGGATGATGGGTGAATGGCGCTTTTTGTGAGTTAGGTTGATGGGTGAATTGGGTCTTGGTGTGAGTTAGGATGATGGGTGAATGGGTCTTGGTGTGAGTTAGGATGATGGGTGAATGGGTCTTGGTGTGAATTAGGATGGTGGGTGAATGGGTCTTGGTGTGAGTTAGGATGATGGGTGAATGGGTCTTGGTGTGAGTTAGGATGTTGGGTGAATGGGGCTTGATGTGAGTTAGGATGTTGTGTGAATGGGGCTTGGTGTGAGTTAGGATGATGGGTGAATGGGCTTGGTGTGAGTTAGGATTATGGGTAAATGTGGTTTGGTGTGTGTTAGGATGATGGGTGAATGGGGTTTGGTGTGAGTTAGGATGCTGGGTGAATGGGGCTTAGTGCAAGTTAGGATGATGGGTGAATGGGTCTGGGTATGAGTTAGGATGATGGGTGAATGCATCTGGGTGCGAGTTCGGACGATGGGTGAATTGGGTCTTGGTGTGAGTTCGGATGACGGGTCAATGTGGTTTGGTGTGAGTTAGCATTATGGGTGAACGGGTCTCTGTGTGAGTTAGGATGATGGGTGAATGGGTCTGGGTGTGAGTAATGATGATGGGTGAATGCGTCTGGGTGTGAGTTCGGACGATCGGTGAATTGGGTCTTGGTGTGAGTTAGGATGTTGGGTGAATTGGGCTTGGTTTGAGTTAGGATGTTGGGTGAATGGGGTTTGGTGTGACTTAGGATGATGGGAGAATGGAGCTTGGTGTGAGTTAGGATGATGGATGAATGGGTCTTGGTGTGAGTCAGGATTATGGGTAAATGTGGTTTGGTGTGTGTTAGTATGATGGGTGAATGGGGTTTGGTGTGAGTTAGGATGCTGGGTGAATGGGGCTTAGTGCAAGTTAGGATGATGGGAGAATGGAGCTTGGTGTGAGTCAGGATTATGGGTAAATGTGGCTTGGTGTGAGTTAGAATGATGAGTGAATTGGGTCTTGGTGTGAGTTAGGATGATGGGTGAATGGGGCTTGGTGTGAGTTAGGATGATGAGTGAATGGGGCTTAATGCAATTTAGGATGATGGGTGAATGGGTCTGGGTGTGAGTGAGGATGATGGGTGAATGCGTCTGTGTGTGAGTTCGGACGATGGGTGAATTGGGTCTTGGTGTGAGTTCGGATGATGGGTCAATGTGGTTTGGTGTGAGTTAGCATGGTGGCTGAACGGGTCTTGGTGTGAGTTAGGATAATGGGTGAATGGGTTTGGGTGTGAGTAACGATGATGCGTGACTGGGCCTTGGTGTGAGTTAGGATGATGGGTGAATGGGTTTTGGTGTGAGTAAGGATGATCGTTGAATGGGCCTTGGTGTGAGTTAGGATGATGTGTGAATGGGTCTTGGTGTGAGTTAGTACGATGGGCGACTGGTGCTTGGTGTGTGTTAGGATGATGGTTGAATGGGTCTTGGTGTGAGTTAGGATGATTGGTGAATGGGGCTTAGTGCGTGTTAGGTTGATGAGTGAATGGGGCTTGGTCTGAGTTAGGATGACGGGTGAATGGGTCTTGGTGTGAGTAATGATGATGGGTGAATGGGTCTTGGTGTGAGTAATGATGATGGGTGAATGGGTCTTGTGTGTAAGTTAGGATGATGGGTGAATGGGTCTGGGTGTAAGTTAGGATGAAGGGCGACTGGGGCCTGGTGTGAGTTAGGTTGATGCGTGAATGGGCCTTATGGAGTGAGTTAGGATGATGGGCGACTGGGGCCTGGTGTGAGTTAGGATGATGGGCGACTGTGGCCTGGTGTGAGTTAGGATGATGGGTGAGTTGGGTTTTGGTTGAGTAAGGATGATGGGTGAATGGGGCTTAGTGTAAGTTTGGATGACAGGTGAATGGGGCTTTTTGTGAGTTTTTATGCTACGTGGTTGGGGCTTTTTGTGAATTAGGATGATGTGTGAATCGGTCTTGGTGTGAGTTAGCATGATGGGTGAATGGCTCCTGGTGTGCGTTCGGATGATGGGTGAAGGTGTCTTGGTGTGAGCTAGAATGATGGGTGAATGGGTTTAGTGTTAGGATGACGGGTGAATGGGGGTTAGTGTGAGTTAGGATGATGGGTGAATGGGTGTTAGTGTGAGTTAGGATGATGGGTGAATGGGGGTGGGTGTGAGTTAGGATGATGGCTGAATGGGGGATAGTGTGAGTTAGGATGGTGGGTGAATGGGTCTTGGTGTGAGTTAGGATGTGAACTCTCGCGTTTTGGATGAGTTCAAGCTCTCAAAAATGCAAGTTATGAGGCCGGATCAGAAGACCAATAGATAGTCAAGTCTTGAGGCAGCAAAGGCAAGTATGAGGGTTTCAGCAGCAGATGAGCTGAGACAGCGGCGGAGATGGGTGATGTTCCGGAGGTGGAAATAGGCGATCTTGGTGATGGACCAGGTAGGTGATTGGTAACTCATCTCAGGGTCAAACAGAAGGCCAAGGTTTTCAACATTCTAATTTAATCCTCAGACAGAAGCCAGGGAGAGAGAAGCATTCGGTAAGCAGGGAACGGAGTTTGTGGGGGGAGAGGACATTGGCTGAAAAATGGCGGTTGGGCAGCGTAGACATGGGCTATGCCACTGATCTACAAAAAGAAAACGAACGTAGCCAGTGTGAGGTCCAGATTGGAGACTGGTTTCTCAGCGCTGCAGAGTTCTGAGCATTGTATGACCTCAGGAGGGCCAGGAGGGCAGCGTACCGCCTCTTCACGTGGAGGACACGCCCACAAAAGCTGTCAAAATGAAGCCACGCCCACATAAATTTCTCTCAGTGTCTTCCAATGCAATTACATCTATTTTAAAATTCTGAAACTTTTCCATTGAAGTTATACTTGGACATATTTCATATATCAGCATTTTAATTTTATTAAATGTCTCCTACAAGTCATTATGCTGAACTTCGAAGGACCATGTGACATTGTCTAATGTAATGTAAACAGATGCAGGGTCTAGTGTAATACAACAAGAGGCAGGGTCCAGTGTACTATAACCAGAGACCATGTCTAGTGTATTATAAACATAGATCCTGTCATGAGTGATATAAACAGAGACCGTGTCTAGTGTAATATATACATAGAAAGTGTCTAGTGTAATATAAACAGAGACAGGGTCTAGTGTAATATAAACAGAGACAGGGTCTAGTGTAATATAAACTGAGACAAGTTCGAGTGTAATAGAAACAGAGAGAGAGTCGAGTATAATATAAACAGTGACAGGGTCTAGTGTAATATAAACAGAGACAGGCTCTAGTTTAATATAAACTGAGACAGGGTCTAGTGTAATATAAACAGAGACAGGCTTTATTGTAATATAAACAGAGACAGTGTCTAGTGTAATATAAACAGAGACAGCGTCCAGTTTAATATAAGCAGAGACAGGGTCCAGTGCAAAATAAACAGAGACAGGGACGAGTGTAATATAAACAGAGACAGGGCCTTGTGTAATATAAACAGAGACCGTGTCTAGTGTAATATTAACAGAGAGGGTCTAGTGTACTATAAACGGAGAAAGAGCCTAGTGTAATAGAAACAGAGACAGGGTCTAGTGTAATATAAACAGAGACAGGCTCTAATGTAGTATAAACTGAGATAGGGTCTAGTGTAATATACACAAAGACAGGTTCTAGTGCATTATAAACAGAGATAGCGTCCAGTGTAATATAAACAGAGACAGGGTCTAGAGCAAAATAAACAGAGACAGGGACTAGTGCAATATAAACAGACAGGGTCGAGTGTAATATAAAAAGAGAGAGGGACTAGTGTAGTTAAAACTGAGAAAGGGACTAGTGAAATATAAACAGATACATTTTCTAGTGTAATTTTAAGTGATACACTGTCTCGTGTAATATAAACTGAGACAGAGTCCAGTGTACTATATCAGAGACCATGTCTAGTGTAATATAAACAGAGACCCTGCCTCGTGTAATATAAAAAGAGATCCTGTGTCGTGTAATATAATCATAGACAGTGTCTAGTGCATTGCGGCGCGGGGGCTGCGACTGGATGCAAACTGGAGCATTCACGATGGTCGGGACGTCGTGAATAGCATGTTTACAGAGTTGGACACACCGCAGGTAGAGGTTGGACAGGAAGAAACGGAATGGGTGACCAACAGGCAGGTAGAGCAGGGTTCCCCTGTGGACATCCCCCTCTCAAACAGACACACCACTTTGAGTGCTGTTGGGGGGGATGATTTATCAGAGGAAAGCAGCAGCAGCCAACTTCCTGGCACCAGGGGTGGCTCTGCTGCACAGCACGGGAGGAAAACGAGGGGTAGAGCTATAGTAATAGGGGATTCTATTGCGAGGGAAATAGATCGGCGTTTCTGCGGTCACAAACGAGACTCCAGGGTGGTGTGTTGCCTCCCTGGTGCAAGGGTCAAGGATGTCTCAGAGCGGCTGCAGAACATCTTGGATGGGGAGGGTGAACAGCCAGTTGTCGTGGTGCACATAGGCACCAACAACATAGGTAAAAAGCGGGATGAGGTCCTAAAAGCGGAATATAGGGAGTTAGGAGGTAAATTAAAAAATAGGACCTCAAAGGTAGTAATCTCAGGATTGCTACCAGTGCCACGTGCTAGTGAGTGTAGAAATAGAAGGATATTTCAGATGAATACGCGGCTAGGGGAATGGTGAAATGGGGAGGGATTCAAGTTCCTGGGACATTGGAACTGATTCTAGGGGAGGTGGGAACAGTTCAAACCGGACGGGTTGCACCTGGGCAGGGCTGGAACCGATGTCCTAAGGGGAGCATTTCCTAGTGCTCTGGGGGAGGGTTTAAACTAAAATGGCAGGGGGTTGGGAACCTGAGCAGGGAGACAGAGGAAAGGGAAACAAGGATTAAAGCAAAAGATAGGAAGGAGAAAAACAAAAGTGGCAGTCAGAGAAATCAACACTTTAAATCAAGCGTGGCCACAGTAAGTAATAATTCAAATAGGTCTAAGAGCATTTAAAAAAACAAGCCTGAAGGCTTTGTGTCTTAATGCGAGGAGCATTCATAATAAGGTGGATGAATTGGCTGCGCAATTAGAGGTAAATGAATATGATTTGGTTGGGATTACGGAAACGTGGCACAAGGATGGCCAAGGCTGGGAATTCAACATCCAGGGGTATTCGATATTCAGGAAAGATATGCAAAAATGAAACGGAGGTGGGGTAGCATTATTGGTTAAAGAAGGGATTAACACAATTGTAAGGAAGGATATTAGCTCTGATGACGTGGAATCTGTATGGGTAGAATTGAGAAATACTAAAGGGCATAAAACGTTAGTGGGAGTGGTATATAGATGGCCAAACAGTAAGGCGGAGGTTGGGGATGGCATTAAAAGAGAAATTAAAGAAGCATGCAATATGGGCACAGCAGTCATCATGGGTGACTTTAATCTACATATAGGTTGGGCTAACCAAATTAGTAACAATACTGTGGAGGAGGAATTCCTGGAGTGTTTATGGGATGGTTTCCTGGACCAATATGTTGAGGAACCAACCAGGCATCAGGCCATCTTAGACTGGGTATTATGTAACGAAAAAGGATTAATTAGCAATCTTGTTGTACGAGGCCCCTTGGGTCGGAGTGGTCATAATATGATCGAATTCTTCATTAAGATGGAGAATGCAGTAGTTGACTCAGAGATTAGGGTCCTCAATTTAAATAAAGGAAACTATGATGGTCTGAGGAGCGAGTTGGGTAGGATTGATTGGGGAATGTCACTCAAAGGGTTGATGGTGGATAGGCAATGGCAAACATTCAAAGACTGAATGGATGAACTACAGAATTTGTTCATCCCAGTTTGGCATAAAAATAAAACAAAAAAGGAGACTCAACCGTGGCTAACAAGGGAAATTCGGGATAGCATAAAAGCCAAGGAGAGGACATATAAATTGGCCAGAGAAAGCAATAATCCTGAGGATTGGGTGCAGTTTAGGATTCAACAAAGGAGGACAAAGGGATTAATTAAGAAGTGGAAAATAGAATATGAGAGTAAGCTTACAGGGAACATAAAAACTGACTGTAAAAGCTTTTATTGATATGTGAAGAGAAAAAGATTGGTGAAGTCAAGCGTAGGTCCCTTGCAGTCAGAATCAGGGGAATTCGCAATGGGGAACAAAGAAATGGCATTCCAACTAAATACATATTTTGGTTCTGTCTTCACAAAGGAGGACACGGATAACCTCCCAGAGAGGCCGGGGAACATAGGGTCTGATGAAAGAGTAGAACTGAAAGTATTCAGTGTTTGTAGGGAAATGGTGTTAGGAAAATTGATGGGACTGAAGGCCGATAAATCCCCAGGGCCTGATAATCTACATCCTAGGGTACTTAAGGAAGTGGCCCTAGAAATAGTAGATGCATTGCTGGTCATCTTCCAGTACTCAATAGACTCTGGAAGAGTACCCATGGTTTGGAGGGTAGCTAATGTTACCCCATTATTCAAAAAAGGTGGTAGAGAAAAAGTGGGGAATTATAGACCAGTATGCCTGAAATCGGCAGTGGGGAAAATGCTAGAGTCCATTATAAAAGATGTAACAGCAGAGCACTTGGAAAGCAGTGATGGATCGGACAAATTCAACATGGATTTACAAAAGGTAAATCGTGCTTGACTAAACCACTGGAATTTTTTTAGGATGTAACTGGTAAATAGATAAGGGAGAACTGGTGGATGTGGTGTATGTGGACTTTCAGAAGGCTTTCGATAAGGTCCCGCATAAGAGATTTGCGTGCGAAATTAAGGCACGTGGGATTGGGGGTAAGGTATTGACTTGGATAGAGAACTGGTTGGTGGATAAAAAGCAAAGTGTTGGAATAAACGGGTCATTTTCTGAGTAGCAGGCAGTGACTAGTGGGACACTGCAAGGATCGGTCCTAGGGCCCCAGCTGTTCACAATATATATTAATGATCTGGTCGAGGGAATTGGATGTAATACCTCCAAATTTGCAGAAGGCACAAACTCGGTGGGAGGGTATGCTGTGAGGAGGATGCCGTGAAATTCCAGTACGATTTGGACAGGTTGGGTGATTGGGCAGAAACATGGCAAATGCACGATAATGTGGATAAATGCGAGGTTGTCCGCTTTGGTGGCAAAAACAGGAAGACAGACTATTATATGAATGGTAACAGATTAGGAGAAGGGGAAGTGCAAAGAGACCTGGGTGTTCTTGTGCACCAGTCGCTGAAGGTAAGCATGCAGGTGCAGCAGGCTGTTAAGAAGGTAAATGGTATGTTGGCCTTCGTAGCAAGAGGGTTCGAGTACAGGAACAAGGATGTCTTGCTGCAGTTGTACAGCGCCTTGGTGATACCGCACCTTGAGTATTGTGTGCAGTTTCAGTCACCTTATCTGAGGAAGGACGTTCTTGCCATGGAAGGAGTGCAATGAAGATTCACCAGGCTGATACCTGGGATGGCAGGAATGACGTATGAGGAGAGATTGTGTCGATTGGGCTTGTACTCACTGGAGTTTAAAAGATTGAGAAGGGATCTCCTCGAAACCTATACAATTCTGTAAGGCCAGGACAGACTAGATGCAGAAAGGATGTTTCTGATGGCCGGTGAGTCCAGAACCAGGGATCATAGTCTAAGGATAAGGTGTAAGCCATTTACGACTGAAATGAGGAGGAATTTCTTCACCCAGAGAGTGGTGAACCTCTGGAATTCTCTGCCACAGAGGACGGTGGAGGCCAGTTCATTAAATATATTCAAGAAGGAGTTGGATATATTTCTTAAGGCTAAAGGGACCAAGGGATATGGGGAGAAGGCAGGGACAGGGTACTGAATTTGGATGATCAGCCATGATCTCATTGAATGGTGGAGCAGGCTCGAGGGGCTGAATGGCCTACTCCTGCTCCTATCCTCTATGTTTCTATGTTGCTATAAACAGAGACAGGGTCTAGTGTAATATAAACAGAGACAGGGTCTAGTGTAATATACAATGGGACAGGTTCTGGTGGAATATAAACAGAGACAGGGCGTATTGTATTTAATGCAGAGACAGGATCTAGTGAAATATTTACTCAGACAGGGTCCAGTGTAACATAAACAGAGACACGGTCGAGTGTAATATAAGCAGAATCAGGGTCTAGTGTAATATAAACAGAGACAGGCTCTAGTGAAATATAAATAGAGACAGGGACTAGTGTACTATAAACAGAGACAGGGTCTAGTGTAATATAAACAGAGACAGGGTCTAGTGTAATATAAATAGAGACAGGGTCGAGTGTAACATAAACACAGACAGGGTCTAGTGTACTATAAATAGAGACCCTGTCAAGTGTAATATATAAATAGACAGTGTCTAGTGTAATATAAACAGAGACAGTGTCTAGTGTAATATAAGCAGAGACAGGATCTAGTGTAATATAAACTGAGACAGGTTCTAGTGTAATATAAACAGAGA
The DNA here is from genome assembly GCF_052327205.1 of Somniosus microcephalus. Classification (NCBI taxonomy): domain Eukaryota; kingdom Metazoa; phylum Chordata; class Chondrichthyes; order Squaliformes; family Somniosidae; genus Somniosus; species Somniosus microcephalus. Next base: position 115,606,473 of record NC_140990.1, read on the forward strand.
CAGAGTCGAGTATAATATAAACAGAGACAGGGTCTACTGTAATATAAACAGAGACAGGGCCTAGTGCAATATAAACAGAGAGGGTCTAGTGTAATATAAACTGCGAAAGGGCTTAGTGCAATATAAACAGAGACAGGGTCTAGTGTAATATAAACATAGAAGATAGGAGCAGGAGTAGGCCAGTCGGCCCCTCGAGCCTGTTCCGCCATTCAATGCAATCATGGCTGATCATCCAATTTCAGTACCCAGTCCCTGCTATCTCCCCATACCCCTGGATCCCTTTAGCCTTAAGAAATATATCCAACTCTTTCTTGAATATATTTAATGAATTGGCTTCTACTGCCTTCTGTGGTAGATAATTCCACAGTTTCACCACACTCTGGGTGAAGAAATTCCTCCTCATTTCTGTCCTAAATGGCCTACCCCTTACCTTTGACTGTGACCCCTGGTTCTGGACTCCCCGACCATCGGGAACATATTTCCTGCATCTAGTCTGTCCAGTCCTGTCAGAATTTTATAAGTTTCAATGAGGTCCCCTCTCATTCTTCTAAATGCCAGCGAGTACAAGCCCAATCCTCCTAATCTCTCCTCATACGTCATTCCTGCCATCCCAGTGATCAGCCTGGTGAATCTTCGCTGAACTCCTTCCATGGCAAGAACATCCTTCCTCAGGTAAGGCGACCAATACTGCACACAGTTCTCAAGATGTGGTCTCACCAAGGCCCTGCACAACTGCAGCAAGACACCCTTGTTCCTGTACTCCAACCCTCTCACTACAAAGGCCAACATACCATTAGCCTTCTTAACCACCTGCTGCACCTGCATGCTTACCTTCAGCGACTGGTGCACAAGGACACCCAGGTCTCGTTGCACTTCTCCTTCTCCCAATCTATTGCCATTCAAATAATAATCTGCCTTCCTGTTTTTGCCACCAAAGTGGATAACCTAACATTTATCCACGTTATATTGCATCTGCCATGCCTTTTCCCATCACCCAACCTGTCGAAATCATCCTGGAGTTTCTCGGCATTCTCCTCACAGCACACACGCCCACCCAGCTTGTGTCGTCTGCAAATTTGGAGATATTAAATCAAGTTCCCTTGTCTAGATCATTAATATATATTGTGAATAGCTGGGGTCAAAGGACCGATCCCTGCAGTACCCCACTAGTCACTGCCTGCCACTCAGAAAAAGAACCGTTTATTCCAACTCTTTGCTTTCTGTCTGCCAACGAGTTCTCTATCCAAGTCAATACCTTGCCCCCAATACCATGTGCCTTAACTTTACACGCTAATCTCTTATGCGGGACCTTATCAAAAGCTTTCTGAAAGTCCAAATACACCATACTCATGGTTCTCCCTTATCTATTTTACCAGTTACATCCTCAAAAAATTCCAGCAGATTAATCAAGCACTATTTACCTTTTGTAAATCCATGTTGACTTTGTCCGATCCTGTCACTCTTTTCCAAGTGCTCTGCAATTACATATTTTATAATGGACTCCAGCATTTTCCCCACTACCATTGTCAGGCTTACCGGTCTGTGATTCCCCGTTTTCTCTCTGCCACCTTTTTGAATGGTGGGGTAACATTAGCTGCCCTCCAATCCATGGTTACTGTTTTAGATTCCATCGAATGTTGGAAGATGACCAGCAATGCATCTACTATTTCTAGGGCCACTTCCTTAAGTACCCTAGGATGTAGATTATCAGGCCCTGGGGATTTATCGGCCTTCAGTCCCATCAATTTCCCTAACACCATTTCCCTAAAAATACTGATTTATTTCAGTTCCTCCTTTTCATCAGACCCTAAGTTCCCCGACATCTCTGGGAGGTTATTTGTGTCCTCCTTTGTGAAGACAGAACCAAAATACGAACTTAATTGGTCTGCCATTTCTTTGTTCCCCATTATAAAATCTCCTGATTCTGTCTGCAAGGGAGCTACGCTTGACATCACCAATCTATTTCTCTTCACACATCTATTTAAGCTTTTACAGTCAGTTTTTATGTTCCCTGCAAGCTTACTCTCATATTCAATTTTCCCCTTCTCATTTAATCCCTTTGTCCTCCATTGTTGAATCCTAAACTGCTCCAAATCCTCAGGTTTACAGCTTTTCTGGCCAATTTATATGTCCTCTCCTCGGACCTTATGTTATCCTTAATTTCCCTTGTTAGCCATGGTTGAGTCACCTTTTTTGTTTTATTTTTTTGCCAAACTGGGATGAACAAATTCTGTTGTTCATCCATGCCGTCTTTGAATGTTTGCCATTGCCTATCCACCATCAACCCTTTGAGTGACATTCCCCAATCAATCCTACCCAATTCGCGCCTCAGACCATCATATTTTCCTTTATTTTAATTGAGTACACTAGTCTCTGAGTCAACTATTTCATTCTCCATCTTAATGAAGAATTTGATCATATTATGATCGCTCCGACCCAAGGGGTCTCGTATAACAAGATTGCTAATTAATCCTTTCTCGTTACATCATACCCAGTCTAAGATGGCCTGATCTCTGGTTGGTTCCTCGACATATTGGTCCAGGAAACCATCCCATAAACACTGCAGGAATTCCTCCTCCACAGTATTGTTACTAATTTGGTTAGCCCAATCTTTATGTCGATTAAAGTCACCCATGATGACTACTGTGCCCTTATTGCACACTTCTCGAATTTCCCTTTTAATGCCATCCCCAACTTCCGCATTACTGTTTGGAGGTCTATATACCACTCCCACTAACGTTTTCTGCTCCTTGGTATTTCTCAGCTCTATCCATACAGATTCCACATCATCAGAGCTAATATCCTTCCTTACAATTGTGTTAATCCCTTCTTTAACCAGCAATGCTACCGCACCTCCCTTTCCTTTTGCCTTTCTTTCCTGAATATTGAATACCCCTGGATGTTGAATTCCCAGCCTTGGCCACCCTGGAGCCATGTTTCCGTAATCCCAATCATATCATATCCGTTTACCTCTAATTGCACAGCTAATTCATCCACCTTATTACGAATGCTCCTCGCATTAAGACACAAGGCCTTCAGGCTTGTTTTTTTAACGCTCATAGACATCTTTGAATGATTATTTACTGTGGCCATGTTTGATTTAAACAGTTTCTTTCTCTGACTGCCACATTTGTTCTTCTCCTTCCCAACTTTTGCGTTTATCCTTGTTTCCCTTTCCTCTGTCCCCCTGCACAGGTTCCCAACACCCTGCCATTTTACTTTAAACCCTCCACCAGATCACTAGCAAACACTCCCCCTAGGACATTGGTCCCGGCCCTGCCCAGGTGCAAACCGTCAGTTTGAACTGGTCCCACCTCCCCCAGAACAGTTTCCAATGTCCCAGGAATTTGAAACACTACCCCTGGCAACATTTCTCTAGCCACGTATTCATCAGAGACAGGCTCTAGTGTAATATAAACAGAGCCAGGAGCTAGTGTAATATAAACAGAGAAAGCGTCCAGTGTAATATAAACAGAGAAAGGGTCTAGTGCAAAATAAACAGAGACAGGGACGAGTGTAATATAAACAGACATGCTCGAGTGTAATATGAAAAGAGAGCGGGTCTTGTGTAATTAAAAACTGAGAAAGGGACTAGTGAAATGTAAACAGAGACATTGTCGAGGGCAATATAAGCAAATACACTGTCTAGTGTAATATAAAATGAGACAGAGTCTAGTGTACTATAAACAGAGACCATGTCTAATGTAATATATACAGACACCCTGTCTACTGTAATATAAACAGAGACCCTGTGTAGTGTTATATAAATATACACAGTGTCTAGTGTAATAAAAACAGAGGAAGGTCTAGTGTAATATAAACTGAGACAGGTTCTAGGGTAATCTAAAAAGAGACAGGGTCTAGTGTAATATAAACAGAGACAGGTTCTTGTGTAATATAAACAGAGACAGGGTCTAGTGTAATATAAACAGGGACAGTGTCTAGTGCAATATAAAAAGAGACAGAGTCGAGTATAATATAAACAGAAGCAGGGTATCGTGAACTATAAGCAGAGAAAGGGTCTAGTGTAATATAAAGAGAGAGAGGGTCTAATATAAACGAAACAGAGTTAGCGTCTAGTGTAATATAAACAGAGACAGGGTCTAGTGTAATATAAACTGAGACTGGGTCTAGTGTAACATAAATAGAGATAGGCTCTAGTGTAAAATAAACAGAGACAGGGTCTTGTGTAATATCAACAGTGAGAGGGTCTAGTGTAATATAAACAGAGATAGTGTCTAAAGTAATATAAACAGAGACAGAGTCTAGTGTAGTATAAACAGAGACAGGATCTAGTTTAATATAATATGAGACAGCGTCGAGTGTAACATAATCAGAGGCAAAATCTACTGTAATATAAAGAGAGACAGGCTCCAGTGTAATATAAACGGAGACAGGATCTAGTGTAATATAATATGAGAAAGCGTCGAGTGTAAAATAATCAGAGACAAAGTCTAGTGTAATATAAACAGAGACAGACTCCAGTGTAATATAAACAGAGACAGGGTCTAGTGTAATATAAACAGAGACAGGATCTAGTGTAATATAAACAGAGACAGGATCTAGTGTAATATAAGCTGAGAAAGGGACTAATGAAATGTTAACAGAGACATTGTCTCGTGTAATATAAACAGATACACTGTCTAGTGTAATATAAACAGAGACAGGTTCTAGTGTATGATAAAAAGAGACCCTGTCAAGAGTAATACAAACAGAGACAGCGTCTCGTGTAATATAAACTGAGACAGGGTCTAATGCAAAATAAGCAGAGACAGGGTCCAGTGTAATATAAACAAAGACGCTGTCTACTGTAAAAAAACCAGAGACCATGTCCAGTGTAATATAAATATAGACAGTGTCACGTGTAATATAAACTGAGGCAGGGTCTAATGCAATATAAGCAGAGACAGGGTCTAGTGTAATATTAACAGACACCCTGTCTACTGTAAAATAGCCAGAGACCATGTCTAGTGTAACATAAACATAGACAGTGTCTAGTGTAATATAAACAGAGATACGGTCTAGTGTAATAGAAACTGAGACAGTTCTAGTGTAATATAAACAGGGACAGTGTCTAGTGTAATATAAGCAGAGACAGGCTCCAGTATAATGCAAACAGAGACAGGTTCTGGTGTAATATAAACAGAGAGAGGGTTTAGTGTAATATAAACAGAGACAGGGTCTGTTGAAATAAAAACAGAAACAGGGTCTAGTGTCATATAAACAGAGACAGGGTCTAGTGTAATATAATCAGAGACAGGGTCTAGAGTAATATAAACAGAGACAGGGTCTAGTGTAATATAAACAGAGACAGGGTCTAGTGTAATATAAACAAAGACAGGCTCCAGTGTAACATAAACAGAGACATGGTCTAGTGTAATATCAACAGTGACAGGGTCTAGTGTAATATAAACAGAGACAGTGTCTAGTGTAATATAAACAGAGACAGGTTCTAGTGTAATATAAACAGAGACAGGGTCTATTGTACTTTTAACAGAGGGAGGGCCTAGTGTAATATAATCAGAGACAGGGTCTAGAGTAATATAAACAGGGACAGGGTTTGTGTAATATACACAGAGATAGGGTCTAGTGTAATATAAATTGAGACAGAGTCTAGTGTAATATAAACAGAGACAGAGTCTAGTGTAATATAAACAGAGACAGGGTCGAGTGTATTATAAACAGAGACAGGGTCTAGTGTAATATAAATGGAGACAGGATCTAGTGTAATCTAATATGAGAGAGCGTCGAGTGTAACATAATCAGAGACAAAGTCTACTGTAATACAAACAGAGACAGGCTCCAGTGTAATGTAAACAGAGACAGTGTCGAGTGTAATATTAACAGAGACAGGATCTAGTGTAATATAAACAGAGACAGGATCTCGTGTAATATAAACAGAGACAGGGTCTAGTGTAATATAAACTGAGACAGGGTCTAATGCGAAATAAGCAGAGACAGTGTCTAGTGTAATATAAACGGAAACCCTGTCTACTGTAAACTAACCAGAGACCATGTCTAGTGTAACATAAACATAGACAGTGTCTAGTGTAATATAAACAGAGACAGGATCTAGTGTAATATAAACTGAGACAGTTTCTATTGTAATATAAATAGAGACAGGTTCTAGTGTAATATAAAGAGAGAAAGGGTCTAGTGTAATTGAAACAGAGACAGGGTCTAGTGTAATATAAAAAGGGACAGTGACTAGTGTAATATAAGCAGAGACAGGCTCCAGTATAATGCAAACAGAGACAGTTTCTGGTGTAATATAAACAAAGAGAGGGTGTCCTTTAATATAAACAGAGACAGCGTCTGTTGAAATAAAAACAGAAACAGGGTCTAGTGTAATATAAACAGAGGCAGGGTCTAGTGTAATATAATCAGAGACAGGGTCTAGAGTAATATAAACAGAGACAGGGTCTAGTGTAATATAAACAGAGACAGGGTCTAGTGTAATATGAACAAAGACAGGCTCCAGTGTAATATAAACAGAGACAGGGTCTAGTGCAATATCAACAGTGACAGGGTCTAGTGTAATATAAACAGAGACAGTGTCTACTGTAATATAAACAGAGACAGGGTCTAGTGTAATATAAACAGAGACAGGGTCTATTGTACTTTAAACAGAGGGAAGGTCTGGTATAATATAAACAGTGACAGGGTCTAGAGTAATATAATCAGGGAGAGGGTCTAGTGTAATATACACAGAGATAGGGTCAATGTAATACAAACTGAGACAGTCTAGTGTAATATAAACAGAGACTGGGTCTGGTGTAATATACACGGAGACAGGATCTAGTGTAATATAATATGAGACAGCGTCGAGTGTAACATAATCAGAGACAAAGTCTACTGTAATACAAACAGAGAGAGGATCTAGTGTAATATAAGCAGAGACAGGATCTAGTGTTATATAAGCTGAGAAAGGGACTAATGAAATGTTAACAGAGACATTGTCTAGTGTAATATAAACAGATACACTGTCTAGTGTAATATCAACAGAGACAGGGTCTAGTGTATTATAAACAGAGACCCTGTCAAGAGTAATACAAACAGAGACAGCGTCTCGTGTAATATAAACTGAGACAGGGTCTAATGCAAAATAAGCAGAGACAGGGTCTAGTGTAATATAAACAAAGACCCTGTCTACTGAAAAATAACCAGAGACCATGTCTAGTGTAAAATAAACATAGACAGTGTCTAGTATAATATAACTAGAGACAGTTTCTAGTGTAATATAAACAGAGACAGGGTCTAGTGTAATATAAAGAGGGAAAGGGTCAAGTGTAATATAAACAGAGACAGGGTCTAATTTAATATAAACAGGGACAGTGTCAAGTGTAATATAGGCACAGACAGGCTCCAGTATAATGCAAACAGAGACAGGTTCTGGTGCAATATAAACAGAGAGAGGGTGCAGTGTAATATAAAGAGAGACAGGGTCTGTAGAAATAAAAACAGAGACAGGGTCTAGTGTAATATAAACAGAGACAGTGTCTAGTGTAATATAATCAGAGACAGGGTCTAGTGTAATATAAACAGTGACAGGGTCCAATGTAATATAAACAGAAACAGGGCCTCGTGTAATATAAAAAAGACAGGCTCTAGTGTAATATAAACAGAGACAGGGTCTATTGTAATATAAACAGAGAGAGGGTCCAGTGTAATATAAACAGAGACAGGGTCTAGTGTAATATAAACAGAGACATGGTCCAGTGTAATATAAAGAGAGACAGGATCTAGTGTAATATTAGCAGAGAAAGGGACCAATGAAATATTAACAGAGACATTGTCGAGTGTGATATAAACAGATACACTGTCTAGTGTATTATAGACAGAGACAGGGTCCAGTGTAATATAAACGGAGACAGGATCTAGTGTAATCAAATATGAGACAGCGTCGAGTGTAACATAATCAGAGACAAAGTCTACTGTAATACAAATAGAGACAGGCTCCAGTGTAATATAAACAGAGACAGGGTCAAATGCAAAATATGCAGAGACAGTGTCTAGTGTAATATAAACAGAGACAGTGTCTAGTGTAATATAAACAGAGACAGGGTCTAGTGTAATATAAACTGAGACAGTTTCTAATGTAATATAAATAGAGACAGAGTCTAGTGTAATATAAACAGAGACAGGGTCTAGTGTAATATAAGCAGGGACAGTGTCTAGTGTAATATAAGCAGAGACAGGCTCCAGTATAATGCAAATAGAGACAGGTTCTGGTGTAATATAAACAGAGACAGAGTCTAGTGTAATGTCAACAGTGACAGGGTCTAGTGTAATATAAACAGAGACAGTGTCTAGTGTAATATAAACAGAGACAGGGTCTAGTGTAATATAAAAAGAGACAGGGTCTATTGTACTTTAAACAGAGGGAAGGTCTAGTGTAATATAAACCGGGACAGGGTCTAGAGTAATAAAAACAGGGACAGGGTTTAGTGTAATATACACCGAGATAGGTTCAATGTAACATAAACTGAGACAGTCTCGTGTAATATAAACAGAGACAGAGTCTAGTGTAATATAAACATAGACAGGGTCTCGTGTAATGTAAACAGAGACAGTGTCTAGTGTAATATACATGGAGACAGGATCTAGTATAATATAATATGAGACAGCGTCGAGTGTAAAATAAGCAAAGACAAAGTCTAATGTAATACAAACAGAGAGAGGCTCCAGTGTAATATAAAAAGAGACAGGGTCTAGTGTAATATAAACAGAGGCAGGATCTAGTGTAATATAAACAGAGACAAGATCTAGTGTAATATAAACAGAGACAGGGTCTAGTGTAATATAAACAGGGACAGTGTCGAGTGTAAAATAGCCAGAGACCATGTCTAGTGTAACATAAACATAGACAGTGTCTAGTGTAATATAAACAGAGACACGGTCTAGTGTAATAGAAACTGAGACAGTTCTAGTGTAATATAAACAGGGACAGTGTCTAGTGTAATATAAGCAGAGACAGGCTCCAGTATAATGCAAACAGAGACAGGTTCTGGTGTAATATAAACAGAGAGAGGGTTTAGTGTAATATAAACAGAGACAGGGTCTGTTGAAATAAAAACAGAAACAGGGTCTAGTGTCATATAAACAGAGACAGGGTCTAGTGTAATATAATCAGAGACAGGGTCTAGAGTAATATAAACAGAGACAGGGTCTAGTGTAATATAAACAGAGACAGGGTCTAGTGTAATATAAACAAAGACAGGCTCCAGTGTAACATAAACAGAGACATGGTCTAGTGTAATATCAACAGTGACAGGGTCTAGTGTAATATAAACAGAGACAGTGTCTAGTGTAATATAAACAGAGACAGGTTCTAGTGTAATATAAACAGAGACAGGGTCTATTGTACTTTTAACAGAGGGAGGGCCTAGTGTAATATAATCAGAGACAGGGTCTAGAGTAATATAAACAGGGACAGGGTTTGTGTAATATACACAGAGATAGGGTCTAGTGTAATATAAATTGAGACAGAGTCTAGTGTAATATAAACAGAGACAGAGTCTAGTGTAATATAAACAGAGACAGGGTCGAGTGTATTATAAACAGAGACAGGGTCTAGTGTAATATAAATGGAGACAGGATCTAGTGTAATCTAATATGAGAGAGCGTCGAGTGTAACATAATCAGAGACAAAGTCTACTGTAATACAAACAGAGACAGGCTCCAGTGTAATGTAAACAGAGACAGTGTCGAGTGTAATATTAACAGAGACAGGATCTAGTGTAATATAAACAGAGACAGGATCTCGTGTAATATAAACAGAGACAGGGTCTAGTGTAATATAAACTGAGACAGGGTCTAATGCGAAATAAGCAGAGACAGTGTCTAGTGTAATATAAACGGAAACCCTGTCTACTGTAAACTAACCAGAGACCATGTCTAGTGTAACATAAACATAGACAGTGTCTAGTGTAATATAAACAGAGACAGGATCTAGTGTAATATAAACTGAGACAGTTTCTATTGTAATATAAATAGAGACAGGTTCTAGTGTAATATAAAGAGAGAAAGGGTCTAGTGTAATTGAAACAGAGACAGGGTCTAGTGTAATATAAAAAGGGACAGTGACTAGTGTAATATAAGCAGAGACAGGCTCCAGTATAATGCAAACAGAGACAGTTTCTGGTGTAATATAAACAAAGAGAGGGTGTCCTTTAATATAAACAGAGACAGCGTCTGTTGAAATAAAAACAGAAACAGGGTCTAGTGTAATATAAACAGAGGCAGGGTCTAGTGTAATATAATCAGAGACAGGGTCTAGAGTAATATAAACAGAGACAGGGTCTAGTGTAATATAAACAGAGACAGGGTCTAGTGTAATATGAACAAAGACAGGCTCCAGTGTAATATAAACAGAGACAGGGTCTAGTGCAATATCAACAGTGACAGGGTCTAGTGTAATATAAACAGAGACAGTGTCTAGTGTAATATAAACAGAGACAGGGTCTAGTGTAATATAAACAGAGACAGGGTCTATTGTACTTTAAACAGAGGGAAGGTCTGGTATAATATAAACAGTGACAGGGTCTAGAGTAATATAATCAGGGAGAGGGTCTAGTGTAATATACACAGAGATAGGGTCAATGTAATACAAACTGAGACAGTCTAGTGTAATATAAACAGAGACTGGGTCTGGTGTAATATACACGGAGACAGGATCTAGTGTAATATAATATGAGACAGCGTCGAGTGTAACATAATCAGAGACAAAGTCTACTGTAATACAAACAGAGAGAGGATCTAGTGTAATATAAGCAGAGACAGGATCTAGTGTTATATAAGCTGAGAAAGGGACTAATGAAATGTTAACAGAGACATTGTCTAGTGTAATATAAACAGATACACTGTCTAGTGTAATATCAACAGAGACAGGGTCTAGTGTATTATAAACAGAGACCCTGTCAAGAGTAATACAAACAGAGACAGCGTCTCGTGTAATATAAACTGAGACAGGGTCTAATGCAAAATAAGCAGAGACAGGGTCTAGTGTAATATAAACAAAGACCCTGTCTACTGAAAAATAACCAGAGACCATGTCTAGTGTAAAATAAACATAGACAGTGTCTAGTATAATATAACTAGAGACAGTTTCTAGTGTAATATAAACAGAGACAGGGTCTAGTGTAATATAAAGAGGGAAAGGGTCAAGTGTAATATAAACAGAGACAGGGTCTAATTTAATATAAACAGGGACAGTGTCAAGTGTAATATAGGCACAGACAGGCTCCAGTATAATGCAAACAGAGACAGGTTCTGGTGCAATATAAACAGAGAGAGGGTGCAGTGTAATATAAAGAGAGACAGGGTCTGTAGAAATAAAAACAGAGACAGGGTCTAGTGTAATATAAACAGAGACAGTGTCTAGTGTAATATAATCAGAGACAGGGTCTAGTGTAATATAAACAGTGACAGGGTCCAATGTAATATAAACAGAAACAGGGCCTCGTGTAATATAAAAAAGACAGGCTCTAGTGTAATATAAACAGAGACAGGGTCTATTGTAATATAAACAGAGAGAGGGTCCAGTGTAATATAAACAGAGACAGGGTCTAGTGTAATATAAACAGAGACATGGTCCAGTGTAATATAAAGAGAGACAGGATCTAGTGTAATATTAGCAGAGAAAGGGACCAATGAAATATTAACAGAGACATTGTCGAGTGTGATATAAACAGATACACTGTCTAGTGTATTATAGACAGAGACAGGGTCCAGTGTAATATAAACGGAGACAGGATCTAGTGTAATCAAATATGAGACAGCGTCGAGTGTAACATAATCAGAGACAAAGTCTACTGTAATACAAATAGAGACAGGCTCCAGTGTAATATAAACAGAGACAGGGTCAAATGCAAAATATGCAGAGACAGTGTCTAGTGTAATATAAACAGAGACAGTGTCTAGTGTAATATAAACAGAGACAGGGTCTAGTGTAATATAAACTGAGACAGTTTCTAATGTAATATAAATAGAGACAGAGTCTAGTGTAATATAAACAGAGACAGGGTCTAGTGTAATATAAGCAGGGACAGTGTCTAGTGTAATATAAGCAGAGACAGGCTCCAGTATAATGCAAATAGAGACAGGTTCTGGTGTAATATAAACAGAGACAGAGTCTAGTGTAATGTCAACAGTGACAGGGTCTAGTGTAATATAAACAGAGACAGTGTCTAGTGTAATATAAACAGAGACAGGGTCTAGTGTAATATAAAAAGAGACAGGGTCTATTGTACTTTAAACAGAGGGAAGGTCTAGTGTAATATAAACCGGGACAGGGTCTAGAGTAATAAAAACAGGGACAGGGTTTAGTGTAATATACACCGAGATAGGTTCAATGTAACATAAACTGAGACAGTCTCGTGTAATATAAACAGAGACAGAGTCTAGTGTAATATAAACATAGACAGGGTCTCGTGTAATGTAAACAGAGACAGTGTCTAGTGTAATATACATGGAGACAGGATCTAGTATAATATAATATGAGACAGCGTCGAGTGTAAAATAAGCAAAGACAAAGTCTAATGTAATACAAACAGAGAGAGGCTCCAGTGTAATATAAAAAGAGACAGGGTCTAGTGTAATATAAACAGAGGCAGGATCTAGTGTAATATAAACAGAGACAAGATCTAGTGTAATATAAACAGAGACAGGGTCTAGTGTAATATAAACAGGGACAGTGTCGAGTGTAAAATAAGCAGAGACAGGCTCCAGTATAATGCAAACAGTGACAGGGTCTCGTGTAATATAAACAGAGACAGGGTCTAATGTAATATAAACAGAGACATTGTCTAGTCTAATATAAACAGAGACATTGTCTAGTCTAATATAAACAGAGACAGGATATAGTGTAATATAATATGAGACAGCATCGAGTGTAACATATCAGAGACAAAATCTACTGTTATATAAACAGAGACAGGCTCCAGTGTAATATAAACGGAGACAGGATCTAGTGTAATATAATATGAGACAGCGTCGAACGTAACATAATCAGCGACAAAGTCTACTGTAATATAAACAGAGACAGGCTCCAGTGTAATATACAGAGAGAGAGAGTCTAGTGGAATATAAACAGAGACAGGATCTAGTGTAATATAAACAGAGACAGGATATAGTGTAATATAAGCTGAGAAAGGGACTAATGAAATGTTAACAGAGACATTGTCTCGTGTAATATAAACAGATACACTGTCTAGTGTGATATCAACAGAGACAGGGTCGAGTGTATTATAAACAGAGACCCTGTCAAGAGTAATACAAACAGAGACAGCGTCTCGTGTAATATATACTGAGACAGGGTCTAATGCAAAATAAGCAGAGACAGGATCTAGTGTAATATAAACAAAGATCCTGTCTACTGAAAAATAACCAGAGACCATGTCTAGTGTAAAATAAACATAGACAGTGTCTAGTGTAATATAAACAGAGACAGTTTCTAGTGTAATATAAACAGAGACAGGGTCCAGTGTTATATACACAGACTGTTTCCAGTGTAATATAAGAAGAGACAGGGTCTAGTGTAATATAAAGAGGGAAAGGGTCAAGTGTAATATAAACAGAGACAGGGTCTAAGTTAATATAAACAGGGACAGTGTCTGGTGTAATATAGGCAGAGACAGGCTCCAGTATAATGCAAACAGAGACAGGTTCTGCTGTAATATAAACAGAGACACGGTCTAGTGTAATATAAACTGAGACAGTTATAGTGTAATATAAAAAGAGACAGGGTCTTGTGTAATATAAACAGGGACAGTGTCTAATGTAATATAAGCAGAGACAGGCTCCAGTATAATGCAAACAGAGACAGGTTCTGGTGTAATATAAACAGAGATAAGGTCTAGTGTAATATAATCAGAGACAGGGTCTAGAGTAATATAAACAGAGACAGGGTCTAGTGTAATATAAACAGAGACAGCGTCTAGTGTAATATAAACAAAGACAGGCTCCAGTGTAATATAAACAGAGACAGGGTCTATTGTAATTTAAACAGAGGGAGGGTCTAGTGTAATATAAACAGAGAAAGGGTCTAGAGTAATATAAACAGGGAGAGGGTCTAGTGTAATTTACACAGAGATAGTGTCTAGTATAATATAAACTGAGACAGAGTCTAGTGTAATATAAAGAGAGACGGAGTCTAGTGTAATATAAACAGAGACAGGTCTAGTGTAATACAATCAGAGACAGGGTCTAGTGTAATATAAACGGAGACAGGATCTAGTGTAATATAATATGGGACAGCGTCGAGTGCAACATAATCAGAGACTAAATCTACTGTAATATAAACAGAGACAGGCTCCAGTGTAATATAAACGGAGACAGGATCTAGTGTAATATAACATGAGACAATGTCGAGTGTAACATAATCAGAGACAAAGTCTACTGTAATATAAACAGAGACAGGCTCCAGTGTAATATAAACAGAGACAGGATCTAGTGTAATATAAACAGAGACAGGATCTAGTGTTATATAAACAGAGACAGGATCTAGTGTAATATAAGCAGAGAAAGGGACTGATGAAATGTTAACAGAGACATTGTCTAGAGTAATATAAACAGATACACTGTCTAGTGTAATATAAAATGAGACAGGGTTTAGTGTATTATAAACAGAGACCCTGTCAAGAGTAATACAAACAGAGACAGCGTCTCGTGTAATATAAACTGAGACAGAGTCTAATGCAATATAAGCAGAGACAGGTTCTAGTGTAATATAAACAAAGATCCTGTCTACTGTAAAATAACCAGAGACCATGTCTAGTGTAATATAAACATAGACAGTGTCTAGTGTAATATAAACAGAGACAGTGTCTAGCGTAATATAAACAGAGACAGGGTCTAGTGTTATATAAAGAGGGACCCTCTCTACTGAAAAATAACCAGAGACCATGTCTAGTGTAACATAAACATAGACAGTGTCTGGTGTAATATAAACAGAGACACTCTCTAGTGTAATATAAACAGAGACAGGGTCGAGTGTAATATAAACAGGAACAGTGTCTAGTGTAATATAAGCAGAGACAGGCTCCAGTAAAATGCAAACAGAGACAGGTTCTGGTGTAATATAAAGAGAGAGAGGGTTTAATGTGATATAAACAGAGACAGGGTCAGTTGAAATAAAAACAGAAACAGGGTCTAATGTAATATAAACAGAGACAGGGTCTAGTGTAATATAATCAGAGACAGGGTCTAGAGTAATATAAACAGAGACAGGGTCTAGTGTAATATAAATAGAGACAGGGTCTAGTGTAATATAAACAAAGACAGGCTGCAGTGTAATATAAACAGAGACAGGGTCTAGTGTAATATCAACAGCGACAGGGTCTAGTGTAATATAAACAGAGACAGTGTCTGGTGTAATATAAACAGAGACAGTGTCTAGTGTAATATAAAGAGAGACAAGGGTCTATTGTACGTTTAACAGAGGGAGGGTCTAGTGTAATATAATCAGACACAGGGTCTAGAGTAATATAAACAGAGACAGGGTCTAGTGTAATATAAAGAGAGACAGAGTCTAGTGTAATATAAACAGAGACAGGGTCTAGTGTAATATAAACAGAGACAGGATCTAGTGTAATATAAATGGAGACAGGATCTAGTGTAATATAATAAGAGACAGCGCCGAGTGTAACATAATCAGAGACAAAGTCTACTGTAATATAAGCAGAGACAGGCTCCAGTGTAATATAAACGGAGACAGGATCTAGTGTAATATAACATGAGACAGCGTCGAGTGTAATATAATCAGAGACAAAGTCTACTGCAATAGAAACAGAGACAGGCTCCAGTGTAATATAAACAGAGACAGGGTCTAGTGTAATATAAACATAGACAGGATCTAGTGTAATATAAACAGAGACAGGATCTAGTGTAATATAAGCTGAGAAAGGGACTAATGAAATGTTAACAGAGAAATTGTCTCGTGTAATATAAACAGATACACTGTCTAGTGTAATATCAACAGAGACAGGGTCTATTGTATTATAAACAGAGACCCTGTCAAGAGTAATGCAAACAGAGACAGCGTCTCGTGTAATATAAACTGAGACATGGTCTAATGCAAAATAAGCAGAGAAAGGGTCTAGTGTAATATAAACAAAGACCCTGTCTACTGAAAAATAACCAGAGACCATGTCTAGTGTAAAATAAACAAAGGCGGTGTCTAGTGTAATATATGTAAAAAGTCACACAACACCAGGTTCTAGTCCAACAGCTTTATTTGAAATCACAAGCTTTCGGAGCGCTGCTCCTTCTTCAGGTGAAGAAGGAGCAGCGCTCCGAAAGCTTGTGATTTCAAATAAAGCTGTTGGACTAGAACCTGGTGTTGTGTGACTTTTTACATTTGTCCACCCCAGTCCAACTCCGGCATCTCCACACCATAGTGTAATATAAACAGAGACAGGGTCTAATGTAATATAACCAGAGACAGGATCTAGTGTAATATAAACAGAGACAGGATCTAGTGTAATATAAACAGAGACAGTGTCCAGTGTAATAGAAACAGAGACAGGGTCTAGTGTAATATAAAGAGGGACCATGTCTACTGTAAATTAACCAGAGACCAGGTCTAGTGTAACATAAACATAGACAGTGTCCAGTGTAATATAAAGAGAGACAGTGCCTAGTGTAATATAAACAGAGACAGGGTCTACAGTAATATAAAATGAGACAGTTTCTAGTGTAATATAAACAGAGACAGGGTCTAGTGTAATATAAACAGAGACAGGGTCTAGTGTAATATAAACAGGGACAGTGTCTAGTGTAATTTAAGCAGCGACAGACTCCAGTATAATGCAAACAGAGACAGGCTCTGGTGTAATATAAGCAGAGACAGGGTCTAGTGTAATATCAACAGTGACAGGGTCTAGTGTAATATAAACAGAGACAGTCTCTAGTGTAATATAAACAGAGACAGGGTCTAGAGTAATATAAACAGAAACAGGGTCTATTGTACTTTTAACAGAGGGAGGGTCGAGTGTAATATAAACAGAGACAGGGTCTAGAGTAATATAAACAGGGACAGGGTCTAGTGTAATATACACAGAGATAGGGTCTAGTGTAATATAAACTGAGACAGAGTCTAGACTTATATAAACAGAGACAGAGTCTAGTGTAATATAAACAGAGACAGTGTCTAGTGTATTATAAACAGAGACAGGGTATAGTGTAATATAAACGGAGACAGCATCTAGTGTAATCTAATATGAGACAGCGTCGAGTGTAACATAATCAGAGACAAAGTCTACTGTAATAGAAACAGAGACAGGCTCCAGTGTAATATAAACAGAGACAGGGTCTAGTGCAAAATAAGCAGAGACAGTGTCTAGTGTAATACAAACAGAGACCCTGTCTACTGTAATCTAACCAGAGACCATGTCTAGTGTAATATAAACAGGGACAGGGACTAGTGTAATATAAACTGAGACAGTTTCTAATGTTATATAAATAGAGACAGGGTCTAGTGTAATATAAAGAGAGAAAGGGTCTAGTGTAATATAAATAGCGACAGTGTTTGATGTAATATAAGCAGGGACAGTGTCTCGTGTAATATAAGCAGAGGCAGGCTCCAAGATAATGCAAACAGAGACAGATTCTGGTGTAATATAAACAGAGAGAGGGTCTGTTGAAAATAAAGCAGAAACAGGGTCTCGTGTAATATAAACAGAGACAGGGTCAAGTGTAATATAATCAGAGACAGGGTCTACTGTAATATAAACAAAGACAGGCTCCAGTGTAATATAAACAGAGACAGGGTCTAGTGTAATATAAACAGGGACAGTGTCTAGTGTAATTTAAGCAGCGACAGACTCCAGTATAATGCAAACAGAGACAGGCTCTGGTGTAATATAAGCAGAGACAGGGTCTAGTGTAATATCAACAGTGACAGGGTCTAGTGTAATATAAACAGAGACAGTCTCTAGTGTAATATAAACAGAGACAGGGTCTAGAGTAATATAAACAGAAACAGGGTCTATTGTACTTTTAACAGAGGGAGGGTCTAGTGTAATATAAACAGAGACAGGGTCTAGAGTAATATAAACAGGGACAGGGTCTAGTGTAATATACACAGAGATAGGGTCTAGTGTAATATAAACTGAGACAGAGTCTAGACTTATATAAACAGAGACAGAGTCTAGTGTAATATAAACAGAGACAGTGTCTAGTGTATTATAAACAGAGACAGGGTATAGTGTAATATAAACGGAGACAGCATCTAGTGTAATCTAATATGAGACAGCGTCGAGTGTAACATAATCAGAGACAAAGTCTACTGTAATAGAAACAGAGACAGGCTCCAGTGTAATATAAACAGAGACAGGGTCTAGTGCAAAATAAGCAGAGACAGTGTCTAGTGTAATACAAACAGAGACCCTGTCTACTGTAATCTAACCAGAGACCATGTCTAGTGTAATATAAACAGGGACAGGGACTAGTGTAATATAAACTGAGACAGTTTCTAATGTTATATAAATAGAGACAGGGTCTAGTGTAATATAAAGAGAGAAAGGGTCTAGTGTAATATAAATAGCGACAGTGTTTGATGTAATATAAGCAGGGACAGTGTCTCGTGTAATATAAGCAGAGGCAGGCTCCAGGATAATGCAAACAGAGACAGATTCTGGTGTAATATAAACAGAGAGAGGGTCTGTTGAAAATAAAGCAGAAACAGGGTCTAGTGTAATATAAACAGAGACAGGGTCAAGTGTAATATAATCAGAGACAGGGTCTACTGTAATATAAACAAAGACAGGCTCCAGTGTAATATAAACAGAGACAGAGTCTAGTGTAATGTCAACAGTGACAGGGTCTAGTGTAATATAAACAGAGACAGTGTCTAGTGTAATATAAACAGAGACAGGGTCTAGTGTAATATAAAAAGAGACAGGGTCTATTGTACTTTAAACAGAGGGAAGGTCTAGTGTAATATAAACCGGGACAGGGTCTAGAGTAATAAAAACAGGGACAGGGTCGAGTGTAATATACACAGAGATAGGTTCAATGTAATATAAACTGAGACAGTGTAGTGTAATATAAAGAGAGACAGAGTCTTGTGTAATATAAACAGAGACAGGGTCTAGTGTAATATAAACAGAGACAGGGTCTCGTGTAATATAAACGGAGACAGGATCTAGTGTAATATAATATGAGACAGTGTCGAGTGTAATATAATCAGAGACAATGTCTACTGTAATATAAACAGAGACAGGCTCCAGTGTAATATACAGAGAGAGAGAGCCTAGTGTAATATAAACAGAGATAGGATCTAGTGTAATTTAAGCTGAGAAAGGGACTAATGAAATGTTAACAGAGACATTGTCTAGTGTAATATAAACAGAGACCCTGTCAAGAGCAATGCAAACAGAGACACCGTCTCGTGTAATATAAACTGAGACATGGTCTAATGCAAAATTAGCAGAGACAGGGTCTAGTGTAATATAAACAAAGACCCTGTCCACTGAAAAAAAACCAGAGACCATGTCTAGTGCAAAATAAACATAGACAGTGTCTAGTGTATTATAAACAGAGACAGTGTCTAGTGTATTATAAACAGAGACAGGGTCTAGTGTAATATACACAGAGACTGTCTCCAGTATAATGCAAACAGAGACAGGTTCTGGTGTAATATAAACAGAGAGAGGGTGTAGTGTAATATAACCAGAGACAGGATCTAGTGTAATATAAACAGAGACAGGGTCTAGTGTAATATAAACAGAGACAGGATCTAGTGTAATATAAACAGAGAC
Organism: Somniosus microcephalus; assembly: GCF_052327205.1. Classification (NCBI taxonomy): domain Eukaryota; kingdom Metazoa; phylum Chordata; class Chondrichthyes; order Squaliformes; family Somniosidae; genus Somniosus; species Somniosus microcephalus. The sequence continues at coordinate 115,626,233 of NC_140990.1, forward strand.
AGGATCTAGTGTAATATAAACTGAGACAGGGTCTAATGCAAAATAAGCAGAGACAGGTTCTAGTGTAATATAAACAAAGATACTGTCTGCTGTAAATTAACCAGAGACCAGGTCTAGTGTTACATAAACATAGACAGTGGCTAGTGTAATATAAACAGAGACAGTGTCAAGTGTAATATAAACAGAGACAGGGTCTAGACTAATATAAACTGAGACAGTGTCTAGTGTAATATAAACAGAGACAGTGTCTAGTGTAAGATAAACAGAAACAGGGTCTAGTGTAATATAAACAGGGACAGTGTCTAGTTTAATATAAGCAGCGACAGGCTCCAGTATAATGCAAACAGAGACAGGTTCTGGTGCAATATAAACAGAGAGAGGGTGTCGTGTAATACAAACAGAGACAGGGTCTGTTGAAATAAAAGCAGAAACAGTGTCTACTGTAATATAAACAGAGACAGTATCTAGTGTAATATAACCAGAGAAAAGGTCCAGAGTAATATAAACAGAGACAGGATCTAGTGTAATATAAATACATACAGGCTCTAGTGCAATATAAACAAAGACAGGCTCCAGTGTAATATAAACAGAGACAGGGTCTAGTGTAATATCAACAGTGACAGGTTCTAGTGTAATATAAACAGCGACAGTCTCTAGTGTAATATAAACAGAGACAGGGTCTAGTGTAATATAAACAGAGACAGGGTCTATTTTACTTTTAACAGAGGGAGGGTCTAGTGTAATATCAACAGCGACAGGGTCTAGTGTAATATAAACAGAGACAGTGTCTGGTGTAATATAAACAGAGACAGGGTCTAGTATAATATAAACAGAGAAAAGGGTATATTGTACGTTTAACAGAGGGAGGGTCTAGTGTAATATAATCAGACACAGGGTCTAGAGTAATATAAACAGAGACAGGGTCTAGTGTAATATAAATAGAGACAGGATCTAGTGTAATATAAACGGAGACAGGATCTAGTGTAATATAACAAGAGACAGCGTCGAGTGTAACATAATCAGAGACAAAGTCTACTGTAATATAAAAAGAGACAGGCTCCAGTGTAATATAAACGGAGACAGGATCTAGTGTAATATAACATGAGACAGCGTCGAGTGTAACATAATCAGAGACAAAGTCTACTGTAATAGAAACAGAGACAGGCTCCAGTGTAATATAAACAGAGACAGGGTCTAGTGTAATATAAACATAGACAGGATCTAGTGTAATATAAACAGAGACAGGATCTAGTGTAATATAAGCTGAGAAAGGGACTAATGAAATGTTAACAGAGAAATTGTCTCGTGTAATATAAACAGATAAACTGTCTAGTGTAATATCAACAGAGACAGGGTCTATTATATTATAAACAGAGACCCTGTCAAGAGTAATGCAAACAGAGACAGCGTCTCGTGTAATATAAACTGAGACATGGTCGAATGCAAAATTAGCAGAGAAAGGGTCCAGTGTAATATAAACAAAGACCCTGTCTACTGAAAAATAACCAGAGACCATGTCTAGTGTAAAATAAACATAGGCGGTGTCTAGTGTAATATAAACAGAGACAGGGTCTAATGTAATATAAACAGAGACAGGGTCTAGTGTAATATAACCAGAGACAGGATCTAGTGTAATATAAACAGAGAAAGGATCTAGTGTAATATAAACAGAGACAGTGTCCAGTGTAATAGAAACAGAGACAGGGTCTAGTGGAATATAAAGAGGACCATGTCTACTGTAAATTAACCAGAGACCAGGTCTAGTGTAACATAAACATAGACAGTGTCTAGTGTAATATAAACAGAGACAGTGTCTAGTGTAATATAAACAGAGACAGGGTCTACAGTAATATAAAATGAGACAGTTTCTAGTGTAATATAAACAGAGACAGGGTCTAGTGTAATATAAACAGAGACAGGGTCTAGTGTAATATAAACAGGGACAGTGTCTAGTGTAATATAAGCAGCGACAGACTCCAGTATAATGCAAACAGAGACAGGTTCTGGTGTAATATAAACAGAGAGAGGGTGTCGTGTAATACAAACAGAGACAGGGTCTGTTGAAATAAAAACAGAAACAGTGTCTAGTGTAAAATAAACAGAGACAGGGTCTAGTGTAATATAACCAGAGACAAGGTCCAGAGTAATATAAACAGAGACAGGTTCTAGTGTAATATAAACACATACAGGCTCTAGTGTAATATAAACAAAGACAGGCTCCAGTGTAATATAAGCAGAGACAGGGTCTAGTGTAATATCAACAGTGACAGGGTCTAGTGTAATATAAACATAGACAGTCTCTAGTGTAATATAAACAGAGACAGGGTCTAGAGTAATATAAACAGGGACAGGGTCTATTGTACTTTTAACAGAGGGAGGGTCTAGTGTAATATAAACAGAGACAGGGTCTAGAGTAATATAAACAGGGACAGGGTCTAGTGTAATATACACAGAGATAGGGTCTAGTGTAATATAAACTGAGACAGAGTCTCGACTTATATAAACAGAGACAGAGTCTAGTGTAATATAAACAGAGACAGTGTCTAGTGTATTATAAACAGAGACAGGGTATAGTGTAATATAATCGGAGACAGCATCTACTGTAATCTAATATGAGACAGCGTCGAGTGTAACATAATCAGAGACAAAGTCTACTGTAATAGAAACAGAGACAGGCTCCAGTGTAATATAAACAGAGACAGGGTCAAGTGCAAAATAAGCAGAGACAGTGTCTAGTTTAATACAAACAGAGACCCTGTCTACTGTAATCTAACCAGAGACCATGTCTAGTGTAAAATAAACAGAGACAGTGTCTCGTGTAATATAAACAGAGACAGTGTCTAGTGTAACATAAACAGAGACAGTGTCTAGTGTAATATAAACAGAGACAGTGTCTAGTGTAATATAAACAGAGACAGGGTCGAGTGTAATATAAACAGAGACAGGGCCTAGTGTAATATAAACAGAGACAGGGTCTAGTGTAATAAAAACAGAGACAGTGTCTAATGTAATATAAACAGAGAAAGTGTCTAGTGTAATATAAACAGAGACAGTGTCTAGTGTAATATAAACAGAGACAGGGTCTAGTGTAATATAAACAGAGACAGGACCTAGTGTAATATAAACAGAGACAGGGTCTAGTGTAATATAAACAGGGACAGGGACTAGTGTAATATAAACTGAGACAATTTCTAATGCTATATAAATAGAGACAGGGTCTCGTGTAATATAAAGAGAGAAAGGGTCTAGTGTAATATAAACAGCGACAGTGTTTGATGTAATATAATCAGGGGCAGTGTCTAGTGTAATATAAGCAGAGGCAGGCTCCAGGATAATGCAAACAGAGACAGATTCTGGTGTAATATAAACAGAGAGAGGGTCTGTTGAAAATAAAGCAGAAACAGGGTCTAGTGTAATATAAACAGAGACAGGGTCAAGTGTAATATAATCAGAGACAGGGTCTACTGTAATATAAACAAAGACAGGCTCCAGTGTAATATATACAGAGACAGAGTCTAGTGTAATGTCAACAGTGACAGGGTCTAGTGTAATATAAACAGAGACAGTGTCTAGTGTAATATAAACAGAGACAGGGTCTAGAGTAATATAAAAAGAGACAGGGTCAATTGTACTTTAAACAGAGGGAAGGTCTAGTGTAATATAAACCGGGACAGGGTCTAGAGTAATAAAAACAGGGACAGGGTCGAGTGTAATATATACAGAGATAGGTTCAATGTAATATAAACTGAGACAGTGTAGTGTAATATAAACAGAGACAGAGTCTAGTGTAATATAAACAGAGACAGGGTCTAGTGTAATATAAAGAGAGACAGGGTCTAGTGTAATATAAACGGAGACAGGATCTAGTGTAATATAATATGAGACAGTGTCGAGTGTAACATAATCAGAGACAAAGTCTACTGTAATATAAACAGAGACAGGCTCCAGTGTAATATACAGAGAGAGAGAGCCTAGTGTAATATAAACAGAGATAGGATCTAGTGTAATTTAAGCTGAGAAAGGGACTAATGAAATGTTAACAGAGACATTGTCTCGTGTAATATAAACAGAGACCCTGTCAAGAGCAATGCAAACAGAGACACCGTCTCGTGTAATATAAACTGAGACATGGTCTAATGCAAAATTAGCAGAGACAGGGTCTAGTGTAATATAAACAAAGACCCTGTCCACTGAAAAAAAACCAGAGACCATGTCTAGTGTAAAATAAACATAGACAGTGTCTAGTGTAATATAAACAGAGACAGTGTCTAGTGTATTATAAACAGAGACAGGGTCTAGTGTAATATACACAGAGACTGTCTCCAGTATAATGCAAACAGAGACAGGTTCTGGTGTAATATAAACAGAGAGAGGGTGTAGTGTAATACAAACAGAGACTGGGTCTGTTGAAATAAAAACAGAGACAGGGTCTAGTGTAATATAAACAGAGACAGGGTCTAGTGTAATATAACCAGAGACAGGATCTAGTGTAATATAAACAGAGACAGGGTCTAGTGTAATATAAACAGAGACAGGATCTAGTGTAATATAAACAGAGACAGGATCTAGTGTAATATAAACTGAGACAGGGTCAAATGCCAAATAAGGAGAGACAGGTTCTAGTGTAATATAAACAAAGATACTCTCTACTGTAAATTAACCAGAGACCAGGTCTAGTGTTACATAAACATAGACAGTGGCTAGTGTAATATAAACAGAGACAGTGTCTAGTGTAATATAAACAGAGACAGGGTCTGGTGTAATATAAAAAGGGACAGTGTCTAGTGTAATATAAGCAGCGACAGGCTCCAGTATAATGCAAAGAGAGACAGGTTCTGGTGTAATATAAACAGAGAGAGGGTGTCGTGTAATACAAACAGAGAGAGGGTCTGTTGAAATAAAAGCAGAAACAGTGTCTACTGTAATATAAACAGAGACAGGTTCTAGTGTAATATAACCAGAGACAAGGTCCAGAGTAATATAAACAGAGACAGGTTCTAGTGTAATATAAACACATTCAGGCTCTAGTGTAATATAAAGAGAGAAAGGGTCTAGTGTAATATAAACAGAGACAGGGTCTAGTGTAATATCAACAGTGACAGGGTCTAGTGTAATATAAACAGAGACAGTCTCTAGTGTAATATAAACAGAGACAGGGTCTAGAGTAGTATAAACAGAGACAGGGTCTATTGTACTTTTAACAGAGGGAGGGTCTAGTGTAATATAAACAGAGACGGGGCTAGAGTAATATAAACAGGGACAGAGTCTAGTGTAATATAAACATAGACAGTGTCTAGTGTAATATAAACAGAGACAGTGTCTAATGTAATATAAACAGAGAAAGTGTCTAGTGTAATATAAACAGAGACAGTGTCTAGTGTAATATAAACAGAGACAGGGTCTAGTGTAATATAAACAGAGACAGGACCTAGTGTAATATAAACAGAGACAGGGTCTAGTGTAATATAAACAGGGACAGGGACTAGTGTAATATAAACTGAGACAATTTCTAATGCTATATAAATAGAGACAGGGTCTCGTGTAATATAAAGAGAGAAAGGGTCTAGTGTAATATAAACAGCGACAGTGTTTGATGTAATATAATCAGGGACAGTGTCTAGTGTAATATAAGCAGAGGCAGGCTCCAGGATAATGCAAACAGAGACAGATTCTGGTGTAATATAAACAGAGAGAGGGTCTGTTGAAAATAAAGCAGAAACAGGGTCTAGTGTAATATAAACAGAGACAGGGTCAAGTGTAATATAATCAGAGACAGGGTCTACTGTAATATAAACAAAGACAGGCTCCAGTGTAATATATACAGAGACAGAGTCTAGTGTAATGTCAACAGTGACAGGGTCTAGTGTAATATAAACAGAGACAGTGTCTAGTGTAATATAAACAGAGACAGGGTCTAGAGTAATATAAAAAGAGACAGGGTCAATTGTACTTTAAACAGAGGGAAGGTCTAGTGTAATATAAACCGGGACAGGGTCTAGAGTAATAAAAACAGGGACAGGGTCGAGTGTAATATATACAGAGATAGGTTCAATGTAATATAAACTGAGACAGTGTAGTGTAATATAAACAGAGACAGAGTCTAGTGTAATATAAACAGAGACAGGGTCTAGTGTAATATAAAGAGAGACAGGGTCTAGTGTAATATAAACGGAGACAGGATCTAGTGTAATATAATATGAGACAGTGTCGAGTGTAACATAATCAGAGACAAAGTCTACTGTAATATAAACAGAGACAGGCTCCAGTGTAATATACAGAGAGAGAGAGCCTAGTGTAATATAAACAGAGATAGGATCTAGTGTAATTTAAGCTGAGAAAGGGACTAATGAAATGTTAACAGAGACATTGTCTAGTGTAATATAAACAGAGACCCTGTCAAGAGCAATGCAAACAGAGACACCGTCTCGTGTAATATAAACTGAGACATGGTCTAATGCAAAATTAGCAGAGACAGGGTCTAGTGTAATATAAACAAAGACCCTGTCCACTGAAAAAAAACCAGAGACCATGTCTAGTGTAAAATAAACATAGACAGTGTCTAGTGTAATATAAACAGAGACAGTGTCTAGTGTATTATAAACAGAGACAGGGTCTAGTGTAATATACACAGAGACTGTCTCCAGTATAATGCAAACAGAGACAGGTTCTGGTGTAATATAAACAGAGAGAGGGTGTAGTGTAATATAAACAGAGACTGGGTCTGTTGAAATAAAAACAGAGACAGGGTCTAGTGTAATATAAACAGAGACAGGGTCTAGTGTAATATAACCAGAGACAGGATCTAGTGTAATATAAACAGAGACAGGGTCTAGTGTAATATAAACAGAGACAGGATCTAGTGTAATATAAACAGAGACAGGATCTAGTGTAATATAAACTGAGACAGGGTCTAATGCAAAATAAGGAGAGACAGGTTCTAGTGTAATATAAACAAAGATACTCTCTACTGTAAATTAACCAGAGACCAGGTCTAGTGTTACATAAACATAGACAGTGGCTAGTGTAATATAAACAGAGACAGTGTCTAGTGTAATATAAACAGAGACAGGGTCTGGTGTAATATAAAAAGGGACAGTGTCTAGTGTAATATAAGCAGCGACAGGCTCCAGTATAATGCAAAGAGAGACAGGTTCTGGTGTAATATAAACAGAGAGAGGGTGTCGTGTAATACAAACAGAGACAGGGTCTGTTGAAATAAAAGCAGAAACAGTGTCTACTGTAATATAAACAGAGACAGGTTCTAGTGTAATATAACCAGAGACAAGGTCCAGAGTAATATAAACAGAGACAGGTTCTAGTGTAATATAAACACATTCAGGCTCTAGTGTAATATAAAGAGAGAAAGGGTCTAGTGTAATATAAACAGAGACAGGGTCTAGTGTAATATCAACAGTGACAGGGTCTAGTGTAATATAAACAGAGACAGTCTCTAGTGTAATATAAACAGAGACAGGGTCTAGAGTAGTATAAACAGAGACAGGGTCTATTGTACTTTTAACAGAGGGAGGGTCTAGTGTAATATAAACAGAGACGGGGCTAGAGTAATATAAACAGGGACAGAGTCTAGTGTAATATAAACATAGACAGTGTCTAGTGTAATATAAACAGAGACAGTTTCTAGTGTATTATAAACAGAGACAGGGTCTAGTGTATTATAAACAGAGACCCTGTCAAGAGTAATACAAACAGAGACAGCGTCTCGTGTAATATAAACTGAGACAGGGTCTAATGCAAAATAAGCAGAGACAGGTTCTACTGTAATAAAAACAAAGATCCTGTCTACTGTAAAATAACCAGAGACCATGTCTAGTGTAATATAAATATAGACAGTGCCTAGTGTAATATAAACAGAGACAGTGTCCAGTACAATAGGAGCAGAGACAGGGTCTAGTGTAATATAAAAAGGGACCCTGTCTACTGTAAATTAACCAGAGACCAGGTCTAGTGTAACATAAACATAGACAGTGTCTAGTGTAATATAAACAGAGACAGTGTCTAGTGTAATATAAACAGAGACAGGGTCTAGAGTAATATAAACTGAGACAGTTTCTAGTGTAATATAAACAGAGACAGGGTCTAGTGTAATATAAACAGGGACAGTGTCTAGTGCAATATAAGCAGCGACAGGCTCCAGTATAATGCAAACAGAGACAGGTTCTGGTGTAATATAAACAGAGAGAGGGTGTAGTGTAATACACACAAAGACAGGGTCTGTTGATATAAAAACAGAAACAGGGTCTAGTGTAATATAAACAGAGACAGGGTCTAGTGTAATATAACCAGAGACAAGGTCCAGAGTAATATAAACAGAGACAGGTTCTAGTGTAATATAAACACATACAGGCTCTAGTGTAATATAAACAAAGACAGGCTCCAGTGTAATATAAACAGAGACAGGGTCTAGTGTAATATCAACAGTGACAGGGTCTAGTGTAATATAAACAGAGACAGTGTCTAGTAAAGTATAAACAGAGACAGGGTCGAGTGTAATATAAACAGAGACAGGGTCTTTTGTAATTTTAACAGAGGGAGGGTCTAGTGTAATATAAATAGAGACAGGGTCTAGAGTAATATAAACAGGGACAGGGTCTAGTGTAATATAGACAGAGATAGGATCTAGTGTAATATAAACTGAGACAGAGCCTAGACTTATATAAACAGAGACAGAGACTAGTTTAATATAAACAGAGACAGTGTCTGGTGTATTATAAACAGAGACAGGGTCCAGTGTAAAATAAACGGAGACAGCATCTAGTGTAATCTAATATGAGACAGCGTCGAGTGTAACATAATCAGAGACAAAGTCTACTGTAATACAAACAGAGACACGCTCCAGTGTAATATAAACAGAGACATGGTCTAGTGTAACATAAACATAGACAGTGTCTCGTGTGATATAAACAGAGACAGTGTCTAGTGTAATATAAACAGAGACAGGGTCTAGTGTAATATAAACTGAGACAGTTTCTAATGTAATATAAATAGAGACAGGGTCTAGTGGAATATAAAGAGAGAAAGGGTCTAGTGTAATATAAACAGCGACAGTGTTTGATGTAATATAAGCAGGGACAGTGTCTAGTGTAATATAAGCAGAGACAAGCTCCAGGATAATGCAAACAGAGACAGATTCTGGAGTAATATACACAGAGAGAGGGTCTGTCGAAAGTAAAGCAGAAACAGGGTCGAGTGTAATATAAACAGAGACAGGGTCAAGTGTAATATAATCAGAGACAGGGTCTACTGTAATATAAACAAAGACAGGCTCCAGTGTAATATAAACAGAGACAGGGTCTTGTGTAATATCAACAGTGACAGGGGCTAGTGTAATATAAACAGAGACAGTGTCTAGTGTAATATAAACAGAGACAGGGTCTAGTGTAATATAAAAAGAGACAGGTTCTATTGTACTTTAAACAGAGGGAAGGTCTAGTGTAATATAAACAGGTACAAGGTCTAGAGTAATATAAACAGGGACAGGGTCTACTGTAATATACACAGAGATAGGTTCAATTTAATATAAACTGAGACAGTGTATTGTAATATAAACAGAGACAGAGTCTAGTGTTATATAAACAGAGACAGGGCCTGGTGGAATATAAACAGAGTCAGGGTCTAGTGTAATATACATGGAGACAGGATCTAGTGTAATAAATTATGAGGCAGCGTCGAGTGTAACATATGCAGAGACAAAGTCTACTGTAATACAAAGAGAGGCAGACTCCAGTGTAATATAAAAAGAGAATGGGTCTAGTGTAATATAAACAGAGGCAGGATCTAGTGTAATATAATCAGAGACAAGATCTAGTGTAATATAAACAGAGACAGGGTCTAGTGTAATATAAACTGAGACAGGGTCTAATGCATAACAAGCACAGACAGTGTCTAGTGTAACATAAACAGAGACCCTTTCTGCTGTAAAATAACCAGAGACCATGTCTAGTGTGATATAAAAATAGACAGTGCCTAGTGTTATACAAACAGAGACAGTGTCTAGTGTAATATAAAAAGAGACAGGGTCTAGTGTAATATAAACTGAGTCAGTTTCTAGTGTAAATTAAAAAGAGACAGTTCTAGTGTAATATAAACAGAGACAGGGTCTAGTGTAATATAAACAGAGACAGTGTCGAGTGTAATATAAGCAGAGACAGGCTCCAGTATAATGCAATGAGAGACAGGTTCTGGTGTAATGTAAACAGAGAGAGGGTGTAGTGTAATATAAACAGAGACAGTGTCTAGAGTAATATAAACAGAGACAGGGTCTCGTGTAATATCATCTGTGAGAGGGTCTCGTGTAATATAAACAGAAACAGTGTCTAGTGTAATATAAACAGAGACAGTGTCTAGTGTAGTATAAACAGAGGCAGGATCTAGTGTAATATAATATGAGACAGCGTCGAGTGTAACATAACCAGAGACAAAATCTACTGTAATATAAACAGACACAGGCTCCAGTGTAATATAAACGGAGCCAGGATATACTGTAATATAATATGAGACAGTGTCGAATGTAAAATAATCAGAGACAAAGTCTACTGTAATATAAACAGAGACAGGCTCCAGTGTAATATAAACGGAGACAGGACCTACTGTAATATAATATGAGGCAGCGTCGAATGTAATATAATCAGAGACAAAGTCTACTGTAATATAAACAGAGACAGGGTCTAGTGTATTATAAACAGAGACAGGGTCTAGTGTAATATAAACGGAGACAGGATCTAGTGTAATATAATGTGAGACAGTGTCGAGTGTAATATAATCAGAGACAAAGTCTACTGTAGTATAAACAGAGACAGGCTCCAGTGTAATATACAGAGAGAGAGAGTCCAGTGTAATATAAACAGAGATAGGATCTAGTGTAATATAAGCTGAGAAAGGGACTAATGAAATGTTAACAGAGGCATTGTCTAGTGTAATATAAACAGATACACTGTCAAGTGTAATATCAACAGAGACAGGGTCTAGTGTACTATAAACAGAGACCCTGTCAAGAGTAATGCAAACAGGGACAGCGTCTCATGTAATATAAACTGAGACATGGTCTAATGCAAAATAAGCAGAGACAGGGTCTAGTGTAATATAAACAAAGACACTGTCTACTGAAAAATAACCAGAGACCATGTCTAGTGTAAAATAAACATAGACAGTGTCTAATGTAATATAAACAGAGACAGTTTCTTGTGTATTTTAAACAGAGACAGGGTCTAGTGTAATATACACAGAGACTGTCTCCAGTTTAATGCAAACAGAGACAGGTTCTGGTGTCATATAAACAGAGAGAGGGTGTAGTGTAATATAAACAGAGACTGGGTCTGTTGAAATAAAAACAGAGTCAGGGTCGAGTGTAATATAAACAGAGACAGGGTCTAGTGTAATATAACCAGAGACAGGATCTAGTGTAATATAAACAGAGACAGCGTCTAGTGTAATATAAACAGAGACAGGATCTAGTATAATATAAACAGAGACAAGATCTAGTGTAATATAAGCTGAGAAAGGCACCAATGAAATATTTACAGGGACATTGTCTAGTGTAATATAAACAGAGACAGGGTCTAGTGTAATATAAACAAAGATCCTGTCTACTGTAATATAACCAGAGACGATGACTCGTGTAATATAAACATAGACAGTGCCTAGTGTAATATAAACAGAGACAGTGTCCAGTGTAATAGAAACAGAGACAGGTTCTAGTGTAATATAAACAGGGACCATGTCTACTGTAAATTAACCAGAGGCCAGGTCTAGTGTAACATAAACATAGACAGTGTCTCGTGTAATATAAACAGAGACAGTGTCTAGTGTAATATAAACAGAGACACGGTCTAGAGTAATATAAACTGAGACAGTTTCTAGTGTAATATAAACAGAGACAGGCTCTAGTGTAATATAAACAGAGACAGGGTCTAGTGTAATATAAACAGGGACAGTGTCTAGTGTAATATAAGCAGCGACAGGCTCCAGTATAATGCAAACAGAGACAGGTTCTGGTGTAATACAAACAGAGAGAGGGTGTAGTGTAATACAAACAGAGACAGGTTCTGTTGAAATAAAAAGAGAAACAGTGTGTAGTGTAATATAAACAGAGACAGGGTCTAGAGTAATATAACCAGAGACAAGGTTCAGAGTAATATAAACAGAGACAGGTTCTAGTGTAATATAAACACATACAGGCTCTAGTGTAATATAAATAAAGACAGGCTCCAGTGTAATATGAACAGAGAAAGGGTCTAGTGTAATAACAACAGTGACAGGGTCTAGTGTAATATAAACAGAGACAGTGTCTAGTGTAATATAAACATAGACAGTGTCTAGTGTAATATAAACAGAGACAGTTTCTAGTGTATTATTAACAGAGACAGGGTCTAGTGTAATATACACAGATACAGTCTCCAGTATAATGCAAACAGAGACAGGTTCTGGTGTAATATAAACAGAGAGAAGGTGTTGTCTAATATAAACAGAGACTGGGTCTGTTGAAATAAAAACAGAGACAGGGTCTAGAGTAATATAAAAAGAGACAGGGTCTAGTGTAATATAAACAGAGACAGGATCTAGTGTAATATAAACAGAGACAGGGTCTAGTGTAATATAAACAGAGACAGGATCTAGTACAATATAAACAGAGACAGGATCTAGTGTAACATAAGCTGAGAAAGGGACCAATGAAATATAACAGGGACATTGTCTAGTGTAATATAAACAGATACATTGTCTAGTGTAATATAAACAGAGACAGGGTCTAGTGTAATATAAACAGGGACAGTGTCTAGTGTAATATAAGCAGCGACAGGATCCAGTATAATGCAAACAGAGACAGGTTCTGGTGTAATATAAACAGAGAGAGGGTGTAGTGTAATACAAACAGAGACAGGGTCTGTTGATATAAAAACAGAAACAGGCTCTAGTGTAATATAAACAGAGACAGGTTCTAGTGTAATATAAACACATACAGGCTCTGGTGTAATATAAAAAAAGACAGGCTCCAGTGTAATATAAACAGAGACAGGGTCTAGTGTAATATCAACAGTGACAGGGTCTAGTGAAATATAAACAGAGACAGTGTCTAGTATATTATAAACAGAGACAGGGTCGAGTGTAATATAAACAGAGACAGGGTCTATTGTACTTTTAACAGAGGGAGGGTCTAGTGTAATATAAACAGAGACAGGGTCTAGAGTAATATAAACAGGGACAGTGTCTAGTGTAATATACACAGAGATAGGGTCTAGTGCAATATAAACTGAGACAGAGTCTAGACTTATATAAACAGAGACAGAGTCTAGTGTAATATAAACAGAGACAGTGTCTAGTGTATCATAAACAGAGACAGGGTCTAGTGTAATATAAACGGAGATAGCATCTAGTGTAATCTAATATGAGACAGCGTCCAGTGTAACATAATCAGAGACAAAGTCTACTGCAATACAAACAGAGACAGGCTCCAGTGTAATATAAACAGAGACAATGTCTCGTGCAAAATAAGCAGAGACAGTGTCTAGTGTAATACAAACAGAGGCGCTGTCTACTGTAAACTAACCAGAGACCATGTCTAGTGTAAAATAAACATAGACAGTGTCTAGTGTAATATAAACAGAGAGAGTGTCTCGTGTAATATAAACAGAGACAGGGTCTAGTGTAATATAAACTGAGACAGTTTCTAATGTAATATAAATAGAGACAGGGTCTAGTGTAATATAAAGAGAGAAAGGGTCTAGTGTTATATAAACAGCGACAGTGTTTGATGTAATATAAGCAGGGATAGTGTCTAGTGTAATATAAGCAGAGACAGGCTCCAGGATAATGCAAACAGAGACAGATTCTGGTGTACTATAAACAGAGAGAGGGTCTGTTGAAAATTAAGCAGAAACAGGGTCTAGTATAATATAAACAGAGACAGGGTCAAGTGTAATATAATCAGAGACAGGATCTACTGTAATATAAAAAAAGACAGGCTCCAGTATAATATAAACAGAGACAGTGTCTCGTGTAAGATAAACAGAGACAGGGTCTAGTGTAATATAAAAAGAGACAGGGTCTATTGTACTTTAAACAGAGGGAAGGTCTTGTGTAATATAAACAGGGACAGGGTCTAGCGTAATATAAACAGGGACAGGGTCTAGTGTAATATAAACAGAGATAGGTTCAATGTAATATAAACTGAGACAGTGTAGTGTAATATAAACAGAGACAGAGTCTAGTGTAATATAAACAGAGACAGGGTCTAGTGTAATATAAACAGAGTCAGGGTCTAGTGTAATATACTTGGAGACAGGACCTAGTGTAATATAATATGAGACAGCGTCGAGTGTAACATAAGCAGAGACAAAGTCTACTGTAATACAAACAGAGGCAGGCTCCAGTGTAATATAAAAAGAGAATGGGACTAGTGTTATATAAATAGAGGCAGGATCTAGTGTAATATAATCAGAGACAAGATCTAGTGTAATATAAACAGAGACAGGGTCTAGTGTAATATAAACTGAGACCCTTTCTGCTGTAACATAACCGGAGACCGTGTCTAGTGTGATATAAACATAGACAGTGCCTAGTGTAATATAAACAGAGACAGTGTCTAGTGTAATATAAACAGAGACACTGTCTCGTGTAATATCATCAGTGAGAGGGTCTAGTGTAATATAAACAGAAACAGTGTCTAGTGTAATAAAAACAGAGACAGCGTCTCGTGTAATATAAACTGAGACAGGGTCTAATGCAAAATAAGCAGAGACAGGTTCTCGTGTAATATAAACAAAGATTCTGTCTACTGTAAAATAACCAGAGATGATGTCTAGTGTAATATAAACATAGACAGTGCCTAGCGTAATATAAACAGAGACAGTGTCCAGTGTAATAGAAACAGAGACAGGGTCTAGTGTAATATAAACAGGGACCATGTCTACTGTAAATTAACCAGAGACCAGGTCTAGTGTAACATAAACATAGACAGTGTCTAGTGTAATATAAACATAGACAGTGTCTAGTGTAATAAAAACTGAGACAGTTACTAGTGTAATAAAAACAGAGACAGGGTCTAGTGTAATATAAACAGAGACAGGGTCTCGTGTAATATAAACAGGGACAGTGTCTAGTGTAATATAAGCAGCGACAGGCTACAGTATAATGCAAACAGAGACAGGTTCTGGTGTAATATAAACAGAGAGAGGGTGTAGTGTAATATAACCAGAGACAAGGTCCAGAATAATATAAACAGAGACAGGTTCTAGTGTAATATAAACACATACAGGCTCTAGTGTAATATAAACAAAGACAGGCTCCAGTGTAATATAAAAAGAGACAGGGTCTAGTGTAATATCAACAGTGACAGGGCCTAGTGTAATGTAAACAGAGACAGTGTCGAGTGTAATATAAACAGAGACAGGGTCTAGAGTAATATAAACAGGGACAGGGTCTAGTGTAATATACACAGAGATAGGGTCTGGTGTAATATAAACTGAGACAGAGTCTAGACTTATATAAACAGAGGCAGTGTCTAGTGTAATATAAACAGAGACAGTTTCTAGTGTATTATAAACTGAGACAGGGTCTTGTGTAATATACACAGAGACAGTCTCCAGTATAATGCAAACAGAGACAGGTTCTGGTGTAATATAAATAGAGAGAGGGTGTGGTGTAATATAAATAGAGACTGGGTCTGTTCAATTAAAAACAGAGACAGGGTCTAGTGTGATATAAACAGAGACAGGGTCTAGTGTAATATAAACAGAGACAGGATCTAGTATAATATAAACAGAGACAGGATCTAGTGTAATATAAGCTGAGAAAGGGACCAATGAAATATAACAGTGACATTGTCTAGTGTAATATAAACAGAGAAAGGGTCTAGTGTATTATAAACAGAGACCCTGTCAAGAGTAATACAAACAGAGACAGCGTCTCCTGTAATATAAACTGAGACAGGGTCTAATGCATAATAAGCAGAGACAGGTTCTAGTGTAATATAAACAAAGATCCTGTCTACTGTAAAATAACCAGAGACCATGTCTAGTGTAATATAAACATAGACAGTGCCTAGTGTAATATAAACAGAGACAGTTTCCAGTGTAATAGAAACAGAGACAGGGTCTAGTGTAATATAAACAGAGATAGGTTCAATGTAATATAAACTGAGACAGTGTAGTGTAATATGAACAGAGACAGAGTCTAGTGTAATATAAACAGAGACAGGGTCTAGTGTAATATAAAAAGAGACAGGGTCTATTGTACTTTAAACAGAGGGAAGGTCTAGTGTAATATAAACAGGGACAGGGTCTAGAGTGATATGAACAGGGACAGTGTCTAGTGTAATATAAACTGAGACAGTTTCTAATGTAATATAAATAGAAACAGGGTCTAGTGTAATATACAGAGAGAAAGGGTCTAGTGTAATATAAACAGCGACTGTGTTTGATGTAATATAAGCAGGGACAGTGTCTAGTGTAATATAAGCAGAGACAGGCTCCCGGATAATGCAAACAGAGACAGATTCTGGTGTAATATAAACAGAGAGAGGGTCTGTTGAAAATTAAGCAGAAACAGGGTCTAGTGTAATATAAACAGAGACAGGGTCAAGTGTAATATAATCAGAGACAGGATCTACTGTAATATAAAAAAAGACAGGCTCCAGTGTAATATAAACAGAGACAGTGTCTAGTGTAAGATAAACAGAGACAGGGTCTAGTGTAATATAAAAAGAGACAGGGTCTATTGTACTTTAAACAGAGGGAAGGTCTAGTGTAATATAAACAGGGACAGGGTCTAGAGTAATATAAACAGGGGCATGGTCTAGTGTAATATAAACAGAGATAGGTTCAATGTAATATAAACTGAGACAGTGTAGTGTAATATAAACAGAGACAGAGTCTAGTGTAATATAAACAGAGACAGGGTCTGGTGTAATATAAACAGAGTCAGGGTCTAGTGTAATATACTTGGAGACAGGACCTAGTGTAATATAATATGAGACAGCGTCGAGTGTAACATAAGCAGAGACAAAGTCTACTGTAATACAAACAGAGGCAGGCTCCAGTGTAATATAAAAAGAGAATGGGTCTAGTGTAATATAAACAGAGGCAGGATCTAGTGTAATATAATCAGAGACAAGATCTAGTGTAATACAAACAGAGACAGGGTCTAGTGTAACATAAACTGTGACCCTTTCTGCTGTAAAATAACCAGAGACCGTGTCTAGTGTGATATAAACATAGACAGTGCCTAGTGTAATATAAACAGAGACAGTATCTAGTGTAATATAAAAAGAGACAGGGTCTAGTGTAATATAAACAGGGACCATGTCTACTGTAAATTAACCAGAGACCAGGTCTAGTGTAACATAAACGTAGACAGTGTCTCGTGTAAAATAAAAAGAGACAGTTTCTAGTGTAATATAAACAGAGACAGGGTCTAGTGTAATATAAACAGAGACAGTGTCGAGTGTAATATAAGCAGAGACAGGCTCCAGTATTATGCAAACAGAGACAGGTTCTGGTGTAATGTAAACAGAGAGAGGGTCTAGTGTAATATAAACAGAGACAGTGTCGAGTGTAATATAAGCAGAGACAGGCTCCAGTATTATGCAAACAGAGACAGCGTCTCGTGTAATATAAACTGAGACAGGGTCTAATGCAAAATAAGCAGAGACAGGTTCTAGTGTAATATAAACAAAGATCCTGTCTACTGTAAAATAACCAGAGATGATGTCTAGTGTAATATAAACATAGACAGTGCCTAGCGTAATATAAACAGAGGCAGTGTCCAGTGTAATAGAAACAGAGACAGGGTCTAGTGTAATATAAACAGGGACCATGTCTACTGTAAATTAACCAGAGACCAGGTCTAGTGTAACATAAACATAGACAGTGTCTAGTGTAATATAAACAGAGACAGTGTCTAGTGTAATATAAACAGAGACAGGGTCTAGAGTAATATAAACTGAGACAGTTACTAGTGTAATAAAAAGAGTGACAGGGTCTAGTGTAATATAAACAGAGACAGGGTCTAGTGTAATATAAACAGGGACAGTGTCTAGTGTAATATAAGCAGCGGCAGGCTCCAGTATAATGCAAACAGAGACAGGTTCTGGTGTCATATAAACAGAGAGAGGGTGTAGTGTAATACAAACAGAGACAGGGTCTGTTGAAATAAAAACAGAAACAGTGTCTAGTGTAATATAAACAGAGATGGGGTCTAGAGTAATATAAACAGAGACAGGTTCTAGTGCAATATAAACACATACAGGCTCTAGTGTAATATAAACAAAGACAGGCTCCAGTGTAATATAAACAGAGACAGGGTCTAGTGTAATATCAACAGTGACAGGGTCTAGTGTAATGTAATCAGAGACAGTGTTTAGTGTAATATAAACAGAGACAGGGTCTAGAGCAATATAAACAGGGACAGAGTCTCGTGTAATATACACAGAGATAGGGTCCGGTGTAATATAAATTGAGACAGAGTCTAGACTTATATAAACAGAGACCGAGTCTAGTGTAATATAAACATAGGCAGTGTCTAGTGTAATATAAACAGAGACAGTTTCTAGTGTATTATAAATTGAGACAGGGTCTAGTGTAATATACACAGAGACAGTCTCCAGTATAATGCAAACAGAGACAGGTTCTGGTGTAATATAAATAGAGAGAGGGTGTGGTGTAATATAAACAGAGACTCGGTCTGTTGAAATATAAACAGAGACAGTGTCTAGAGTAATATAAACAGAGACAGGGTCTCGTGTAATATCATCAGTGAGAGGGTCTAGTGTAATATAAACAGAAACAGTGTCTACTGTAATACAAACAGAGACAGCGTCTCGTGTAATATAAACTGAGACAGGTCCTAATGCAAAATAAGCAGAGACAGGTTCTAGTGTAATATAAACAAAGATCCTGTCTACTGTAAAATAACCAGAGATGATGTCAAGTGTAATGTAAACATAGACAGTGCCTAGCGTAATATAAACAGAGACAGTGTCCAGTGTAATAGAAACAGAGACAGGGTCTAGTGTAATATAAACAGGGACCATGTCTACTGTAAATTAACCAGAGACCAGGTCTAGTGTAAAATAAACAGAGACAGTGTCTAGTGTAATATAAACATAGACAGTGTCTAGTGTAATAAAAACTGAGACAGTTACTATTGTAATAAAAACAGAGACAGGGTCTAGTGTAATATAAACAGAGACAGGGTCTAGTGTAATATAAACAGGGACAGTGTCTAGTGTAATATAAGCAGCGACAGGCTACAGTATAATGCAAACAGAGACAGGTTCTGGTGTAATATAAACAGAGAGAGGGTGTAGTGTAATATAACCAGAGACAAGGTCCAGAGTAATATAAACAGAGACAGGTTCTAGTGTAATATAAAAACATACAGGCTCTAGTGTAATATAAACAAAGACAGGCTCCAGTGTAATATAAAAAGAGACAGGGTCTAGTGTAATATCAACAGTGACAGGGTCTAGTGTAATGTAAACAGAGACAGTGTCTAGTGTAATATAAACAGAGACAGGGTCTAGAGTAATATAAACAGGGACAGGGTCTAGTGTAATATACACAGAGATAGGGTCTGGTGTAATATAAACTGAGACAGAGTCTAGACTTATATAAACAGAGACAGAGTCTAGTGTAATATAAACATAGGCAGTGTCTAGTGTAATATAAACAGAGACAGTTTCTAGTGTATTATAAACTGAGACAGGGTCTTGTGTAATATACACAGAGACAGTCTCCAGTATAATGCAAACAGAGACAGGTTCTGGTGTAATATAAATAGAGAGAGGGTGTGGTGTAATATAAACAGAGACTGGGTCTGTTGAAATAAAAACAGAGACAGGGTCTAGTGTGATATAAACAGAGACAGGGTCTAGTCTAATATAAACAGAGACAGGATCTATTATAATATAAACAGAGACAGGATCTAGTGTAATATAAGCTGAGAAAGGGACCAATGAAAAATAACAGTGACATTGTCTAGTGTAACATGAACAGATACACTGTCTAGTGTAATATAAACAGAGACAGGGTCTAGTGTATTATAAACAGAGACCCTGTCAAGAGTAATACAAACAGAGACAGCGTCTCCTGTAATATAAACTGAGACAGGGTCTAGAGAAAGATAAACTGAGACAGTTTCTAGTGTAATATAAACAGAGACAGGGTCTAGTGTAATATAAACAGAGACAGGGCCTAGTGTAATATAAACAGGGACAGTGTCTAGTGTAATATAAGCAGCGACAGGCTCCAGTATAATGCAAACAGAGACAGGTTCTGGTGTAATATAAATAGAGAGAGGGTGTAGTGTAATACAAACAGAGACAGGGTCTGTTGATATAAAAACAGAAACAGGGTCTCGTGAAATATAAACAGAGACAGGGTCTAGTGTAATATAACCAGAGACAAGGTCTCGAGTAATATAAACAGAGACAGGTTCTAGTGTAATATAAACACATGCAGGCTCTAGTGTAATATAAACAAAGACAGGCTCCAGTGTAATATAAACAAAGACAGGGCCTAGTGTAATATCAACAGTGACAGGGTCTAGTGTAATATAAACAGAGACAGTGTCTAGTGTAATATAAACAGAGACAGGGTCTAGTGTAATATAAACAGAGACAGGGTCTAGTGCAATATACACAGAGATAGGGTCTAGCGTAATATAAACTGAGACAGAGTCTAGACTTATATAAACAGAGACAGAGTCTAGTGTAATATAAACAGAGACAGTGTCAAGTGTATTATAAACAGAGACAGGGTCTAGTGTAATATAAACGGAGGCCGCATCTAGTGTAATCTAATATGGGACAGCGTCGAGTGTAATATAATCAGAGGCAAAGTCTACTGTAATACAAACAGAGACAGGATCCAGTGTAATACAAACAGAGACAGGGTCTAGTGCAAAATAAGCAGAGACAGTGTCTAGTGTAATACAAGCAGAGACCCTGTCTACTGTAATCTAACCAGAGACCATGTCTAGTGTAACATAAACATAGACAGTGTCTAGTGTAATATAAACAGAGACAGTGTCTAGTGTAATATAAACAGAGACAGGGTCTAGTGTAATATAAACAGAGACAGTTTCTAGTGTAATATAAAAAGAGACAGGGTCTAGTGTAATATAAAGAGGGAAAGGGTCTAGTGTAATATAAACAGAGACAGGGTCGAGTGTAATATAAACAGGGACAGTGTCTAGTGTAATATAAGCAGATACAGGCTGCAATATAATGCAAACAGAGACAGGTTCTGGTGTAATATAAACAGAGAGAGGTTGTAGTGTAATATAAACAGAGACAGGGTCTGTTGAAATAAAAACAGAGACAGGCTCTAGTGTAATATAAACAGAGACAGGGTCTAGTGTAATATAATCAGAGACAGGGTCTAGTGTAATATAAACAGAGACAGGCTCCAATGTAATATAAACAGAGACATGGTCTAGTGTAATATAAACAAAGACAGGCTCTAGTGTAATATAAACAGAGACAGGGTCGAGTGTAATATCAACAGTGACAGGGTCTAGTGTAATATAAACAGAGACAGTCTCTAGTGTAATAGAACAGAGACAGGGTCTAGTGTAATATAAACAGGGACAGGTCTATTGTAATATAAACAGAGATATTGTCTAGTGTAATATAAACAGAGACAGGGTCTAGATAAATATAAACAGGGACAGGGTCTAGTGTAATATACACAGAGATAGGGTCTCGTGTAATATAAACTGAGACAGAGTCTAGTGTAATATAAAGAGAGACAGAGTCTAGTGTAATAGAAACAGAGACAGGTTCTAGTGTAATATAAACAGAGACATGGTCTAGTTTAATATAAACTGAGACAGGATCTAGTGTTATATAATATGAGACAATGTCGAGTGTAATATAATCAGAGACAAAGTCTAATGTAAAATAAACAGAGACAAGCTCCAGTGTAATATAAACATAGACAGGGTCTTGTGTAATATAAACAGAAACAGGATCTTGTGTAATATAAACGAAGACAGGATCTAGTGTAATATAAACAGAGACAGGGTCTGTTGTAATAAAAAGAGGCATGGTCCAGTGTAATATAAAAAGAGACAAGTTCTAGTGTAATATAAACACATACAGGCTCTAGTGTAATATAAACAAAGACAGGCTCCAGTGTAATATAAACAGAGACAGGGTCTAGTGTAATATCAACAGTGACAGGGTCTAGTGTAATACAAACAGAGACAGTGTCTAGTGTAATATAAACAGAGACACGGCCTCGTGTAATGTAAATAGAGACAGGGTCTATTGTACTTTTAACAGAGGGGAGGTCTAGTGTAATATAAACAGCGACAGGGTCTAGAGTAATATAAACAGGGACAGGGTCTAGTGTAATCTACACAGAGATAGGGTCTAGTGTAATATAAACTGAGACAGAGTCTAGACTTATATAAACAGAGACAGAGTCTAGTGTCATATAAACAGAGACAGGGTCTAGTGTATCATAAACAGAGAGAGGGTCTAGTGTAATATAAACGGAGACAGCATCTAGTGTAATCTAATATGAGACAGCGTCGAGTGTAACCTAATCAGAGACAAAGTCTACTGTAATACAAAGAGAGACAGGCTCCAGTGTAATATAAACAGAGACAGGGTCTAGTGCAAAATAAGCAGAGATAGTGTCTAGTGTAATACAAACAGAGACCCTGTCTAGTGTAACATAAACATAGACAGAGTCTAGTGTAATATAAACAGAGACAGTTTCTAATGTAATATAAATAGAGACAGAGTCTAGTGTAATATAAAGAGAGAAAGGGTCTAGTGTAATAGAAACAGCGACAGTGTTTGATGGAGTATAAGCAGGGTCAGTGTCTAGTGTAATATAAGCAGAGACAGGCTCCAGGACAATGCAAACAGAGACAGATTCTGGTGTAATATAAACAGAGAGAGGATCTGTTGAAAATAAAGCAGAAACAGGGTCTAGTGTAATATAAACAGAGACAGGGTCAAGTGTAATATAATCAGGGACAGGGTCTATTGCAATATAAACAAAGACAGGCTCCAGTGTAATATAAACAGAGACAGGGTCTAGTGTAATATCAACAGTGACAGGGTCTAGTGTAATATAAACAGAGACAGTGTCTAGTTTAATACAAACAGAGACAGGGTCTAGTGTGATATAAAAAGAGGCAGGGTCTATTGTACTTTAAACAGAGGGACCGAGTCTAGAGTAATATAAACAGGGACAGTGTCTAGTGTAATATACACAGAGATAGGTTCAATGTAATATAAACTGAGACAGTCGAGTGTAATATAAACAGAGGCAGAGTCTAGTGTAATAGAAACAGAGACAGGGTCTAGTGTAATATAAACAGAGACATGGTCTAGTTTAATATAAACTGAGACAGGATCTAGTGTTATATAATATGAGACAATGTCGAGTGTAATATAATCAGAGACAAAGTCTAATGTAAAATAAACAGAGACAAGCTCCAGTGTAATATAAACATAGACAGGGTCTAGTGTAATATAAACAGAAACAGGATCTTGTGTAATATAAACGAAGACAGGATCTAGTGTAATATAAACAGAGACAGGGTCTGTTGTAATAAAAAGAGGCATGGTCCAGTGTAATATAAACAGAGACAAGTTCTAGTGTAATATAAACACATACAGGCTCTAGTGTAATATAAACAAAAACAGGCTCCAGTGTAATATAAACAGAGACAGGATCTAGTGTAATATCAACAGTGACAGGGTCTAGTGTAATACAAACAGAGACAGTGTCTAGTGTAATATAAACAGAGACACGGCCTCGTGTAATGTAAACAGAGACAGGGTCTATTGTACTTTTAACAGAGGGGAGGTCTAGTGTAATATAAACAGCGACAGGGTCTAGAGTAATATAAACAGGGACAGGGTCTAGTGTAATCTACACAGAGATAGGGTCTAGTGTAATATAAACTGAGACAGAGTCTAGACTTATATAAACAGAGACAGAGTCTAGTGTCATATAAACAGAGACAGGGTCTAGTGTATCATAAACAGAGAGAGGGTCTAGTGTAATATAAACGGAGACAGCATCTAGTGTAATCTAATATGAGACAGCGTCGAGTGTAACATAATCAGAGACAAAGTCTTCTGTAATACAAAGAGAGACAGGCTCCAGTGTAATATAAACAGAGACAGGGTCTAGTGCAAAATAAGCAGAGATAGTGTCTAGTGTAATACAAAGAGAGACCCTGTCTAGTGTAACATAAACATAGACAGAGTCTAGTGTAATATAAACAGAGACAGTTTCTAATGTAATATAAATAGAGACAGAGTCTAGTGTAATATAAAGAGAGAAAGGGTCTAGTGTAATATAAACAGCGACAGTGTTTGATGGAGTATAAGCAGGGTCAGTGTCTAGTGTAATATAAGCAGAGACAGGCTCCAGGACAATGCAAACAGAGACAGATTCTGGTGTAATATAAACAGAGAGAGGGTCTGTTGAAAATAAAGCAGAAACAGGGTCTAGTGTAATATAAACAGAGACAGGGTCAAGTGTAATATAATCAGGGACAGGGTCTATTGCAATATAAACAAAGACAGGCTCCAGTGTAATATAAACAGAGACAGGGTCTAGTGTAATATCAACAGTGACAGGGTCTAGTGTAATATAAACAGAGACAGTGTCTAGTTTAATACAAACAGAGACAGGGTCTAGTGTAATATAAAAAGAGGCAGGGTCTATTGTACTTTAAACAGAGGGACCGAGTCTAGAGTAATATAAACAGGGACAGTGTCTAGTGTAATATACACAGAGATAGGTTCAATGCAATATAAACTGAGACAGTCTAGTGTAATATAAACAGAGGCAGAGTCTAGTGTAATATAAACAGAGACAGGGTCTAGTGTAATATAAACAGAGTCAGGGTCTAGTGTAATATACATGGAGACATGATCGAGTGCAATATAATATGAGACAGCGTCGAGTGTAACATAAGCAGAGGCAAAGTCTACTGTAATACAAACAGAGGCAGGCTCCAGTGTAATATAAAAAGAGACAGGGTCCAGTGTAATATAAACAGAGGCAGGATATAGTGTAATATAATCAGAGACAAGATCTAGTGTAATATAAACAGAGACAGGGTCTAGTGTAATATAAAGTGAGACAGGGTCTAATGCATAACAAGCACATACAGTGTCTAGTGTAATATAGACAGAGACCCTGTCTGCTGTAAAATAACCAGAGACCATGTCTAGTGTGAAATAAACATAGACAGTACCTAGTGTAATATAAACAGAGACAGTGTCTAGTGTAATATAAAAAGAGACAGGGTCTAGTGTAATATAAACAGAGTCAGTTCCTAGTATAAAATAAAAAGAGACAGTTTCTAGTGTAATACAAACAGAGACAGGGTCTAGTGTAATATAAACAGAGACAGTGTCTAGAGTAATATAGACAGAGACAGGGTCTCGTGTAATATCATCAGTGAGAGGGTCTACTGTAATATAAACAGAAACAGTGTCTAGTGTAATATTCACAGAGAGAGCGTCTAGTGTAATATAAACAGAGACAGGATCCAGTGTAATATAAACAGAGACAGGATCTAGTGTAATATAAGCTGAGAAAGGAACTAATGAAATGTTAACAGAGACATTGTCTAGTGTAATATAAATGGAGACAGGATCTAGTGTAATATAATATGAGACAGCGTCGAATGTAAAATAATCAGGGACAAAGTCTAATGTAATATAAACAGAGACAGGCTCCAGTGTAATATAAACGGAGACAGGACCTAGTGTAATATACTATGAGACAGCGTCGAATGTAACATAATCAGAGACAAAGTCTACTGTAATATAAACAGAGACAGACTCCAGTGTAATATACACAGAGAGAGCGTCTAGTGTAATATAAACAGAGACAGGATCCAGTGTAATATAAACAGAGACAGGATCTAGTGTAATATAAGCTGAGAAAGGAACTAATGAAATGTTAACAGAGACATTGTCTAGTGTAATATAAACAGATACACTGTCTCGTGTAATATAAACAGAGACAGACTCTAGTGTATTATGAACAGAGACCCTGTCAAGAGTAATACAAACAGAGACAGCGTCTCGAGTAATATAAACTGAGACAGGGACTAATGCAAAATAAGCAGAGACAGGATCTAGTGTAATATAAACAGTGACAGGGTCTAGAGTAAAATAAACAGAGACAGTGACTGGTATAATATAAACAAAGACAGGGTCGAGTGTAATATAAACAGACACAGGGTCTAGTGTAATATAAACTGAGACAGGTTCTAGTGTAATATAAATAGAGACAGAGTCGAGTAAATTATAAACAGAAGCAGGGCCTAGTGTAATATAAACAGAGAAAGGTTCTAGTGTAATATGAACAGAGACAGGGTCTAGTGTAATATAAATAGAGACAGGATCTAGTGTAATATTTGCTGAAACAGGGTCCAGTGTAATATAAACAGAGACAGGGTCTAGTGTAATATATTAAGAGACAGCTCGAGTGTAATATAAACAAAGACAGGCTTCAGTGTAATATAAAGAGAGACACGGTCTAGTGTAATATAAACAGAGTAGGGTCTATTGTAATATAAAGAGAGACACGGTCTAGTGTAATATAAACAGAGACAAGGTCTAGTGTAATATAAACAGAGACAGGTTCTAGTTTAATATTAACAGAGACAGAGTCGAGTATAATATAAACAGAGGCAGGTTCTAGTGTAGTATAAACAGAGACAGAGTCGAGTATATTATAAACAGAGACAGGGTCTAGTGTAATATAAACAGAGACAGGGTCTTGTGCAATATAAACTGAGACAGAGTCTAGTGTAATATAAAGAGAGACAGAGTCTAGTGTAATAGAAGCAGAGACAGGGTCTAGTGTAATATAAACGGAGACATGGACAAGTGTAATATAAACGGAGACAGGATCTAGTGTTATATAATATGAGACAATGTCGAGTGTAATATAATCAGAGACAAAGTCTAATGTAAAATAAACAGAGACAAGCTCCAGTGTAATATAAACAGAGACAGGGTCTAGTGTAATATAAACAGAAACAGGATCTTGTGTAATATAAACAAAGACAGGATCTAGTGTAATATAAACAGAGACAGGGTCTGTTGTAATAAAAACAGAGACATGGTCCAGTGTAATATAAACAGAGACAGGGTCTAGTGTAATATAATCAGAGATGGGGTCTAGATTAATATAAACAGAGACAGGTTCTAGTGTAATATAAACACATACAGGCTCTAGTGTAATATAAACAAAGACAGGCTCCAGTGTAATATAAACAGAAACAGGGTCTAGTGTAATATCAACAGTGACAGGGTCTAGTGTAATATAAACAGAGACAGTGTCTAGTGTAATATAAACAGAGACAGGGTCTAGTGTAATATAAACAGAGACAGGGTCCAGTGTAATATAAACAGAGACAGGGTCTAGTGTAGTATAATCAGAGATGGGGTCTAGTGTAATATAAACAGAGACAGGTTCTAGTGTAAAATAAACAGAGACAGGGTCTCGTGTATTTTATACTGAGACAGGGTCTAGTGTAATACTAATGAGACAGGGTCCAGTGTAATATAAACAGAGGCAGGGTCGAGTGTAATATAAAAACAATCAGTGTCTAGTGTAATATAAGCAGAGACAGCATTTAGTGCAATGTAAACAGAGACAGGATCTAGTGTAATATAAGCAGAGACAGGGTCTAGTGTAATATAAACAGAGACAGGGTCTAGTGTAATATAAACAGAGACAGGGTCTAGTGTAATATAAACAGAGACAGGATCTAGTGTAATATAAACAGTGACAGGGTCTAGAGTAAAATAAACAGAGACAGTGACTGGTATAATATAAACAAAGACAGGGTCGAGTGTAATATAAACAGACACAGGGTCTAGTGTAATATAAACTGAGACAGGTTCTAGTGTAATATAAAAAGAGACTGAGTCGAGTAAATTATAAACAGAAGCAGGGCCGAGTGTAATATAAACAGAGAAAGGTTCTAGTGTAATATGAACAGAGACAGGGTCTAGTGTAATATAAATAGAGACAGGATCTAGTGTAATATTTGCTGAAACAGGGTCCAGTGTAATATAAACAGAGACAGGGTCTAGTGTAATATAATAAGAGACAGCTCGAGTGTAATATAAACAAAGACATGCTTCAGTGTAATATAAAGAGAGACACGGTCGAGTGTAATATAAACAGAGTAGGGTCTATTGTAATATAAAGAGAGACACGGTCTAGTGTAATATAAACAGAGACAAGGTCTAGTGTAATATAAACAGAGACAGGTTCTAGTTTAATATTAACAGAGACAGAGTCGAGTATAATATAAACAGAGGCAGGTTCTAGTGTAGTATAAACAGAGACAGAGTCGAGTATATTATAAACAGAGACAGGGTCTAGTGTAATATAAACAGAGACAGGGTCTAGTGCAATATAAACTGAGACAGAGTCTAGTGTAATATAAAGAGAGACAGAGTCTAGTGTAATAGAAGCAGAGACAGGGTCTAGTGTAATATAAACGGAGACATGGACAAGTGTAATATAAACGGAGACAGGATCTAGTGTTATATAATATGAGACAATGTCGAGTGTAATATAATCAGAGACAAAGTCTAATGTAAAATAAACAGAGACAAGCTCCAGTGTAATATAAACAGAGACAGGGTCTAGTGTAATATAAACAGAAACAGGATCTTGTGTAATATAAACAAAGACAGGATCTAGTGTAATATAAACAGAGACAGGGTCTGTTGTAATAAAAACAGAGACATGGTCCAGTGTAATATAAACAGAGACAGGGTCTAGTGTAATATAATCAGAGATGGGGTCTAGATTAATATAAACAGAGACAGGTTCTAGTGTAATATAAACACATACAGGCTCTAGTGTAATATAAACAAAGACAGGCTCCAGTGTAATATAAACAGAAACAGGGTCTAGTGTAATATCAACAGTGACAGGGTCTAGTGTAATATAAACAGAGACAGTGTCTAGTGTAATATAAACAGAGACAGGGTCTAGTGTAATATAAACAGAGACAGGGTCTATTGTACTTTTAACAGAGGGAGGGTCTAGTATAATATAAACAGCGACAGGGTCCAGAGTAATATAAACAGGGACAGGGTCTAGTGTAATGTACACAGAGATAGGGTCTAGTGTAATATAAACTGAGACAGGGTCTCGTGTAATATTAACAGGGACAGGGTCTAGTGTAATGTACACAGAGATAGGGTCTAGTGTAATATAAACTGAGACAGAGTCTAGTGTAATATAAACAGAGACAGTGTCTAGTGTATTATAAAGAGAGACAGGGTATAGTGTAATATAAACGGAGACAGCATCTAGTGTAATCTAATATGAGACAGCGTCGAGTGTAACATAATCAGAGACAAAGTCTACTGTAATACAAACAGAGACAGGCTCCAGTGTAATATAAACAGAGACAGGGTCTCGTGCAAAATAAGCAGAGACAGTGTCTAGTGTAATACAAACAGAGACCCTGTCTACTGTAATCTAACCAGAGACCATGTCTAGTGTAACATAAACATAGACAGTGTCTCGTGTAATATAAACAGAGACAGGGTCCAGTGTAATATAAACTGAGACAGTTTCTAATGTAATATAAATAGAGACAGAGTCTAGTGTAATATAAAGAGAGAAAGGTTCTAGTGTAATATAAACAGCGACAGTTTGATGTAATGTAAGCAGGGACAGTGTCTAGTGTAATATAAGCAGAGGCAGGCTCCAGGATAATGCAAACAGAGACAGATTCTGGTGTAATATAAACAGAGAGAGGGTCTGTTGAAAATAAAGCAGAAACAGGGTCTAGTGTAATATAAACAGAGACAGGGTCAAGTGTAATATAATCAGAGACAGGGTCTACTGTAATATAAACAAAGACAGGCTGCAGTGTAATATAAACAGAGAGAGGGTCTAGTGTAATATCAACAGTGACAGGGTGTAGTGTAATATAAACAGAGACAGCGTCTAGTGTAATATAAACAGAGACAGGGTCTAGTGTAATATAAAAAGAGGCAGGGTCTATTGTACTTTAAACAGAGGGACCGGGTCTAGAGTAATATAAACAGGGACAGGGTCTAGTGTAATATACACAGAGATAGGTTCAATGTAATATAAACTGAGACAGTCTAGTGTAATATAAACAGAGGCAGAGTCTAGTGCAATATAAACAGAGACAGGGTCTAGTGTAATATAAGCTGAGAAAGGAACTAATGAAATGTTAACAGAGACATTGTCCAGTGTAATATAAACAGATACACTGTCTAGTGTAATATAAACAGAGACAGAGTCTAGTGTATTATCAACAGAGACCCTGTCAAGAGTAATACAAACAGAGACAGCGTCTCGAGTAATATAAACTGAGACAGGGACTAATGCAAAATAAGCAGAGACAGGGTCCAGCGTAATATAACCAAAGACTCTGTCTACAGAAAAATAACCAGAGGCCATGTCCAGTGTAAAATAAACATAGACAGTGTCTAGTGTAATATAAACAGAGACAGTGTCTAGTGTAATATAAACAGAGACAAGGTCGAGTGTAATATAAACAGAGACAGTTTCTAGTGTAATATAAAAAGGGACAGGGTCTAGTGTAATATAAAGAGGGAAAGGGTCCAGTGTAATATAAACAGAGACAAGGCCTAGTGTAATATAAACAGGGACAGTGTCTCGTGTAATATAAGCAGAGACAGGCTCCAATATAATGCAAACAGAGGCAGGTTCTTGCGTAATATAAACAGAGAGAGGGTGTAGTGTAATATAAACAGAGACAGGGTCTGTTGAAATAAAAACAGATACAGGTTCTAGTGTAATATAAACAGAGACAGGGTCTAGTGTAACATAATCAGAGACAGGGTCTAGTGTAATATAAACAGAGACAGCGTCCAATGTAATATAAACAGAGACAGGGTCTAGAGTAATATAAAAAAAGACAGGCTCTAGTGTAATATAAACAGAGACAGGGTCCAGTGTAATATAAACTGAGACAGTTTCTAATATAATATAAATAGAGACAGAGTCTAGTGTAATATAAAGAGAGAAAGGTTCTAGTGTAATATAAACAGCGACAGTGTTTGATGTAATGTAAGCAGGGACAGTGTCTAGTGTAATATAAGCAGAGGCAGGCTCCAGGATAATGCTAACAGAGACAGATTCTGGTGTAATATAAACAGAGAGAGGGTCTGTTGAAAATAAAGCAGAAACAGGGTCTAGTGTAATATAAACAGAGACAGGGTTCAAATGTAATATAAACAGAGACAGGGTCTACTGTAATATAAACAAAGACAGGCTGCAGTGTAATATAAACAGAGACAGGGTCTAGTGTAATATCAACAGTGACAGGGTGTAGTGTAATATAAACAGAGACAGTGTCTCGTGTAATATAAACAGAGACAGGGTCTAGTGTAATATAAAAAGAGGCAGGGTCTATTGTACTTTAAACAGAGGGAGCGGGTCTAGAGTAATATAAACAGGGACAGGGTCCAGTGTAATATACACAGAGATAGGTTCAATGTAATATAAACTGAGACAGTCTAGTGTAATATAAACAGAGGCAGAGTCTAGTGTAATATAAACAGAGACAGGGTCTAGTGTAATATAATCAGAGACAAGATCTAGTTTAATATAAACAGAGACAGGGTCTAGTGTAATATAAACTGAGACAGGGTCTAATGCATAACAAGCACAGACCGTGTCTAGTGTAATATAGACAGAGACCCTGTCTGCTGTAAAATAACCAGAGACCATGTCTAGTGTGATATAAACATAGACAGTGCCTAGTGTAATATAAACAGAGACAGTGTCTCGTGTAATATAAAAAGAGACAGGGTCTAGTGTAATATAAACTGAGTCAGTTCCTAGTATAAAATAAAAAGAGAAAGTTTCTAGTGTAATATAAACAGAGACAGGTTCTAGTGTAATATAAACAGAGACAGTGTCTAGTGCAATATAAGCAGAGACAGGCTCCAGTATAATGCAAACAGAGACAGGTTTTGGTGTAATGTAAACAGAGAGAGGGTGAAGTGCAATATAAACAGAGACAGAGTCTAGAGTAATATAAACAGAGACAGGATCTCGTGTAATATCATCAGTGAGAGGGTCTAGTTTAATATAAACAGAAACAGTGTCTAGTGTAATATAAACAGAGACAGTGTCTAGTGTAGTATAAACAGAGACAGGACTAGTGTAATATAATATGAGACAGCGTCGAGTGTAACATAATCAGAGACAAAATCTACTGTAATATAAACAGAGACAGACTCCAGTGTAATATACACAGAGAGAGCGTCTAGTGTAATATAAACAGAGACAGGATCCAGTGTAATATAAACAGAGACAAGATCTAGTGTAATATAAGCTGAGAAAGGAACGAATGAAATGTTAACAGAGACATTGCCTAGTGTAATATAAACGGAGACAGGATCTAGTGTAATATAATATGAGACAGCGTCGAATGTAAACTAAACAGAGACAAAGTCTACTGTAATATAAACAGAAACAGGCTCCAGTGTAATATAAACGGAGACAGGACCTAGTGTAATATAATATGAGACAGCGTCGAATGTAACATAATCAGAGACAAAGCCTACTGTAATATAAACAGAAACAGACTCCAGTGTAATATACACAGAGAGATCTTCTAGTGTAATATAAACAGAGACAGGATCCAGTGTAATATAAACAGAGACAGGATCTAGTGTAATATAAGCTGAGAAAGGAACTAATGAAATGTTAACAGAGACATTGTCTAGTGTAATATAAACAGATACACTGTCTAGTGTAATATAAACAGAGACAGAGTCTAGTGTATTATCAACAGAGACCCTGTCAAGAGTAATACAAACAGAGACAGCGTCTCGAGTAATATAAACTGAGACAGGGACTAATGCAAAATAAGCAGAGACAGGGTCTAGCGTAATATAACCAAAGACCCTGTCTACTGAAAAATAACCAGAGGCCATGTCCAGTGTAAAATAAACATAGACAGTGTCTAGTGTAATATAAACAGAGACAGTGTCTAGTGTAATATAAACAGAGACAGGGTCTAGTGTAATATAAACAGAGACAGTTTCTAGTGTAATATAAAAAGGGACAGGGTCTAGTGTAATATAAAGAGGGAAAGGGTCTAGTGTAATATAAACAGAGACAGGGCCTAGTGTAATATAAACAGGGACAGTGTCTAGTGTAATATAAGCAGAGACAGGCTCCATTATAATGCAAACAGAGGCAGGTTCTTGTGTAATATAAACAGAGAGAGGGTGTAGTGTAATATAAACAGAGACAGGGTCTGTTGAAATAAAAACAGATACAGGTTCTAGTGTAATATAAACAGAGACAGGGTCTAGTGTAATATAATCAGAGACAGGGTCTAGTGTAATATAAACAGAGATAGGGTCCAATGTAATATAAACAGAGACAGGGTCTAGAGTAATATAAACAAAGACAGGTTCTAGTGTAATACAAACAGAGACAGGGTCTAGTGTAATATCAACAGTGACAGGTTCTAGTGTAATATAAACAGAGACAGGTCTATTGTAATATAAACAGAGAGAGGGTCGAGTGCAATATAAACAGAGACAGGGTCTAGAGTAATTTAAACAGGGACACGGTCTGGTGTTATATACACAGAGATAGGGTCTAGTGTAATATAAACTGAGACAGAGTCTAGTGTAATATAAAGAGAGACAGAGTCTAATGTAATAGAAACAGAGACAGGGTCTAGTGTAATATAAACAGAGACATGGTCTAGTGTAGTATAAACGGAGACAGGATCCAGTGTAATATAATATGAGACAATGTCGAGTGTAATATAATCAGAGACAAAGTCTACTGTAAAATAAACAGAGACAAGCTCCAGTGTAATATAAACAGAGACAGGGTCTAGTGTAATATAAACAGAAACAGGATCTTGTGTAATATAAACAAAGACAGGATCTAGTGTAATATAAACAGAGACAGGGTCTGTTGTAATAAAAACAGAGACATGGTCCAGTGTAATATAAACAGAGACAGGGCCTAGTGTAATATAATCAGAGATGGGGTCTAGTGTAATATAAACAGAGATGGGGTCTAGTGTAATATAAACAGAGACACTGTCTAGTGTAATATAAACAGAGACAGGGTCTAGTCAAATATAAACAGAGACAGGTTCTAGTGTAAAATAAACAGAGACAGGGTCTCGTGTATTTTATACTGAGACAGGGTCTAGTGTAATACTAATGAGACAGGGTCCAGTGTAATATAAACAGAGACAGGGTCGAGTGTAATATAAAAACAATCAGTGTCTAGTGTAATATAAACAGAGACAGCGTCTAGCATAATATAAGCAGAGACAGCATTTAGTGTAATGTAAAAAGAGACAGGATCTAGTGTAATATAAACAGAGACAGGGTCTAGTGTAATATAAACAGAGACAGGGTCTAGTGTAATATAAACAGAGACAGGGTCTAGTGTAATATAAACAGAGACAGGATCTAGTGTAATATATACAGTGATAGGGTCTAGGGTAAAATAAACAGAAACAGTGACTGGTACAATATAAACAGAGACAGGGTCGAGTGTAATATAAACAGACACAGGGTCGAGTGTAATATAAACAGACACAGGGTCTCGTGTAATATAAAATGAGACAGGTTCTAGTGTAATATAAAAAGAGGCAGAGTCGAGTAAATTATAAACAGAAGCAGGGTCTAGTGTAATATAAGCAGAGAAAGGTTCTAGTGTAATATGAACAGAGACAGGGTCTAGTGTAATATAAGCAGAGACAGGATCTAGTGTAATATTTGCTGAAACAGGGGCCAGTGTAATATAAACAGAGACAGGGTCTGCTGTAATATAATAAGAGACAGCTCGAGTGTAATATAAACAGAGCCAGGCTTCAGTGTAATATAAACAGAGACAGGGTCTAGTGTAATATAAACAGAGACAGGTTCTAGTTTAATATTAACAGAGACAGAGTCGAGTATAATATAAACAGAGGCAGGTTCTAGTGTAGTATAAACAGAGACAGAGTCGAGTATATTATAAACAGAGACAGGGTCTAGTGTAATATAATCAGAGACAGGGTCGAGTGTAAGATGAACAGAGACAGTGTCTAGTGTAATGTAAACAGAGACAGGGTCTGTTCTAAATAAACAGAGACAGGGTCTAGTGTAATATAAACAGAGACAGCGCCTAGTGTAATATAAACAGAGACAGGGTCTAGTGTAATATAAACAGAGAGAGGATCTAGTGTAATATTTGCTGAAACAGGGTCCAGTGTTATATAAACAGAGACAGGGTCTACTGTAATATAATAAGAGACAGCTCGAATGTAATATAAACAGAGACAGGCTTCACTGTAATATAAACAGAGACAGGGTCTAGTGTAATATAAACAGAGACAGGTTCTAGTTTAATATTAACAGAGACAGAGTCGAGTATAATATAAACAGAGGCAGGTTCTAGTGTAGTATAAACAGAGACAGAGTCGAGTATATTATAAGCAGTGACAGGGTCTAGTGTAATATAAACAGAGACAGAGTCTAGTGTAAGATGAACAGAGACAGTGTCTAGTGTAATGTAAACAGAGACAGGGTCTGTTCTAATATAAACAGAGACAGGGTCTAGTGTAATATAAACAGAGACAGCGCCTAGTGTAATATAAACAGAGAGAGGGTCTAGTGTAATATAAACAGAGACAGGGTCTAGTGTAATATAAACAGAGACAGCGTCTAGTGTAATATAAACAGTGTCAGGGTCTAGTATAATGTTAGCAGAGACGGTGTCTATTGTAATATAAGCAGAGACAGGGTCTTGTGTAATATAAACAGAGACAGGGTCTAGTTTAATACAAAAAAAGACAGGGTCTTGTGTAATATAAACAGAGACAGTGTCTAGTGTAATATATGCAGAGACAGGGTCTAGAGTAATATAATCTGTGACAGGGTCTTGTGTAATATAAACAGAGACAGGGTCTAGTGTAATATTAAAAAAGACAGGGAACTAGTGTAATATAAACAGAGACAGGGTCTAGTGAAATGTAAACAGAAACAGCGTCTAGTGTAATATAAACATAGACAGAGTCCAGTGTAATATAAACAGAGACAGGGTCTAGTGAAATGTAAACAGAGACAGCGTCTAGTGTAATATAAACAGAGACAGAGTCTAGTGTAATATAAACAGAGACAGGGTGTAGTCCAACTTAAACAGAGACAGATTCTAGTGTAACATAAATAGAGACAGGGTTTAGTGTATTTTATAGAGAGAGGATCGAGTGTAATATATACTGAGACAGGAACCAGTGTAATATAAACAGAAGCAGAGTCTAGTGCAATATATACAGAGACTGGGTCTTGTGTAATATAAACAGAGACAGGGTCTAGTGTAATATAATCAGAGACAGGGTCTAGTGTAATATAAACAGTGTCAGGGCCTAGAGTAATATAAATACAGACATGGTTTAGTGTAATATAAACAAGACAGCGTATAGTGTAATATAAACAGAGACATGGTCGAGTGCAATATTAACAGAGACAGGGTCCAGTGTGATTTAAAGACATACACAATCTGCACTCTGTCAATGAATCCGCTCACACTTCATGTCCCTTCTCTCAGACTGCATGGTTCACATTTAAATTTCTATCCTATCTTTCTCCAAAAAATCTAATCGTTGACATTTGTCACTTTCCATTTTTGCAATGCCTGTTTAATTGTATTTTTTTAATGTTAGAAATATTGGACTGAAATGGTTAACTTGGCCTGTTTGTTTAATGACTGTAATTAATGTCAGTTCCCAGGGAATCTGCTCGTCCCTCTCTAGTTTTTAATCCAATAAAAAGAAGATGCTCCTTCGAATACGCTAATCCATTGATTAAGTGGGAGCGGTGCACCGAGCACTGATAAGTTCATCCTTTCCTGACAAAAGCGGAATCATGATTCGGGATTTCCCACTAACTCTTCCAGTGCTATGGACAGTTTGGGCCATAAAAAAGATTTACTACCCTGGCATCACTGCCATTGGTGTTCCCAGTAAGTCCAACTATTAACTTCGTGAAGCATGTTTAACTGCATTACTGTTGTTCTGTGTTTCCCATTATCTTCCACAGTTTCGGATCATTGATGTCCCTGGGAAGTTCAACTATTAACTCCGTGCACCATCTTTAACTGTGTTACTGTTCCTCTGTGACTCCCATTTCCTGCCACAGTCTCAGGTCACTGATGTTCATAGAATCATAGAAACTTAGAATACAGAAGGAGGCCATTCGGCCCCTCACACCTGTACCTGGCTCTGTGAAAAAGCAGTCATGTTTAGTCCCATATTCCCGCTTTTTAACGGTAATCCTGTAAGTTCCTCATCCTCAAGATCCTGTTCAACTCTCTTTTAACACTATTGTTGGAATAGCTTCCACCACCTATTCAGTTAGTCCGTTCTGATCCCGAGATGTTCCTGGGAAGTAACTATTGCTTCCGTATTGTTGTTTGTAATGAAGTGACATGAAAGCTTTGCGCGCCTGAAAGATCTGCTGCTGTAACATATTTTAACCCAGGTTCCCACCCACTGATCTGAAATCAGTTAACTCCACTGCTTAAACAGTGAGCCAAGAGTGGCAACATGGAAGCGTTAAGGGTTTTCCACTTCATCGGCAACAGTAATGTCGACTCTTCTCTGCAGGTAGTAATTCTCTAGAGTGTGTCTGTTTGATTGTTACTGTTGTTGTGATTTAGATAATTTCCGCACTGTTGGTTGTGCTCAGTGCATCCCTCTTGGTGTGCGGTATTGGCAGGTGTCTGTCTTGATATCTTTGTTGCACAGTCGCCCAGTCACTGGTCTGAGTTTAATGGGCATGCGGCCTCACTCCTGCCATCTGTTTAACAATGTTTGAGAGTTTACTGTACTTCGATTCTTTAACACCAGCAATGTTACTCTTTGTCCTAGGCTGATGCCAGAATAGTGCATTTCCATTAGAACAGAAGATTTCAGGAACTTTTTATGTTCCGTATTCTGCATACAGTTCAATAGGTAGAACAGTAGAGATCTGACAGAGAGTCCAGAAATACACAGAAACGTTTGAAAAAACCCACCAGCTCCACTTCACTGTCTGACTTTCCACCATCGCCCACTCCGCACTCCTCCCATTGGTTGAGGATGTTTAACACAGGATTACCAGTGCACTCTACAGCCCTCTGGGCTCAAAATAGAGTTCAACAATTTCAGATAATAACCTCGGCCCCGATCACATATCTATATATATAAAAGGATATGTCTATCTGTCTGTCTCTCTGTCTATCTCTCTGTCTGTCTCTCTGTCTGTCTCTCTGGCCAGCTATACAATCAAAAGTTATAGAGCATACCTACACATATGTTATTATTATATACTATTATAAACTTCTTCAGTGTGAAATAGGGGGCAAAGTCTATGACCTTATTAAATCAATGTATCTGAAAAACAAATGCGGGGTCAAAATTGGAGACAAACGCACCGATTTCTTCACCCAGAGAAGAGGCGTCCAGCAGGGCTGCAATTTGAGCCCGACCCTGTTCAACATATACATAAATGAATTAGCAGACATGCTGGAGCAAAGCGAGTCACCAGGTCTCCGTCTCCTGGATGGAGAAGTGAAGTCCCTGTTCTATGCGGACGACCTGGTTCTGCTGTCTCCCACAGAACAGGGATTACAGCAACAACTAGACCTACTCGACAAATACTGCCAAAATTGGGCTCTAACAGTAAATCTAAAGAAAACCAACATCATGATTTTTCAGAAAAGACCCAGAAGTCAGGAAAACAAATACCAGTTTACCCTCAGTGATACCACTATAGGACACACTATGAGCTACACCTACCTTGGTCTAACTATTACAGCATCAGGGAGCTTCAGCATAGCAGTGAATACACTAAAAGAAAAAGCCCGTAGAGCCCTATATGCAATAAAAAGAAAATTCTACAACATCCAAATCCCAATCAAAATCTGGCTCAAAATTTTTGACAGCATAATCCTGCCCATTGCACTGTACGGTAGTGAAGTATGGGGCCCGCTAAATCACCAAAGCTACACTAAATGGGAAAAACACACAATAGAAGCCCTACATGCAGAATTCTGCCGAAGCATCCTTCGCACCCAAAGAAAAACGCCAACAAATGCATGCAGAGCCGAACTAGGCAGATACCCACTGATAATAAACATCCAAAAACGAGCACTAATCTTCCTAAATCACCTCAAATCTAGCTCCCCAGACACCCTTCATTTCAAAGCCTTTCAGACCCAAGAGCTAAACCCAGAAAAGAGTCCCCTGAGTCAGCTGCTACTGAAACTAAGTACTCAGCCGGACCCTGACCAGTCCCAGACCAG
Organism: Somniosus microcephalus; assembly: GCF_052327205.1. NCBI lineage: Eukaryota > Metazoa > Chordata > Chondrichthyes > Squaliformes > Somniosidae > Somniosus > Somniosus microcephalus. Next base: position 115,665,586 of record NC_140990.1, read on the forward strand.
CACAGCCGTCCAAACACCAATCCGAGTGAACCAAATCATTAAAAAATGCAAAGAAACCTACCTGGAACATTGGAACAAAATAACCGAAAGCCAAAGCAGATTAGAATGTTACCGGGCCCTAAAAAGAGAATATAAACTGGCAGACTACCTCACGACCATCAGAGACACAAAACAGAGACAGACCCTCACCAGGTACAGACTAAGCGACCACCAACTGGAAATTGAAAAAGGCAGATACAAGAAATCCTGGCAGCCTAGAGAGAATAGAATATGCGATCAATGTCTGGCTGGCGAGGTTGAAACAGAAATGCATTTCCTCCTAAAATGCGAAAAATTCAACACATCAAGAAACATATTATTCAACAAGCTAAGCCAAACAACCCCAGATTTCAAGGAATTGGATGATCTGTCAAAATTGAGATTAATCCTAGGAGAAGGAGACAGACCATACCTTGGGGCTAAATATGTAACAACATGTCACAACCTGAGGACTGTTTAAAAGTAAGACTGTTTAAAATTAATATTGAACGTACCAAATGAAGTAGAAAGACTGTTTAAAATTAATATTGTTTAAAATTAATACTGTTTAAAAGTAATATTGTATATACCCAACAAATGTCAAATCGATTGACACCTACAGAATGTTGGAAAACTGTACCTTTTTGCTATGTAAGCTTTGGCAATATGGTTCTCTGTAAACTTTCATGCCAATAAAGCATTTGAACTTGAACTTGAACTTGAACTTGTTATATCAAAAGAAAGCTTATCATTATGGGACTCTTGTAGGTGTATTTACTTTTTGCTCGGACAAAAATTGTGCTGACGGTCGGACAAAAATTGTGCCGACGGTATCCATAAAACGTTCAAAATTCCTCTCATTATCCACTCATTTGCATCGAGTGGGGGCGGGTTCATTGTTTGTGCGGGTGGGCCATCCTACAGTTGAGTGACGTGATGATTGACCAATCCTACAGTTCAGTGACCTGACGGTTGACCAATCGGTGTGTGTGTGGGCGGGCCTTATCATTCTGAACCGAGGTGAGTCGCCGCCATCTTGATTCCAAACTTTTCATTTCTTTTTCCCACTTTCTGCGTGTTTCTTTTCAAATCTACATTTCCAGCAAAAAAAAAGTTGCTTTTAAAACACAAATTGTTTTTTTAAAAAGTTAATAAATTTGTAAATATTTTCTCTAACATCTAGAATTTTCCTACCTTTCACCGTTTTTCCAGGCCTGTAAGCCTGGGACTCTGTTGCCCAGCCACGCCCGAGCTAGGTACATCCCGTCACGCTGGAGGGGGCGGGCCTGAGCCGAGCGTCACCACCGCCACCATCTTAGTAAAGGTGGGTGGGGCAGGAGTCAGGGCGCGCGACTTGAGTCCGGCCAGGCCTCACGTGGTAGGTTGCGCGGCGGCATCTCTCTCTGCGCTTGAAGCTGGCTCGGGTGGGGGGCGGGGCTCGGGAGATCATGGTTCGGCAGATCGGGGCTCAGGGGGGGGCGGGTCTCGGGGGATTGGGCCTCGGGAGATCGGCGGGGGAAGCCTCGGGTGATGGGGGGGCGGGGCTCGGGATATCGGAGATCGGGCCTTGGGAGCTCCGTGCTCGGGAGATCGGGCGGCAGAGCTCGGGAGATCGGGCCTCGTGAGATCAGGACTCGGGGGGGCGGGGTTCGGGACATCGGGGGATCGGGGGGCAGGGCTCAGGGACTCCTCCCCTCTCCCCCTCCTTCCCCCTTCTTTCCCCTCCCCTTCCCCTTTCTTCCCCCTCCCCCTTCTTCCCCCCTCCCCCTTCTTCCTCCCTCCCCTTCCCCCTTCTTCCCCCCTCCCCCTCCCCCTCCCCCCTTCTTCCCTTCTTCCCGCCTCACCCCTCCCCCTTCTTCCCCCCTCCCCCTTCTTACCCCCTCCCCCTCACCCTTCTTCCCTTCTTCCCCCCTCCTCCCCATTCTTCCCCCCTCCTCCCCATTTTTCCCCTCCCCCTTCTTCCCACCCGCCCCAACTACCCCTTCTTCCCCCTCCCCTTCTTCCCCCCTCCCCCTACCCTTCATCCCCCCTCCACTCCCCCTTCTTCCCCCCTCCACCTCCACCTTCTTGCCCCCTGCCCCTTCTTCCCAGCTCCCCCTACTTCCCCCCTCCCCTCCTCCCCCTTCTTCCCCCTCCCCCTTCTACCCCCTCCTCCCCATTCTTCCACCCACCCCTTCTCCCCCTTCTTCCCCCTCCCCCCTCCCCCTTCTTCCACCTCCCCCTTCTTCCCTCTCCGCTCCCCTGCTTCCCCCCTCCCCCCTCTTCCCCCCTCCCCCTTCTTCCCGCTCCCCCTCCCCCTTCTTCCCCCTCCCCCTT